>NC_142876.1:115603888-115904166 GCF_051225735.1 Oryctolagus cuniculus | reverse complement strand
AGTCCTGGCTGCTCCATTTCTGATCCAGCTCCCTGCTAATGTGCCTGGATAGCAGCGGAAAATGGTTTATGTGCTTGGGCCCCTGCACCCATGTGGGAGACCTGGTAGGGCTCTCTCTCTGTCTCTTACTCTTCCTCTCTCCCTCCCTCCCTCTCTGTCTCTCTCTCTAAAACTCTGCCTTTCAAATGAATAAATAAATAAATCTTTAAAGTGGGGGAGAGACTGGTACTGAGGAACAAGGGGGGACAAGAGTGCGAGGAAGAGACGCTTTCTGTCTGGTGCACGGACTGCAAACTGTGGGCCTGCAGCACCACAGGCCCCAGCAATGCTCAGGGTAATGGCAATTCTGTTGCTGGAGGAACACAAAGGCTGGGGACAGAGGGTGAGGATGATGACAACAAAACTCAAACCACTCAACTGCCTCTACACCCAGCACCAATGGCACGCCCAGCAAAGAGGCCTGCCCACTTCCAGGGGAGCAGCTACAAGGCTTCCATACATAACATCTGGTGTTCAGATATTGTGGGAAACAGGCATATGCTCACACAACCATGGGGGAACCCTCCCACATCAACTGCAGGACAGAAAGAATTCAACAAAACCTGATCAGAAGGTGGCGCGAGTGCTGGAACTGTCTGATGGGGACTTGTTAGGGCCTGGTGGGAAGGGGGGTGATGTACATGGACAGACGGGGCACTGCAGCAGAGGCACAGACGACACAAAACAGGAGGGCTGGCACTGTGGTGTAGCGGGCAGAGCTGCCGCCTGCAGTGCCGGTATCCCATATGGGTGAGCTCCTCCATTTCCAATCCAGCTCTCTGCTATGGCCTGGGAAAGCAGTGAAAGATGGCCCAAGGCCTTGTCCCCTGCACACAAGTGGGAGAACTGAAGAAGCTCCTGGCTCCTGGCTTCAGATCGGCCCAGCTCCACAGTTGCGGCCATTTGGTGAGTGAAGCAGCAGATGGAAGACCACTCTCTCTCTCTGCCTGTCTATAACCCTGCCTTTCAAATAAATGAATCTTTTTTTTTTAAAGACTCAATGGGAAATGCTTATCAGTTTTTGAGAAGCACAAGAAAGGAATTCCTCTGACAGATGTAGCAGCAAACTGAATACAGCTGAAGAGAGAACTATGCACTTGAGGCCTGATCAGCAGAGACCCAAACTCGAACATGAAGAGAGTGGGGGCTGGGGCATGGAGAATGACCAGGGCACCCAGGAGACTTCCCCAAGATGCGGGGATGACAACCAAGCACAGCGCCAAGGAGGCTGAGGGGCACAACAGGGTGGACACCACCCCATCCCTGCCACAGACGCATCCCAGTCTAACTCCAGAGTCAGACACAGAGGGAGCTTGAAGGCAGCCAGAGCAAGGGGACGCTCATGACATAAAGGACCAGCTAAGTGCCACAGCGGACTTCTTGTCTGAAACTATGGAAGCCAAGGCTGCAGCCACACCTTCAACACCGAAAGAAAAGTCTGGTCAACCAAGATTTCTAATACCCAGGAAAAAAAATCCTTAAAAAAGGAAAGCAGATTCAAGGACTGAGTAAGTGGATGAGGGATGGGAGGAGCCAGGAGTCTCACTGGTGGACAGGGAATTACAGGTAAGCAAGGGGAGGGGGCTAGCATAATCCATGTGAGAACAATGAGAGCTGGGAGTATCAGTAAGAACTGTGTGTCACTCAATGCAAACACAGATGGTTGTGTGTGGAAATACACAGGTACACACACATACATACACACACAGTACACATAGGTACACACACGCAGACAGGTATGCACACACATGCATATAGATAGGTACAGGCACATAGGTACACAAACGCACACAGGTACAGACAGGTACACACATGCACATAGGGGCACACAGGTACACAGGCATGCACACAGGAACACATGCAAGGCAGCTCTGTGTCAGTTAAAATGGCCAGAACAGTGTGAGCACCGCTAGCGCCATCTTGGAACCAGGGTTTCTCGGAGAGGTGGCTGACTCTAGGACTGGGGTGAGGACCGACTAAGACGGGTGAGCCTGGAGCACCTTGCAGGACCTGAAAGCAAGGAGGAGCTCCAACGAACTCTGCAGGGAGGGGCAGGTGCTGTGTGGCACACGGATGTGTGGGAGGTGTGTGCGAGGTTGGGGTCTGACCCCGTGTATCTCCTGCACCCGGAAGTCAGGCCTGGTGGTCAGGACAGGCTCGAGTTCAAATCCGGCTCTCACAGCGACAGCAAAGCAACCTTCCCTGCAGACCAGAGTGCTCACTGCTGAGGCAGAGGCGGCCGTGCCTCCCCTCAGGGCAGTCTGAGTGTGGGTGCCGTGGGGCCCACGGCCGCATCTCCTGGCAGCGGGTGGAGGTGGCGTTTTCCTGCACAGACTTCCCATCCTGTCTTCCGGGCTGCTCCTCTCTATGCCTTCTTCTCCACAAGACATGGCACAGAGGGGTGGGGGGTGGTTTCCTGAACCCAGCTATTTCAGTCGTGTTCCCAGAAGCACCTCCAAGCCCCCAACACCGTCGGCGTGTCTATAGCTAGGGCTGGCCCCCAAATGCACGTCTCAATGGTGGCAGTTCGACCACAGTGGCCTGTGGCAGGTGGGCCCCGTTTTGGGTGTGAGAGTTGGGAACAGGTCCTCTTGTGCATCCTACCTCTGGCCCAGCTACCTTTGCCGGGAGTTCTGGTGATGTTCCGATGTGAGCCTAAACCCCAAGTGAACGCTGCCTCCTCCAGGAAGCCTCGCCTGACTTTCTAGCCTGTGAGTGCTCCCTAAGCTCTGCTGAAGGCAAAGCCAGGGCACTGCTGGACACACTGTAACAGTATCCCATCTGGTTCCCAGGTGGAGAACAGATAGGTGAACGCTAGGAACTGCCCACGCAGGAGGGGATGGGCCTCAAGCTGGGAGCCGGCGGGCGGGGCGGGGGGGGGGGGGCTTGGTCCTCAGGAGCTCTCAGTCACGGGGCCCAGCCTTGGGGTCAGGTCTGTCTGGGGCCCAGCGGCCCTGTCGAAGGCAGAGTCCCTGCCCAGTTCCAGCAAGCACGGGTGGGGGCCTCGGATCCACACAGGCCTGGGCCAGCTGTCCACAGCCGTTCTGGGAGATGACGCTGAGCGGCCTGGAGAGAGCCTGGAGGGCGTCTGGCCACGGCCCTTCAGTCCCTCCCTCCAGGGCTGACAAGCACATGCGCTCCCCCCAGGACTCGGCCCTTGCTGACCTCACTTTGCTCCTGGGAGCAGAGGCAGTGCTGGCTAAGGGGAAGCGTGGGGGGCCCAGGCCCTCTGAGGCTGCGGCACGGCCCGGCCCACGGCACCTCTGCTTTGGGCTCCCTTGAAGGAACTGCACTGCACGCACAGGATGCCAAAGCCGTCGAGGGCGGGGAGCTCCGCAGACATCGGCGGGGGGAGGGCCCAGGGCCAGACGCCGAGGACACACAACTGACCCGCCCCAAGATCAGCCCTGGAAACTTGCCTTCGGCCTCCACACTCAGACACTCCAGCTCCCGTCTCGACTCCGCTTCCTCCCCTGTGCCTGTGCCCTGGTCAGCCCCTTTCCTCCCTCTGTCTTGTGTACAAACCCCATCCACGGGCACCTCTACTGCATCCTCACAGCCCCAGCTCCCTTCTCTGAACTCTGCACCATCCCAGCTCCCTCTCGTGACGCCGGTCCTGCTCAGGTGCACCACACGTTGAAAACCGGGATTCACACCTTGTCACCTCGGCGTCTCCTGACCTCAACAGAGCACCAGACTTGACACTCAGCAAGCGTCCAGTCAGGGCTACTGTCCTCTCTCTGCCTCCACCTTCACCGCCGCGGTGAGGATGAACAATCACCGGCATCATGGGAGACCTGAGTAATGGATCACCGAACTTTCTTCCCACTGGGCCAGGACTCAGCCTCGGAATCATTCTCAACACACAGCTCAGTGGAGCAGTAACTACCTGGACACAGTAACGATGGTAACTATGGAAATGCAGCTGGGATGCAGGATCAGGCTTGCCATCCTTGGCAGAAACCCAGTAAGCCCCGGATGAGCGTGCAACACACATAGGGTCTTAGATGTCTTGCTAAAAACGTGCATCTCCAAACCTCACCCAGACACCACCTGGGAAGGTCTGAGGTAGGCCTTGCAAGGCACGGGGTACCGAAGGTCCCAGGGCTGATGTGGTGGGCTCGGACAACAATCGGGCATTGCTTATCAGGCCTGGGTTTGAATGGTGAACCAGAGAAGGACGCACAGCAACTAGGGCCACACAGCACATGACAGCACATGACAGGGCCAGAACCCACTAGGCCATCCCTAGTGGGTGGGGCAGAGGGTGGGGCATCCTGGGGAAAGGGGCAGAGGTCTGCAGCCGCACTCACCCCTTGCTCCATGCTGTCGTTGGCACGGTCCGTGACTTTGGAGATGAGGGTCAGCACAGCTGGGGAGGAAAGCAGGCGGCTGGCTCAATGACGGGGCCGCCCTGCCCTTTCCCCATCCACTCGCCTCTGCTCTGCCCTGCCCCGACCCCTCTGCAACAGCCAGCTCTGGGGCGGGCGCCAACTTTCCTCACTTTGCTGTGTCACAGGCCCCACCCCTGCTCTGCCACTGCCCAAGTGACCTTGACAGTGACCTGGCCACTCCGTGCACTGCACGTTCCAACAGGGACGCCACGGAAAGTCCCATGCAGGGACAGTCACACAGGACTGGGAGGGAATGGGGAGATGAGGGTGAGCTTTTCAGACCTGGCACCACCTCCCGTCCCTGATTCCTGGGGACCCCTCCTCAGCTTCAGTCCACCCCCAGGGAGCTTCCCGGTCAAGTAAAGGCGAGTTTTCTCAGCACGGCCACTGGCGGGCAGGAGGCCGTGACCCCACAGAAGAGCCCCGGGCAGGAACAGGGGCCAAAGCAGGAATGAGCGTCCCTCCCCTTGGGGTTTGGTGGGCTTACCCTGCGTGTTGTCGTACTCGGCCGAGTCCGGGCACAGGTTATTTAAATAGTCTGTGGGCAGAAGCAGAGCCAGGGGTCAGCGACGCCGTCGTCCCCACCCTGGCCACACCTGGGCATGTGCGCCTGTGTCTAGAGGTGGGAAACTGTCCCCCAGCAGTGGGGCACCCACCCTCTCATTGCCACCCCAGGACCACCCTCCACATGGCTGCCACTGCTAGTCACTGGGCTATGCCTTGGGGCACAACAAGGTACAACCCTGCCCTCCCGCAGCACAGTGACAAGCAACATGGCGGGGCGGGGCATGTGCTCGGAACCTCTGGCACCTGCACGCCCTGCTCCCTGCCCAGCCTCTCTCCACCGCACTCCTCCTGCTCGAGCCACACTGGCACCCTTGCCCTTTCTTGAACACACCAAGCCTGCCCCTACCCCGGGGCCTGGCACTCTCGTGGTGCAGATCTCCATACGGCCTGGGGACTCGCCTCACTAGTTCCATTTCCAGCCACCTCCTTGGAGATGGCTCCTCCACTGCGCTCAGTGCAGCAGCCCTGTTCCCCTCTAGACCTCTAACCTGCTGCGTTTCCCTACTGAGTCCTTTTTAAAAAAGATTTATTTACTTGAAAGTCAGAGGGAGAGGGAGAGGGACAGAGAGAGAGAGAAAGAGAATCAGAGACAGAGATCAATCTTCCACAATGGCTGGGGGCTGGGGGGCTGGGTTAGGCCAAAGCCAGGAGCCCAGAAAGCCATCAGGGTCTCCCCCATGGGTAGCAGGGGCCCAAACACTCGGGCCATCTTCTGCTGCTTTCCCAGGCACATCAGGAGGGAGCTGGGTTGGAAGTGGCATTGCAAGCAGCAGTTTAACCCACAGCATCACGAAGCCTTTCGTTTTCACACTGACACTGTGTTCTCATTTCCACGTTTGTCTACAGTATAAACTCCACAGTGCCACAGCATTTGCCTATTTAATTCAGAGCTGTGTCTCCAGCACCTACCCTGCCTGGTATACAGTAAGTGCTCAATAAATGTTTGGTGGAAGAGACAGATGCAGTGTCTATGCCCGGCCCTGAGTAATCACCTCACAGCCCCTGGAGTTGCCCGTTGTCTCCGTGGGAAGAACACCTTTCCACTGAGAAACCCGATCCCCCCGGGCAGGGGTCTCTGCCGCTTTAGGGGGCAGCCGGGGACTCTGGAGCCCAGGGCAGAGGGGCAGGTGTTTGTAGCAGGTGTGGAGGAGGAGGGTTTGTAGAGGGAGCGGAAAGAGGACTTGAGGCAGGGTCCGAAGGAGCTCTGGTGCTTACAGGACCGTGGAGGAGACAAGGCCTTCACTGGCAGAAGGAGCAGGTAGGGGGTTTCAGATGGACAGGACCTCAAGCAAGGCTGGCGGCTGAAATGCCAGGGTCTTGGCCCCGAGGGGGGCTCTGGTTTAGAGGTGGGGGTGGGGGAGGGGCGGGGGGGATGGGGCTAGAGCTGGAGCTGGGGTTATGGGGTGGGAGGGGCTACTAGGGGCATGCAGGCAAGAAACGGAGAGCTCTGGCAGGGCAGGAGGTGAGGCCCCTCCTCATCCAGCATCTTAACCCCCACCCTTCTCGCCACACCCCTGCCCTGCTGTGGGCCCACCTGTGAGCAGCACTTGGTACTGGAAGAGGCGCTGAACCACCCTCAGGAGCCGATGTTTCACACCCTGGCTGCTGCCTTGCGCACTCTGCTGTTAGAAAGAGGTGGAGGGGAGGCCCCGTCACAGCCCCCAGCCGTCCCACCCACACTTCTTCCCGGTCAAGCTCAGCTTCTCCCCCATCTTCAGAACCAGGTCCCCACCCCTTCCAGGAAGCCCTCCCAGATTGGCCAGGCCCTGTGTGACTGCTCACTCCTCCAGGCTCACAGCGCTCGCCCAGGCCACACTTTGCTCGTTATGTCACTGTCAGAGATGAGCTGTGTCAGAACTGGATCCCATCTGTGGCCAGCGTCAGGCATTTCCTTGGCCACCCACTGGCTGAGGCCCCAGTCTGGTTTCTGCCTTTCAACTGGCACGGGAGACCAGCCCCCGAGGCTTACCAAGGGGCCGCCCCTTGCCACGTGGGGGATGCTCTGGGTTCTGCTCCCCGAGCTCAGATCTCCCAACCTGCCCCGTGGGTCTTTGGTCAGTCTAGGAATGCCCACCCCCAGCCCTGCACCCTCACAGCAGGGTTTCAGGGCACAGGGACCCACCTCGAATTCACGGACGGCCGCCGCCAGCTGCGGAGAGCGCAGGCAGCTCTCCGCGAGCAGAGCCAGGTACCTGTCGAACTGCAGAATGTGGGCAGTATGGTGCTCAAAGCCTTGCTCCCGCGTCAGGAAGACGTCGGCCACCTTCTGCTGGCCCTCCCTGCAGCCGGGGAAGGGCAGAGATGGCAGGAACTCAGCATAGGGCCAGCACAGCGGCGCCGGAGTCACACGGCTTGGTCCTTGTGTGCTGTTTTACTCTGGACAAACGACCTAACACCTCTGTATCCGGCTGCCTGTCCTCAAACCTGCACAGATGCGCAGGGCAGTGCCGGGGTCCCTCCACCCCCCCTCCCAGGGGCCACGGCAGCAGGGTGGGGGCAGCCGCTCACCACTCAGACAGCCGCTCCTGCAGCTCCTCCAGGATGCCCTGGTGAAGGTCAAGGATGGCAGGGAGCTCGTCTAGGCCCTGCCTCAGCTCCTCGTGGGCCAGCGGGTCCCTGCCCTCCGGGTCCATGTCGTCCAAGGCCCTTGTGACAGCGCCGTGGAAATCCTGAAAGTTCAAACAGCCTGTTACCTGTGGGGCGATGGGGCCGAGCACAGCCATGCCTGCAGGTGCACGTGAGCTTTGGGGCCTTGTCTGGTGAAGACTGCCGGGGGAAACCTCGGGCCAGCACCCCTTATGGTCACTTGGTGACCAGTCTTTTCCTTCTGTGAGGACATGTTCCCATATTCTTATTATGAAGTAGTTCATGTGCTACCTGGTTTCAAAACAAAGTCTAGGCCGGCGCCGCGGCTCACTAGGCTAATCCTCCGCCTTGTGGCGCCGGCACACCGGGTTCTAGTCCCGGTCGGGGTGCCGGATTCTGTCCCGGTTGCCCCTCTTCCAGGCCAGCTCTCTGCTGTGGCCCGGGAGTGCAGTGGAGGATGGCCCAAGTACTTGGGCCCTGCACCCCATGGGAGACCAGGAGAAGCACCTGGCTCCTGCTTTCGGATCGGTGTGATGCGCTGGCCTCCGCGCACTGGCCGCAGCGGCCATTGGAGGGTGAACCAACGGCAAAGGAAGACCTTTCTCTCTGTCTCTCTCTCTCTCACTGTCCACTCTGCCTGTCAAAAAAATAAATAAAAAAAAAAAATTAAAAAAAAAAAAAGCATTCACATTGGCCGGCACTGTGGCATAGTTAAACCTACACCTGCACCGCCAACATCCCATATGGGACAGGTTCAAGCCCTGGCTGCTTCACGTCTGATTCAGCTCTCTGCTCATGGCCTGGGATAGCAGTAGATGGCCCAAGTGCTTGGCCCTGCACCTGTGTGGGAGACCTGGATGCAGCTCCTGCTGCTGGCTTCGGATTGGTCCAGCTCCGATCCGAGTTGTGGCCATTTGAGGAGTGAACGAGCAGATGAAAGACCTCTCTCTCTGTCTATAACTCTGCCTCTCAAATTAATAAATCTTAATTTTTTTTTAAAAAGCATTCATGTCATGATAGAAAATCCAGACAGGATACAGGAGCAGGAATTCAGTGCAGCAGCCAATGCCACTGGGCATGGCAGCATCCCATAGCCTGCTCTGTGTTCAAGACCCCACCTCCCTGCCAATGCACACCCTGACCCTGAGAGGCAGCAGGGGACAGCTCAAGTTCCTGGGTCCCTGCCACCCACATGGGAGACCTGGATTGAGTTCCTGACTCCTGGCTCCCGCCTGGCCTTGCCCTGGCTGTCGTGGGCATTTGGGAGTAAATCAGCAGATGGAAGATCTCTGTCTCTATCTCCCTCTCTTTAAAATTAATAAGAAACAAAAATTTTAAAAAAGGCAGGCATACTTGGTTGTTTCTGCACCCCAGTACAATTGCGTATACAGTAAACAAAGAAAAAAGCTAAAAGAAAACAGAAATGCAAACAGTAGCTTTGTCTGGGGTATGGAATTATGACCTTACCTTTTTATCTCATTTTCCTAATATTATAGTTAATTTTCATGTAAAAATAAAGTAAATTTAATAAGCATTAAAGTGATAATGGATGTAAGATTTTTTCCTCACTGGACAAATGCTTTATCTTCAAATCCGGCTGCCCTTAAGTGAGGCCCAGCTCTGTGGTTTTTAAATACACGGGGTATCCTGCACTCACCGTCGTGAACCTTAGAGCAACGCACTTCAGGAAAACTGTGGGGCCTGGCGTCAGACCACCTCCACAGCACGCAGGAAGGATGGTCACTCTGCCTCGGTCAAGGGTGTCCCTGACAGGGAGCTCCTTACTGGGCAAGACAGTGTGTTCCAGTGTAGAACAAGACCAAGAGGAGGGGCAGCCCTTCCTCCAGGAAGCATTCCTGGTCTTCTCGCCTCCCAGTGAGGGAGCACGGGAGAGATGGGGGGGCAGAAGTGACAGGAGAGGGGTGGTCTGGGGGAAGTCAGGAGAGTGTGGCCCCAGACTCGCAGTCCCAAGGAGGGAGGATGAGTGGGTTCCTGCCCAGCCCCACCCTGCACAATTTGAAGGTTCTCAGAACCTCCAGTCCCACCACCAAGCGCAGAAGCTCTCAAAGGCCGAGTCCTGAACACATGAATGGATTCTCTGGGCTCAAGGCAGGCTTGTCCCTCAGTGGAAGTCACATGAATGCTTGGAAACTTGATTTCCTACACAGGAGCTGCCCGAACCAGCCCTCAAGGTGACTTGCGGAGGACATGACGGTTGCAAGAAGGAGGGCCACCAGGTGCAGAGGGTGCTGGGGGCAACGGTATTTCAGTCTTTAAAAACCTTTTTTTTTTTTTTTTTAATTTGAGAGGTAGAGAGAGAGAGAAAGATCACTCCTGTACACAGGGTCACTCCCCAGATGCTCAGATTGGCTGGAGCTGGGCTAGGTCAAAGCCAGAAGCCAGGAGCACAAAGCAGGTCTCCCACAGGGGTGGCAGGAACCCAGTTACTCAAGCCAAAGCCGCTGCCTCCCAGGGTTTGCACTGGCAGAAAGCTGGAGTCAGGAGCCAGTGTCGGGAATCTAACCGAGGTACTGCGAAGTGAGATGCCGCGTCTCCACCGCTAGGCTAAACGCCCACTCTGTAACGCTTAGTTCTGCCCACAGCTGACTCCGGTGCACGGGGGTCATGCTGAACCTGGGGTGAAGGCTTCCTTACTGCGCCGGTTCAGGGGCGACTGCCACACGCATTTCCCCTCAGGGCCACCTCAGCCCCAGCACGCTGGGGAAAGGAAAACGGAGGGCCCTGCGGTGCCCACTCTCTTCCACCTCTGCACCAGACGGCGCAAGTAGCTGCGGCCAAGCTACCACCTCTCTGAGCCTCAGTTTCCTCATCTGCAAAATGGCCTAACAGTACCACCAAGGACAGCAGAGGCTGCAGCCAGGCTCACCCCCATGACTAAAACTGCTTTGCAGGGACTGGGGTTGTGTTGGAACAGGTAAAGCCACCACATGATGCTGCCATCCCAACTGGGTGCCGATTCGTGTCCCAGTTGCTCCACTTCTGATCCAGCTCCCTGCTGATGGCCAGAGAAAGCAGCGGAGGGTGGCTCAATTGCTTAGGCCCCTACACCCATGTGGGAGAGCTGGGTGAAACTCCAAGCTACAGCCTGGCCCAGCCCTGGGCATTGCAGCCACCTGGGGAGCAAATCAGCAGATGGAAGATCTCTCTGTAACTCTCCCTTTCAAATAAGTAAATAAGTAATTTAAAAAACAAACTGCTCCGCAGACTGTAAAGTCTGTTCCCACTGAACAGCAACCCCATGTGCAGTTTTCCTTTCCAGTTTTGTCACCTGGGGTCAGATGTGGTCTGCAAATATTAGATGAAAAATTCCAGAAACAAACAATCCATAAGTCTTCACTTGTGTTGTTCTGAGTGTGAAATCCCAGGCTGTCCTACTCCATCCCGTGTAGGAGGTCCAGTGTGTCCACATTGTGTACAACACCTGCCCACCAGTCCCACAGCAGCCATTCAGCTGTCAGACTAACTGCAGTGGGGTTCAAGGAACCCCTACTCAACAGTGGCCTTGAACGCTGGCAGTCTGCATACGGCAAGGTGAAAAGGTAACAGTTCTCAGTAAAGGTAAGAATCCCATGTATGACCACCTGAAGCAGATGAGGCTCCTGACAGCTTAACAAAAGTTATCAGCGGCCTGAGCTCCATCACAGTGCCTCGACCACCCGCTCCCTCATCTCAGCACACAGCTGTCACGGAGCCTCCATCACCCACTCCCTCATCTGAGCACACAGGCACTGTGTCACCACACATCACCACAGGGTGTTGTAAGTAAGACACTGAGAGAGAGACCACATTCACATCGTATTACAACTGTTCTATTTTACTATTCATTGTTGCTGGTCATTTACTGTACCTGACTCAGAAATGAAATTTTACCCAAGGATGTATTTAGAGGAAGGAACGGCACACACGGGGCTTGGTACAGTCCACAGCTTCAAGCATCCCCCAGGGTCTGGGAACGTCTCCGTGGGTGGGGGGACAGCCTAGACAGGACCAGTTCAGCACAGGAGTCACGTGGGTTTTGGCTGCTGCTGTTTCTGGAGTCCATCAGAGCACACAGCACAGAGAGGAGGTCTTGGAATGCCCATGGCCTGACGGCACCACCGTCATTTAACAGAACAGGAGAGGAAGCCCTGGAGGCGCCCCACACCCAGGGCCCTGCGGGCTGGAGGAGGGAGCCAGGAGACAGGGCTGACAGCTGCATGTGCATCACCCTCCACCAGCTTAAACATTAACCTCTCTGCACACCGGGTCCTCCTCTGAAATTAATTCTCCCGAGTCCAGCCAGTCCTAATGTGCAGAGAGCCAGCACTAAGCTGAGTCCTTCCAAACACGGAGCATAATCGGGAGGGCCTCAGGCACCCACTCGTGAACCTGTGAGCCAGCTGTAAATGCTGAGCACCCAGCGGCACCATCCACTACCCCGAGAGGTCGCTGCTGGCTCAATAACGCTGTCCCCTGAGCTCACCTGCGCCCAGAGGCCTTCCTCACAGAGGCCCTTATCCTCTTAGGAGTGCCCGCACTGCACCAACCCCCAAGAGGAGAGCGTGGGCACAGCAGGGGTGCAATCTAGGGGCAAAGGGAGAAGTAGAAAGATTTCAAAAAAAGAGCGTAAGTGTTGTGATGGGGAAAAGCACAGGGTGCGTGGCAAACCAGAGGAGGGGGACCTGGCTCAGTGCTGGGAAAGCCTGCCAGAGACAACAGGGGAGCATTCCAGCACAGGAGAGGTCCTGAGGTGAAAGAGTAACTGTGATGCTGGGTGCAGAGTGGGGAGTGTGTGCATGTGCAGGTACACACATGCACCCTTGCAGGAAGTGCACATGGTGTGTGTGTGTGTGCAGACTATCTTTGTAGGAAGTGCACACGGTGTGTGTGTACACAGTGTATCCTTGCAGGAAGTGAACAAGGTGTATGTATACAGGGTATCCTTGTGGGAAGGGTACATGGTGTATGTACACCCATGCACCCTTGCAGAAGTCTATCCTTGCGAGAAGCGCACATGGTGTGTGTGCACAGTCTATCCTTGTGGGAAGTGCACACGGTGTGTACACAGTGTATCCTTGCAGGAAGTGAACAAGGTGTATGTATACAGGGTATCCTTGTGGGAAGGGTACATGGTGTATGTACACCCATGCACCCTTGCAGGAAGGGCACATGGTGTGCGTACACAGTCTATCCTATCCTTGTAGGAAGTAGACGCAGTGAGTGAGTCTCCATCTGTGTGCACAGTGCACCCTTGTAGGAAGTGTGCAGGACTGGAGCAGCACAGTGCTGGAAAGCCAGGCAGGGGCCCACCCAGCAGTGTCCAGCCCTCCCCCAGCTCTTTGCAGGGTCCCTGCTCCAGCCTTATAGGACCCCTCAAGCCCTGGCCTGGAAAGCACACGCAGCCCTTGTCTTCCTGGAGAGGGTTATGTGACCTCGGGCAAACTATTTCATCTCCAAGACCCCAGTTTTCTGTTCCGCAAGATGAGAAACTGCTTTATCTTATCTTTGTGTCCCCAGCATCCAGCCATGGAAGACGCTCGAGAAAGCACGATGCTGGCATCTACGGAGCACTCCGCATGGGAGCTGCGTGCGAAGCACTTGCAGTCAGTTCTCTCTGCATCCTCACGGCAGCCCCTTGTATCGATGTTAGGGCTAGGGATATCCAGTAACCTACCGAAGCCACCGGGGCGGCAGGATGCGAGCCCAGGGCTGTCTGACTCCGAAGTCCCAGCCCTTTCCATCACTCTACACCAGGACTGGGCAACCAGGGCCGTCTGGATACTCAACACTGCTCAGGGGCCACACAAAATCATCAAGTTACAAATCAGCCTGCTGTAGACTTCCTGAATTTCCAGCCCCACCTGGATTTGCCTTGGCAGGGCCAAATCAGGTGATTTTGTGGGCTTATACAGCCTCTGGGTCTTTCTAGAAATAGGAAGTGACTTGTTTGAGGTCAAGGAGTCGGGCTAAAACCCAGGACTCCAGAGTGCCGGCCGAGGCCCCCAGCCAAGCACAGAGCCGCATTGCGGTCTGGTGAACAGGTCTGAGATGAGGTGGCCGGTCTGCCCCTGGAGCTCACTCCGGTCTCTGCAGCTCACAGGGCCCCGGCTGTCTGCAGGGAAGCAGGGCGCTCACATTTCCCAGCCCCCCCACTCCGCTAAACCCTCGACTGAGTTTTCTGGGTCCCACCACACCTCCCTTCCCCTGGCTCAGCAGTCACAGGGTGGCCGGGATATCCTTCCAGCAAGTGGTCAAATCGCTGATGTTGTGGTCAAGACCATGTGGACTTACAGAGATCCCATCTGACCACAAGTTTGCCAATCCTGGCCATGACACACCCACACCACCAACATGCCTTGGCAGGCTGTGGGCTGGCTCGGGGACACGACTTCACTTGGCTTGCCTGGAGAGTATTTTGGAATCATGAAGGCAAAGATTACAACAAGTATTAACCACATAGAAAAACATGTAATAAACTAGACTTTATGTGAAAAGATTCACATGGGTGGGGCCAGCATTGTGGCACAATGAGTTGAAATAAGACAGCAAAAGCAACAAAGGAAAAAAATAAATTGGACTTCATTGAATCTATTAACTTTTGTGCTTCAAATAACCTTATCAAGAAAACAAAGACAACCTACAGAATGGGAGAAAATATTGGCAAATCATGTATCTGATAAGTGACAATGAAAGGACAGACAACCCAGGTAAAATCTGGGCAGGTACATATGTCTCCAAAGATAATCTATACAAATGACCAAGAAGCACGGGAAGATGCTCACCAAGTCAGTCATTAGGGAATGAGGAGCTGGCACTGTGGCACAGTGGGCAAGGCATCCCATATGGGTGCCGGTTCCAGTCGCAGCTGCTCCACATCCAATCTGGCTCCCTGTTAATGGCCTGGGAAAATAGCAAAAGATGGCCAAAGTTCCTGGGCCCCTGCCATCCATGTGGGAGACCCAGAGGAAGTTCCTGGCTCCTGGCTTTGGCAAGCCCAGACACACTCATTGCAGCCATCTGGGGGAGTGAACCAGCAGAAGGAAGATCTCTCTCTCTCTCTCTCTCACTCTCTCTGGCCAATCTTTTAAAACAAAGCAAAACACAATGGACTCTACCACTAGGCAGGATGGTAACAGTGTTACAAGGAGGCAGAGACTCTGTAACCTTTGCAATGTGACTGTGTGAAAGTAACATGTTGCAGACACTTTGTGATTTTCTAGAAGGCTAAGGAGTGACCACATGACCCAGCACCCGCACTCCTAGGAGACACCCAAGAGAATTAAAAACATTCACACAAGAATTCATCCATGGATGTTCACTGCAGTGTTTTCCTTTTTTTTTTTTTTTTTTTTTTTTACAGGCAGAGTGGACAGTGAGAGAGAGAGAGAGAGAGAAAGGTCTTCCTTTTGCCGTTGGTTCACCCTCCAATGGCCGCTGCAGCCAGCGCACCGCGCCTATCTGAAGGCAGGAGCCAGGTGCTTCTCCTGGTCTCCCATGGGGTGCAGGGCCCAAGGACTTGGGCCATCCTCCATTGCACTCCCGGGCCACAGCAGAGAGCTGGCCTGGAAGAGGGGCAACCGGGACTGAATCCGGTGCCCTGACCAGGACTAGAACCCGGTGTGCCGGCGCCACAAGGCGGAGGATTAGCCTAGTAAGCCGCGGCGCCGGCCAACTGCAGTGTTTTCACATCAGTCAAAAAGCAACAAGAGGGCCGGTGCTGTGATATAGCGGGTAAAGCCACTGCCTGCAGTGCCAGCATCCCTATGGGCGTCGGCTGGAGTCCCAGTGGCTCCACTTCTGATCCAACTCCCTGCTATGGCCTGGGAAAGCAGTCGAAGGTGGCCCGAGTCCTTGGGTCCCTGCACTGGCATGGGAGACCTGGAAGACGCTCCTGCCTCCTGGCTTTGCATCGGCCCAGCTCTGGCTGTTGTGGCCATTTGGGGATTGAATCAGCACAAAGAAGACATCTCTCTCTGTCTTTCTCCCCCTCTACCTCTGCCTCTGCCTCTGCCTCTCTGTAACTCTGTCTTTCAAATAAAGAAAATCTTTAAAAACAACAAAGACAAAAAAAGTGAGAAGAATCCAAACATTCACCAACTGATGAGTGGATAACTAGCTGAGGTGTAGCCATACAAGGGAACATCACTCAAGCAGGAACACGAAGGGACTGACACTGCCTGCAGCCGCGATAAACCTGGAAAATCTCACACTAGGAGAAATGGAGTCCATCACTGAAGACCCCAAATTGCATCATTCTGCTATGTGAAGCATGGCTAGTAGGCAAATCTACAGAGACAGGAACGAAGCTGGTGGTTGTGCAGTGCTGGGAGGAGGGTGCAGGTAGGGAGGGACAGTGTGGGAGTACGGGTTTCTTTTTGGGGTGATGAAAACATCCTAAAACTGTGGTGATGACCTCACAGCTTTGCGAGTATACTAAAAATGACTGAATTTTACACTTTATGTGGCTAACTGGCATGGTGTGAGACTTGTATCTCAATAAAGCTGTTTTTAAAAAAGTGACTAGGGAAGCCACAGACTGGGAGAATATTTACAATACCTAAATCTGACCTTCTATAATAAATCAGTAAGAAAAAGACCCACATGCCAATTTAAAAATAAGCGAAAGGCATTTCGCACAATAGATTCCCAAATGGTTAATAAGCAGAAACAAAGTCTATTTCACTGATCATCAGGGAAATGCAGATTCAAACCACAAGGAGAAGCACTGCACAATCACAGATGCCAGGGCACAAACCCACAACGCCAGCACACAGCCTCGTGCTCCTCCCACCGGGAGAGGGGCAGCGTGGCACCGCCTTGGCCTCTCTGCGATCTCCATCTGGAGGAGAAAGGACCACATGCGTGACCTAGAGTGCACGTGGAACACGGATGTCCACAGCAGCCTGGCGACAGCCCCAACTGGAAAGGCCCTGGGAGCCCCTTGCCTGGGAGTGCACAAACTCTGGCCCATGCCTGCAGGACAGCGCTGACGTGCCCAAATCCCAGGTGACCCCGGGGCAGGGTGGTGAGCTGGAGGAGCACGCCATTCTCATCCGACCCGCAGGGCACTGGAGAGCAGGCTAAACCCGTCCTGCGGGACCCTGAGCATAGCAGCTGCGGCCTCTGACCTCCGTCTGTCCGCGGGGCTGTGCCAGGAACCTCCTGGGAGGATGGCAGGCGGTGTCCCACCCAGGCGGCTGCAGCTGCGGCAAGCGTGCGCCACTCACACTCCGTTCCCATACACCCACCAGTATGGAAGCTGTAAGACTTCTCTGAAGGGGAAAATGCTTTTCCAAGAGGCCCCTGGGAAGGGAGGACCAGCGAGGACTCCCCGTTCTGTTCACCCCTTCTCTGAACCCCTGCGGCACCTCTTGCCTTGGCGTGGCGTTTGTGGCTCTGCAGGAGCTGGGCCGGTTTGTGTCTGCGACTGGCTGCTCAGGCCCGAACAACTGTGGCTCTCCCAGTGAGGGGCCTCGGAAGCCCCTGCCTGGCTTGTCAAGCACACTGCAGAGCCCACCCCGAGCTCCCACTCAGCAGGCTGGGGGCGGGGCTGGGTGACTGCCAGGTCTCTCAACTGCCCAGGTGCTAACAACTCTACGGTAACCCTCTTTCCCAGGCTGTCTGTTTTGTGCTTCCGGCACCCCATCCACACCTCGCTCGGCTGCTCCAATGCCTCTTCTTTCACAAGGCCCTTCAGGTTAACTCCCACCGTTGGTCCCAGCGCCTCTCAGGTGTCCGACAGCCTCCAGATATCTCGGGTGACAGCCCGAAGGGAGCCACCCAACCTCAGAACCACCTTGGGGCCTCACATTAGAATATTAATAATTAAAATACTTTAGATGAAATGCACATTTACATGATGTATCCAGAGTAAGACGGAGGCCCCTGGATGGCGTGCCGTTCCCGGCCCACGGCCTTGTGCACGCTAAGGCACCCGCTGCGCACCCTGCACTGGGCTGCAGACGTCCCAGCAGTTGCGGTGTTGCACTGCACTGTGTGCCCAGGCGTCCACCCTCCAACCAAGCTCCTGAATTACAAGCACTGGGGCAGGGTCCCAGGGGTAAATTTCTCACAAACTCCCAGGCATTGCTGAGGCCGCTGGGCCAGGCCCACACTTGGAGAACCTGTGACCTACCTGGCTCATCCCTGCTGTGAGCCCCCACCCCTCCAGACGCCCCTACCTTCGTACTGGGGCTCTGAGGTCTGGGGGGATGAGGGGTTCAAGTTCCATCTGCAGTCTCAAGGTGAGGTGTGAGGGAGGAGGAAACTTGTAGGATTGCTCAGCATGGAGACACAGGGCCGGGGGCGGCCTCAGCAGCCCCCGTGTGCCACTCCCGCAGCTCAGGCGGGCCAGCGGCCACCACCTCTTGCTGCGCTGAGCTGCAAGGTGCCTCCCTCCAAGTCCCTGAAACTCAGGTGCTTGCTCTGCTCCATGAGAACCCAGCAAAGACGTGGAGAGCACGAGAGGGTCCTCCCGGGCCCACTGCAAACCAGTCCTTAGTGCTGTTTGCGGGCAGCAAGCAAAGACAAGCAAGAGGAAGACATAGCTCCTGCCTTGGGAACACGAGGCTCCCGGCTCTACCCGAACGTCCCCAGCCATGGAGGCTGTGCTGGCTTGGGCAACTGGCACTGGGCTAACCTTCTGGTTCCCAGCACTCCCTCCCCAGAGCCCACCAGTGCACCCTCCCGAAGCTTCCTTCCCTATCTGTCCTCAGGGCTCCCAACCCCTGTGCCTCCTTCAGTCACTTCCCACATCCCTCACACCTTCAGTCCCACCCTCAGCAGCGCCCCCTCCCGCCCCTGTGCTCTTGTTCCCGCTCTTCTCCCTGCTGGAAGGCTTCCTCCTACTTTCTGTTCCTCCATGGCCACCTAGGCACCCCTTCTTCCAGGCAGGCCTCTGTGACTTCGCTCCCCAGGTCACATGACCCCTGCCCCTCCCCCTCAGGCTCTTCTACAAACAGCTGGACAGGTCTACATCTCCTGTCTCCTCCCCTTCGCGGGGCTCTGGAGTCAGACCTGCCTGGGGCCAGTCACTCAGTCACCCGCCTTCTCCGGGTCTCAGTGCTTGGCCCCAGCCACGTGAGACTGAGCACGTGCCATGTGCAATCAAAGATCACATGCGTGAGGTGTGGAACTGGGAGTGCAACACTCACCACTGTCCCCCTCTTCCTCCCCTGTGTCATCTGGCGCCTTTGACATCAACCACAGGGAGAAGCAAGAGCTAGGAGTGGATGAGGAGAGGGTGGGGCTGGGCACACAGACAGCAGCCAGTGTAAGTAAATACTCGGCAGTCAGTGAACGGTGTCACTGCCCGGCCTCGTCAGCACCGAGGCCAGAGCTGAGTTCCACTCCTCCCCACTGCAAAGGGAGGACCTGCAACCGAGGCGCCTTCCTCTGCTTGGCTGAGCTTCTGGGGGGTCCCTGCTGCCATGCTAAGCAGAGTGCAGTTCTCAGCAGGGCACGTACGGGGCGACCTGTGTCTGTGCCAAGTCCTGCCACACATCCTCCCTAGGTCCCTCAAAATCCATCTGGGGCACCCCCTCCAGGGTGCTTCCTTCTCCCCCAGGGCAACCCCCTCCAGGGCGCTTCCTTCTTCCCCGGGGCACCTGAGAGCCCTCCCTCAGGTGATGCTGCCAGCACCTCCAGTCCAGTGTGTATGCGGTATCCACCGCCCACGACGTTGCCCTCCCTGAGCCCAGGGCCCCCAGACCCACTCTATGCTCACCACGGCCCCCGTGCTTAGCCTGACTCCCGTCCACACACCCCCACTGCTGCAACACCTGACAGCCTCCTCGTGTCCCAGAGGGCTGAGCCTACCCCCTAACCAGGGCCTGGCGCTCTCCAGCCCTGGCCCTCACTCTGCTCACCACGGCCCCCGTGCTTAGCCTGACTCCCGTCCACACACCCCCACTGCTGCAACACCTGACAGCCTCCTCGTGTCCCAGAGGGCTGAGCCTGCACCCTAACCAGGGCCTGGCGCTCTCCCTGCCCTGGCCCTCACTCTGCTCACCACGGCCCCCGTGCTTAGCCTGACTCCCGTCCACACACACCCACTGCTACAACACCCGACAGCTTCCTCGTGCCCCAGAGGTCTGAGCCTGCACCCTAACCAGGGCCTGGCACTCTCCCTGCCCTGGCCCTCGGCTCCCTCTGCTGCATGGTGCTCCAGCCAGGCTGAATTTCTCTCTGTTCCCAGACGGGCCACTTGTGATCAGCCTCCATGCCTTTGCACGTGCTAATCGCTATGCTGGGCACAAGTCTTCCACACTGCACCCCCACATGGCCACTGGACACGGCTTCCTGGGAATCCTTTTCTGACCGAGCCTGGCGCAGCCCTCAGCATGCAGCCTCAGTGTGCACACCCCACACTGGGCTCTAGCTGGTCACACCTCCCCTCTCTCGTTTGTTGAAGGCCAGCACTACCTGGCGCACAGGAGGCACTCGGGAAGCGGTTCTGCCTGGAGGAATCACGGGGCTCCAGGAAGGGCTGGCCTCACCATCACCGGCTGTGTACTGGGTGCCACCAGCCCCTGGGGGTGGGGAGCAGACCAGTTCCTCGTCCTCAAGGAGCTCACACGGAGGGAGGGAGGAAGCAAAACCCTAGCGGACTGTGGGGAGACAGCACATCCAGCAACAACAGCCGCGACGTCTCGGGAACGGACGGAACGCTGGCCAGCAGACAGGCGACTCGAGCATCACTACCGATCCACCTGACACCCACCCGACACACATCAACACCACACAGAGGGTCCCCCGGGACACACCAGGCCGTAAGACAAGTCTCCGCAAATCCCAGGGGGCTGAAGCCGTATGAAGTGTGTCTCCCGGGCTCGATGGAATTAGCAGCTGGATGGGAATCAGAAGCGGCAGCAGCAGATTTGGGAAATACACAAATATTTGGCAGTGAAACAGCATAGTTTCAGACACCCCACGGGTCAACCAGGAAATCCTAAGGGGAACCGGGAAGCATTCTGAACAGAACGAACGTGAGAACACAACGTCCCACGCCAGCAGAGCTAAGCGAGGGCATTCCAGACGGTGAAAGGAGCTAAGAGATGAAGCTTGAGACAGAGTCAAGAGGGAAGCAGCCACGCGTTGTCACCTCCCCGTGTCCACAGCCTGGCCACGTCCGCACAGTAGCAGACAGCACCCCCGCCCTGTGCCTCTGGGCCTGGCCATGGCACCAGCTGTGGACAGTGGGATGGGGAGAAGGGATCAGGCGCCCGCGGTGAGCCTGACTCCTAGAGCCCTCTGATGTTTCACCATGGGAAGGGCTTTTCTGCGGGCACCTGCTGACCCTTCAGCCTGGGCCACAGAATAAACGCACAAGAAAGAGAGCCCCTTGCTGGATTTAGCTTCGATCAGCTGACTCCCAGGTGACTCAGCTCTCCCTGAAACTAGGAGTACCCAATGAGATAAAAAGGGGAATCATCTACCAACACTTTCTGGAAAGTTTTTCCCAAGAGGACAAACTCAGCTGGGAGGCTCTGCTTTTTTCCCTTTCTCTGTCTTCCTATCTGGGACACGGATGTGACAGTCAGAGTTTCAGCAGCCACTCTGTGTTCATGAGGAACCCTGGCAATGGATGCAGCAAAAAGACAGATGGGATCTTCGTCCTAGGATTTTGTGGAACTGCCAGATCTGATCTGGACCCCCGACTTCTGGACTTCCTTTATGTGAAAGAATAACCCCTGAGCTACTTAAGTCATCCTAGTTGAGCTTTTGTTACCAGCCTGCACATACACTCAGCTGACAGAATCACCAGGAGGGCTTCTGCAGTAGACACGTCTTTCAGAACCACAGCAGCACCTCCCACCTCACAGGGTCCTGGGACAATGTGAGCCTGACTCTCGTCCTGCTGAACGGCGGACACAGCGTGGTAGACACCGCACGGCCCGACTGCAGAGGCTGTGCCACCACAGCGCTTCCTCCTGCTGCTGGGTAGCCGGCACCTTGCTGCAAGGGGGCCCGGACCTGAACACGCAGAGGGGCCACACCCAGCCCCGCCCACACAGAGGGCCCACACCCAGACCCACCCACACAGAGCGGCCACACCCAGACCCACCCATGAAGAGGGCCCACACCCAGACCCACCCATGCGGACGGGCTACACCCAGACCCACCCATGAAGAGTGCCCACACCCAGACCTGCCCACACAGAGGGCCCACACCCAGACCCACCCACACAGAGGGGCTACACCCAGACCCACCTATGAAGAGTGCCCACACCCAGACCTGCCCACACAGAGGGCCCACACCCAGACCCACCCACACAGAGGGGCTACACCCAGACCCACCCATGCAGCTGGGCCACACCCAGACTCACCCACACAGAGGAGCCACACCCAGACCTGCCCACACAGAGGGCCCACACCCAGACCCACCCACACAGAGGGGCTACACCCAGACCCACCCATGCAGCTGGGCCACACCCAGACTTGCCCACACAGAGGGGCTACACCCAGACCCACCCATGAAGAGGGCCCAAACCCAGACCTGCCCACACAGAGGGCCCACACTCAGACCCACCCACACAGAGGGCCCACACCCAGCCCCACCCACACAGAGGGCCCACACCCAGCCCCACCCACACAGAGGGGCTACACCCAGACCCACCCACACAGAGGAGCCACACCCAGACCTGCCCACACAGAGGGCCCACACCCAGACCCGCCCACACAGAGGGGCTACACCCAGACCCGCCCACACAGAGGTCCCACACCCAGCCCCGCCCACACAGAGGGCCCACACCCAGCCCCGCCCACACAGAGGGCCCACACCCAGCCCCGCCCACGCAGACGGCCACAGGGGAGTGTTCTGCTTGACAGCCTGGCTGAGTTCCCGCTTCAGCCAGCTTCAACCACTGGCAGTGTGAGTGCAGATGTCTCCGGGGGAGCCCTGCCCCTCACACTCAAGTTCTCGCTCATCGCTGGGTCCTCCAGGTAGGGCTCAAGGTATCGCAGAGACAAGCTCCTCCCACCACGCCCTGTCTACATTCACGGAGCAGAGAACCAGGAAGCCTAGCATGACGGCCGTGTGGCACCGCCAGGTTTCGGGGCAGCACCTGCTGGAAGAGGTGGCACCTGAGCCCTGAAGAAAGAACTGGCCTAGAGAAACCAGGAGCAGGACATTCCAGCAGGGAGGAGCAGGCACCAGAGCAGAGACACGAGTGCACCTGTGATCCAAAGGACAGCAAGGAGGCCCCGTGGCTGCAGCGAGTGAGGAGGGAACGCGGACACAGGCAGGGACCGGACCCCGCAGCCTCCGCATAAGGGACTTTCTGCTGCGGCACCCGCCAGGGAGAAGTTTCTCTTTTTTAAAGATTTATTCATTTGAAAGTCAGAGTCACAGAGAGGGATGGAGATACACACAGAGATCTTACATCCGCTGGTTCACTCCACAAATGGGCCAGGCCGAAACCAGGAGCCAGGAGCTTCTTCCAGGCCTTCCATGTGGGTGGCAGGGGCCCTTGCACTTGGGCCTTCTGCTGCTTTTCCCAGGCCATTTGCAGGGAGCTGGATGGGAAGTGGAGTAGCAGGGACACGAACTGGCACCCATATGGGATGCTGACACTTGAGACAGCGGCTTTACCCGCTACGCCACGGCGCTGGCCCCAGGGACAATCTCAAGTTTGCTCTTGCACGCAGCAGACTGACTTCTCCACAGCCCTTTGACGCCCTCATGCTGCAGGGCCCCGGGTAGGAAGGACAGGGATTCGGGAGAGAACAGAGGACTGAGGTCCAGAGGCCTCCACTCGTCTCTACGCATGAGGACAGGCCCTGGCTCACGCTTAGGCCCTCAGACTCTCAGTCTGGTCCCGACGTGGCTTTTGGACCCCTCACATGGCCCTGATTCCACTTCTGACCTAAGTGATGATGCTCCACTCTCCGCACCTCGAGGCCTCTGAGTGGTGGCTTCCGCCACGCCCTGCCTTCTGGGCCTCCCCTATCACACCCCTTCCAAGGTTGTCTTGATGGGACACCCACAAATTTCAGGGAAGACCCCAACGCAGAGTCAGTTGCTGCCTCTCTCCCATTCCTCTGTGGCTGTACGAACTACAGAGCAGCACACGGGTCTTTCCAGACGTCTGTCTTCCTTCCCCACCCACACACTCCCTCCTTTCCCAAAGGAAAGCCTACTCAAGAGTGGGCTCTCGGGGGCCAGCACTGTGGCGTAGTAGGCTAAGCCTCCGCCTGCAGTGCTGGCATCCCATATGGGCGCCAGTTCAAGTCCTAGTGCTATACTTCTGATTCATCTCTCTGCTACAGTCTGGGAAAGCAGTGG
Organism: Oryctolagus cuniculus; assembly: GCF_051225735.1. Taxonomy (NCBI): domain Eukaryota; kingdom Metazoa; phylum Chordata; class Mammalia; order Lagomorpha; family Leporidae; genus Oryctolagus; species Oryctolagus cuniculus. The sequence continues at coordinate 115,880,296 of NC_142876.1, read as the reverse complement.
AAGATGGCCAAATTCCTTGGGCCCCTGCACCCAAGTGAGAAACCCAGAAGAAGCTCCTGGCTTGGCTTTGGATTTGCCCAGCTCCGGCCATTGCAGCCATCTGGGGAGTGAACCAGTGGATGGAAGATTCTCTCTCTCTCTCTGTAACTCTGACTTTCAAATAAATAAATAAATCTTTTTTCTTTTTCTTTTTCTTTTTTTTAAAGGGTGGGCTCTGGCCCTTTCTTTGTGGGACTCCAGAAGTCTATTACCATGGCAACATCAACATCCTGGACAGTCCCCAGAGCAAACGGGGGAGTGGGCTGGACGCACAGATGAAGGGACAGGCGGGTGGGTGAATGGGCAGGCACCTGGGCAGCAAAGGTGGGGTGTGAACAACTGCAGGTGGGCAAGAGGCTGACAGATGGGCAGGTGGATGAACCCTTTTAGGGCTGGGTTTCCAGAATGGTGGACAGGAGCTTTTAAGCCGGAAGTCAGCAAGCTTTCTGTTTGAGGGGCCAGAAAATACAATGTTACTTACGGTCTTAGTCACTTACTTACTTTGCAGTTTTCCACAAACAGTTAAAAACCTAATACCTGTTCTGTCAATAGGCTGCACAAAAACAGGATGCTGATCCACAGGACTCAGTTGGGACACCCAGCACCAGTAGCATTGGAGTGAGTTCTGTCTACAGAGAGGAACCCCAAGCAGCAAGGCCTGGAGCCAGCACCTCAGCCACTGGCAGGAGCACACTGGTGCTAGGGCCTTCTGGGTGGGGGGCTTCAGGACGCGCGACCGGCCCTTCTCTGTCAGGATCCAGCCATGGGAGTTCAATGGCATCGAGTCCATGGCTGGGGTGGAGGAGTGTGGCCCACAGCCAGGGCTCTTCCTGAAGGCAGCGTCTCCAGGCAGGGCTTGGAGCCGCACCGAGGGCCTTTGCCACGCTGTCCCCATAGACACTGACACGACGCCTCTGTGGCTGACCACACCATCCCACAGCCAGCTCACAGCTCTGAGTTTCTGGCTCCCTCTCCTTCCCCTCCTCCCTGGGAGCTTATTACGGAGGGCCAGTGCCCTCCGTGCCTTTCCAGCTGGCAGGAAGCAAACACAGACGGATGTGTCCCGGTTAAAATGCTCTTAATAGAGCCATAAAACAAAACCCAACATCCAGCCTCTGTGGTGCTGCCAGCCCGGGAATGAGAGGAGAAGAATGGGTGCTGCCTGCCCTTGCTAAATGGGTCTCCTGGTGTAAGGCGGGGGTGGGGTGCATTTCGTACCCGAGGGCTGTGGGTTAACAGCGCACAAAGCTCTCCCCAGAAGTGCAGAGATGAGCGGCTGCATGTGCCAGGCGGGAGTGTGTATGCCTCCTCCCAGGGATGAGCTACCAGGGATGTGACACCTGTTGCTGACAGGTGCCAGGGAGCTCTGGGGCTCCTACAGACGGCCCTGCCCTGAGGCCCTCCAAAGACAGCTGGGGGCACACAAGTAACTCACAACAGTGGACTGAGAGCCAGGGGACCGGGGTGCCATGACAGCCAGTATGATGCCGGCTGGGTCGCCTGCTCTGGGTCTCCATATCGGTACCCCAGTCCAGGTAGGCACTGGCAACCCAGGAGAACGATACAAAGCAGCACCAAGTCAAACACTCACCCTGGTGAGTCTGCGAGTGGTTGGGAGAGTGCAGGGTGGCAGGGGGAACCCCGGGCCCACTTCCCTCACCCCTCTCCGCGACTCAGCCTGAACCCAGGCCCCCAGGCCACCTCCTCGGGGAAGCCTGCCCACGTACTCCAACGCTGGGGGTCACTCGCTGTGCTCAGAATAAGGATCTGCTCCTGCATCTGTCCCATCTCTGGCCAGAGCGGTCCTGGGCAAGGGCCCAGTAGGCGCTGTTTCCCCAGCTCTTCTCACACAGCCAGGGTTGGGAGACATGCCTGTCGACCTCACTGCAGTCCTGTGGGCCGTGTCGGTGTCAGTGCCTGACCTCCACGTGGTCCCCAATCTGGCCCCCACTCCCCTTCAAGGCCCAAGGATGGCTAGGAATTACTGCCCCCATGCCAGGAGGACCAAGAAAGCTCCCAATTCCCATGGCTGCCCCGTCGCTGGGCAAACACATCATTCTTTCCGAGTGTAACACATGCACACATGGACTTGCACACTTGGCAATGCCTGGAACCACCCCCTGTCCACCAAGAGGGCTGAGGAAACCTCCAACATCCTTCCAGAAACCTCAGCCAGTCCCTGCCCACCCACCCCTGCAGCCAGCAGGGGCACGCCCCACTGAAAGCCCGGTGCTCTCTGCCGGCTGAAGCCCATGAATCAGGAGACAGACTTCCCCGAACAGCCTCAGTGAGAGCTTGCTGGCTGCCAAGCCTCCGCTGATGGAAATCACCTCTGTCTCCTCACTGCTTTTCTGCCTCTTATATCACAGTCTTGTAAAAGGGCAATTAGTTTTTGGACAATTAAAATGATGAACTCACCAGATGCAAGTGCTGGAGCATCTCCACGTATCTGCAGAGGGAAAGCGCGTCTCTGTTAGCTCCCATCCTGTACAAGCCCAGGACGGGGAGAGGTTTTTAACAAGCTCAAGGCCACAGGCAGCTGCCTGGGGACTCACGCTTTCTCTGAAGACAGCAGTTCCTGTGCGATGACAAGAGCTCTGGACTGTCCTTCCACCTGCGGAAGGAAACAGAGCAGTCACAAGGGGCGGGCACGGACAGGGGCAGAAGGGAGACTGTGGCTCCTGGGCACAGATGCAGAAGTGACTGCCACGCTGCCCAGGGCAAGCTGCAAGTGTTTCTCAGCCCGTTCCCTGGCACCCAGTCCTGTGGGATCTTCCACAAGAACTTAACCTCCACGCCCTGGGTTTCTCTACCTAATCATGTGGGTATTAACAGCAACTAATTCAGCGGACTGCTGAGCTCATGCCCAGCGTGGTGGCCCTACATACAGTCACTGCTCAATTAATGGCCCCTAACAACATGGTGTGCCTTTCGCCTCCCATCCACAGCCCTGGCGATCTTGAACAACCCGTGCTTCTTCTCTGAATGATGGAGTTTTCCTCTGGCTTTGGCACAGGCTGTTCCCTTGGGGTCCTTTCTCCTCTGCTTGGCTAACTGCCCATCATCCTTTTAAGACCACCTCCACCAAGCAGCCTCTCCTGACCCCTGCCCGTGAGCAGCTGGGTTAGGCATCATTTCTGAGCACCTGCTCTTACGATCAATCACTGCCGTGAGGTGCCCATGTCTCCCATGGGGGACAGGGAAGGACAGGGACCAGTGCTCAGTGCATGGTTCTCCTTTGTTGACTGAAAGAATGAATGAGTGGATGAATGACGAGTCAATGTTCTTTGCATTCAGGGACACTGGCAAGCAGGCTGGCCCTGGAAGGTGAGCTGTGTAACCCATGTGAGCCCAACGGAGATGCCCAATTCCACACCAGAGTACCTGGGTCTGATTCACAGCTGAGGATACAGACTTCAGCTTCCGGCTAATTCAGACCCTGGGGGGCAGCAGTGATGGCTCAAAGGACAGGGTTCCTGTCACCACACTGGAGACATGGATTGAGTTCTTCAGCTCCCAGCTTCAGCCCCAGCCCAGCCCTAGCTGTTAGCAACTTGGGAAGTGAACTAGTGGATGGGAATGCTTGCTCACTCTCTCTCTTTCTCTCAAGGAAGGTGGGGGAATTTGATGTAGTAGTCAGGCTGCTGCCTGGGAGTCCCATTTCCCAGACTGGAGTTTAAGTCCTGGGCACCTTTGTTTCTGACCCAGCTTCCTTCCAATGCACACCTGGGAGGCTAGTGATGACTCAAGTCTTTGGGTTACTGCCACCCAGGTGGAAGACCCAGGTGGAGTCCCTGGGCTCTCGTATTTGCCCTAGCCCAGCCCTGGCTGTTGTGGGTATTTGGTAGTTGAACCAGTATCCGGGAGCTTTTTCTGTTTATCTCTGCCTTTCAAATAAAATGAAAATAAGTTAATAAATTTTTTTAAAGATTTATGTATTTATTTGAAAGGCAGAGTTACAGAGAGAAAGACGCAGAGGCAAAGAAAGAGATCTTCCATCCACTGGTTCACTTCCCAAATGGCCGCGATGAGCAGGACTGGGCCAGAATGAAGCCAAGAGCCTCTTCCAGGTCTCCCATGTGGGTTCAAGGCCCCAGGTACTTGGGCCCTCTTCTGCTGTTTCCCAAGCACATTAACAGAGAGTTGGATAGGAAGTGGAGCAGCTGGGACTCAAAAACCAGTGCTCATAAGGGATGCTGGTGCTGCAGGTGGCGGCCTAACCTGTGTGCCACAGTGCCGGCCCCAATATGTCTTCACATCACAGAGAAAGACAGAGATTTGAATCTAATACATATACCGCCTGAAACAGCGCTCAACACAGGATAAATGCTACAGAGACGCTGGCTATCATGATTGCTGCTAATTTGGCTTTTGAGGTGGTGCCAGGAACAGAACCACATATCCATGGACAGAATTTTTTCATTTGCTTTTTTAGTCATAAGAACTATTATTTAATTGAAGCTGTATCAAAAAGGTCATCTAGCTGATGATATAATCAGGAAAGACTATTTAGCTTGCTTCAAATGATTTAAAACAGGAGGATACTTTACAAGAAACCCTGTGGCAAGCACAATTCTTAACACTAGAAATGTAATGCTACAGAGTATCTTGTAAGATACACACAGAAATACCAAAGGATCATGCAAGCTCTAAGCCTGACAACTGTTAATAGCGACCCAGCAGTTAGCCTGCCAGGTCTAAGTTCACACCTCCTTGGTAGGAGAATTCTATTGCTACACCCACCGTCCAAACCAGGGGACAATGCTTTCTAATGAACTGTGCATGGGATCACCTTCTACAAAGTCTATGGCTGTCTCTGCTTGACCACGTCCATACGAGGAGCCTGATTTCTGAACTTCACACTAGATAACTTCTCACTGGCCTCAAGCAGCTCAAGCCTAAAAGCAGTTTGCAATCGACTGATCCAGGGGTGGAATTTTTAACAAAAATTGCAGAGGCAAGTAGAGAAAAGGCCTCCACTGCAAAGCGAATGCTGCCCCATGCCCCCAGCCGTAGCATCCAAGGCAGTGGAAGCAAACGGACCAGGAAACAGGCACAGCAAAGCTCAAACCCCGGCTCCCCTGAGGTCTCCCCGTCCGAGCTTCAGCAGCCACTGTTTCCTGGTCTCCATCTGCTCCATGGAAACATGGTGGACAGCCCAGGGAGCGCACGCATGCCTCACTGACTTGTGGGATGGCCCCTTCCTGCAATACTCTTCCCCACAGCTTCTGCCTTTTCAGGTCCCTGCTCAGAGGTCACGTCCTCCGTGCACTCCTGGGACTCTAATCATTTTTGCCGGAGAAGCTGTTCCATGGACCGTAGGAAAATGAACAGTATCCACGGCTCCTGCCCTAGCCCTGCCGTGTCCTCCTGGGGGAGGAGACCACTGCCCTCCCTGCACCTTGTGGAATGTTACTCCTGAGCACCTGCCATCCCCAAAACTACCGTTACACACAACAACTGGCCAATGGACATTCGAGAAAACCAATGGAATGAGGTCTGGCACTCGGCAAGCAATACACGGAGGAGCTCCCTCGCTCTGCTGGTCTTCCTCGTTTCTCACCAACAGTGTTTTCTCACTAACGGAGCACAACTCAGGTCAAGGACACCACAGCACAGCTGACCCCGCAGTGAGGATGGGGGTCTGGGGGTGAGGGGTGCTTGCTCCCCCCCAGCCCCCGAGCACGGGCGCTCCAGCAGCATTCCCCATATGAAGAAACGCTTGCAAAGGAACCAGATTCTGCCAGAACAGGCCTCCATGGTTAAGAAACCCTGCGGCCAAGCTTCCGTAAACAGAATCATTCTGGAGGGAAGCGACAAAGGCAGCAAGAGCTGAAGTTCAGCTTCTCCTCCCCATACAATGAGGGAAGGAGTCAAGATGACCTCCAGCCGCCCAGGTGCCTCTGACTGTTCCCACGCCATACGGGATGGTGTTGAGAGCCAGACCTCAGGGGTCAGAAGTCCTGGGTGCACCTCTCCCATCCTAGTCTATCCTATAATCCTGTTCTGCAAACAGGGCTACCACCTGCTTAATACAACACTGGCTGGCGTGGACTGAGCACTTAACACATGGCTACGTGGGCTCCGAACTCTCACAGGTACCTTTTCACTTGATCTACCCAACGACTTCTGAGGTAGGTTTCACAGGTTGACTGCCCCCATTCTGAGATGCTCTGAAATCTGAAACTTTGAGAGCACCATGTTGGCAGTCAGCAAACTCTGCAACCCAGACCATTTTGTGTTTCCAGATTAGGACTGCTCAACCAACAAAGTCTGCAAATATTCCGAAAATGGAAAATCTCCAAGGCCTGACACAGCTCTGGGCCCAACCATTTCAGGGACTGGACACTCAACCTGTAGTACTACAGTCATTTCACAGAGGAGGGAACCAAGGCCCAGTTAAGTCCTAGCCTTTGCCCAAGGTCACTGTTCCTAAGGGGCAGAGCCAAGATCCAGGATCAAGCCCAGAGCAGGGCAGGTGGCACACGGTGTGCACTCACGTGGCACCTGTGCTCACGGCTGATGGAGGCCGTCATGTTAAGAAACACCTGTTCTCCATCTGCACTGCAGGACCCATGGGTGTCCAGCCCTTCAGGAAGGCCTGGATCAGCCCCTCTGGGCTCAGCTCTTCCTAATTCCTGTCCCTCAGGTCACTGGCCACAAAGGTGCAAAGAGAACTTCACAGGGGACTATGGCAAGCTCTCTCAGGTGCCTGAATTTCTTCAACTGCAAAACAAAGTGAGTGTCCACGCCCCCAGGGATAAGAGAAGAGGACGGATGGCAGTGGCCACGTCCTCCCCAAACTCTCGGCGCTATCACTGTCACACTGCCAGCAGGCACAGACGTCTGGTAGGGTCCAGCATGGGCCACTCTGCACGTCCCCCGGCCCCTCCTGCCAGACGGGCAGACTCTGGGCGGGCCGCGCGAGCAGTCCTGCTGCCATGACGGCCAATGATGGATGTGTCCTGCCAGACAGCCGAGGAGGAGGCCTGGCAGGCCCTGTGCCCAGGCTCTCCACAGAGGCTGCTTCTGGGTGGGGCCCAACTGGGCCGTTTAACACCGATGTTTGTTTAACCAGGAAATGAACTCCGAGGTTGACGGCTGCGTCCAGGACAGACTTCTGGGAACAGGGTTCCTCCCAGGAGTGTGGGGACAGGGAGGCCAGGGCCCGCACTATCGCATTTCTCAGACTCAGCTGTGGGTGTTAACAGCCGGCAGCCAGCGGCCGAGCCTGTCCCCTGGGTTTCCTCCTTAGGCCTTAGGCCAGCGAGCCGCTCAGCCCTTGGCTACTCAAGGACTGGGGCAGGGTGGGAGGGCTGGTCTTTCCTCCAGGGGAGCCCGGGGTTAAACGGCAAGTCACAGAAGGATCCATGCCTCAGTTTCTCCAGCTGAGAGATGGGAGTGCCCAGCCCCCTTCTTAGAACTCCAGTTTCTACAGTGTGATCTGAGACACCAGTATTCCTCCTTTAGCTGGACCAAAATGACGGCCACTGCAGACTGAGCACAGGGAACCCAGCTGCCTACTCGTCAGCCAGGCATTCCCGGTATTTGCACAAACCAACGTCACACGACTCACTAATTTTCTTGTTTTGTTGTAGAAGACACACTTCTTTCCCCCACAAAAATGCCATTATGTGGACACGTAATCGGTTTACTATTGTTAAAACAAACACAGAGACATTTAAAAATCCTCTTGGCTCTACTTCCTAGCATGCTAAACACGGACAAGGTGCGACTCACTGAACCCTAACCTCTTTGGGGCCCTAGACCACCTTTACGCAGGCAAAACGTTCTAGGAACTTGCTACTGCAGAGACTGTCACAGCACTGGGAGGGGGGCCCTGGCCATCAGCAGATCTACAGGATGGCCAGGCACCGTGCACACTGGAGCACAAGACAGGCCAGGCTGCTGGCCCATCCCTCATGTGGCTCCTGGGATGTCCGGGGCCACACAATCTTTCTCTGCCAAGTTCCATCCTGAGGAAGGAGGAGCGAGCCTCCAAGCTCCTCCCTTCCCCTCTTGCAGACCTCCTGCGCTTGTACCTGCTCTGCCTCTCAACAGCTGCCTCTTTCTTCCACTCTCATCTCTGCCAGCTCCGAGCCAAGCCCCAAGTCCCTGAGGCCTCTGTGTCTAGTTCTCACCTGGGCATTCCAGTTTGCAACCCCTAGCCTCACCTCTTTGACCCTCAGATGACCTGCAGGGACACCCACCTCTGCGCTGCCTGGTCCCTATCTTCTGTCTTCCCTCACCCCAGGGAGGCTCCAGGCATTCACCCACTGCAACCCATCCCATTCCAGAGAGCCTCCTGCTTTGGTCACTTGCAGCCCCAGGTGGTTCACAGAAAGAGGCCCCTGGGGCCCACCTGAAGGCCCTGCCCAGTTGTCTCCCCCACTTCCTCCACGTGGAATCCAGTGCTGCTCCTGTTGTTGGCTGGGAATTCCCTGCCAGCCTCAGCAAGCGTCTCTGGCGCACACGCTCACCTGGGGGTGGGGTGCGGTGCCACGGGAGGCACTGGGCTCCCAGGTGCCAGCCTCTTCAGCCTGAGAAACCCTCATTGAGATAGGGGGATGGAGCGACCTTCCTGGGCTGTGGCAAGCCCCAGGGAAATGACTGTAATGAGTCTTGCATGTGCTGTGGGGATGGGGAGTGCGGATGCATTCTGCAGGGGCACCTGGAGAGGAAGCGAGCTTGGTCTCCAGACACCAGGGGGCTCCGTCCCTCAGTTCCTGTGGACAGCCCTGGAGCAGACACTGCCCCTGCCCTCAGAATTTACATCAAGACTTCCAGTACAGCTTTCAACGGCCGCTGGAAAATTCAGAGACCACAGCTCAGGGAGAGACGGCTCGAGGCTACCCCAGCAGTCCCCTGTGGAAGCGTGGAGGCATGGAGCCGTGGGCTTTTGGTTTCCCTTCCTGTGGAATGTGGTGATCTCGTGGCTGAAGCTTCAGACACGCTGAGAGGCAGCTCCTGTTTCCCCTCCCTGGTCCCTGGCAACCTCCACCCCGCCCTCCGCCTCTCCTGCAGACGCCTCCTATCAGGAGCATCACGGCGCTCTTCTCGCTCTGCGTACCCTCCCCCTCCCACTCATCCCCACTGCCCCTCACATGGCTGCTAGCACTCCACTGGGCGGACATCTGTGCACGCACACACATGCAGGCAGAGGTTTTCTGCGATGGACACTAACAGGGAAGACCTCATGCCACATCTTCTTACAACAACCCCCTAAGAGAGGGGTCTCTCAGTCTCCCTCTCAGCGCCCGCACCTCCTGGAGAGCAGCTGTGGTGGTCACTGGGTCGGGAGGCAGGGACAGACCAGCACAGGCATACAGGGCACAGTCCTCGTGCACTCCCCGCCTCACTCCTGTTGGAGAAAGGTCCAGCCAGGACTCGGGAGGCCAGCTGGGGGTCAGCTGCCACGCTTCACCTCCGTAGTCCTTGCTTTCCGTAAACCCTCCTCCTTTCCCCTACACTGTGTCCTGCTCGCCCAACAGCAGCGCTCAGGCCTCCTAGAAACCTCCTGGTGTCCCTGCCTCCTGTGCTGCTCCTGCTTTAGCTCACGCAGCACAGCACTCTGGCTCACCTCATGCTTGTCCCATCTCACGGGGAGCCTCTATTTTTTAGAACTGTGAGATATTCAGAAAAGAATGTAAGAAAACACAAAGTTTTAGATTCTCGTGGGCATGGCTTTCTCATCCCCTGACTCCCCTAAAGTTGGGGAACCCACGAGCTTCTTTCCTGGCATCCCCTTGAGCTGAGGACATGGTGAACGCTCCATACCAAGTAGATGGCTGATCGATGCAGGTCAGAGTTCAAACTGCCAAGGGCAACCACGGGTCACACAGGTCCTGACTGATAGGCCTGGGGCACGGCCTGGGCCTCTGTTTCTCACAAGCTCCCAGGGATCATGGTTCTGCTGCCCCCTGCATGGTACTCAGGCAGCAAGGCTTAGAGACAGAGTGACTGCTAGGAAGGCAGGAAGGAGAAAGGGAGGGTCAGTTCTACCTGGGGGTCCAAACCCCAAACAGCTGGGGCACGGGACACACCTGAGACTCAGCAGGGAGGACATTCAGCCACAGCTGAAGCTCTCTCAGAGCCAGGGGACTCTCTCTGTCCTCATGCCCTGCTGGCTGGCTGTGACTGCCTCCAGACCCTCCAAGGCCGGAACAAGGTGTAACAGATGCACAGGTGCCCAGGACGCCACCCTGCACTCCCAAGGCCCCGTGCTCAGCCCACCCTGGAGCATCTCTGTGTTGCTGTGCTGCACTGAACCGCAGCACCCCAAGCCAGACTCCCGGGGGCCCAGACGAAGCGATGCAGGCCTGACTCCTAGCTCTGTGGGGCGCGGTGCCCGGGGAAGCAGATGGGCCCCAGCGAGTGTTTCCCCAGCACAGCACCAGGCACTTGCCTTTGTTCTCCCCACTTGAATGGGAGAACTGAGTCTAATGCAGTCATTGATTTGCTTTATTTTTAAGGATACACACTGAATACTTTTTAATGTTGTCAAGCAGCAAGGATGCAACCCTGAACAGGACAAACAGGGGGCCTGTCCTCCTGCAGTGCCTCTGACAGGGAATGCAGACAATATGCAAGCAAGCAGAGCAATGAAGAACCCGACTACAGAAGAAGGAAAGAAACGGGAACACTGTGCCGGAGCCATGCCGGGTGATGCCTCTCTGAGTCGATGACACTTGAGACCTGGAGCTGGCTGTGCAAAGGGTGGCAACAGGGCTTCATGAGGAGGGGACCACATTGCAAAGGCCCCGGGATGGGCTGAGGGAACCGACAGAACTTACTCTTGTCTTTTTCACAATGCCTAGGTAATGGCCTAGGTGTGTGTCAGGGCTCCTTTGGTCTGTAATTAAGATATGGCATTGAGAAGACAAAGGCCAGGGATCCTACTCTTTCCAATCTGGGGCCCACATCTAGGAGGGCAAACCTGAGGGGAGGGGCGGGCTGAGGAGCGGGAAGACGACAAGCTCAGTCTGGGGTGTGCTGCACTGGCAGTGCTTCCGAGGCTTCCAAGGAGGACCCACAAGCACAGCTGGGCTTGAGTACGGGGTCAGGCCGGAGTCAGCTCTGGGAAGAGCCCTTCTATGTGGGACTTGCAGCTGCAGGAGACAGGGCCACAGCAGCAGAAGACAGAACAGAGATGGGCACTGGGGAAGGCTGGGCACTGGGACGTGCAGGACAGTGAGATACACAGGAGGGAAACAAGGAGAGGCTGGTGACAAGAAGCCCTGGCAAGTGGGAGCTGCCAAGGAGGGAGAGACCAGTAGGGCTGAGGCCTGGGTGTCTGTGGTGGACAGCACAACGGCTGGCCCGTGGAGGTCAGCGAGCAGGAACCACAGTGGTGGAAGAGTGCGGCAGGCCGGGCAGCGACTGTGGGACCCCTCCAGGCCCTCTCCTACCTTCCCCAACTTCATGCTGCCCTGGCCGTCTGATCCAACTTCCAGCTCTCAGAGCTCCCTGCTCTCCACTGCTGCTCCCTGCCCCTCGCACGCTGTCCTGAGCTTTGTGCATGCATGCGCTTACACACACACACACACACACACACACACACACACACAATTCAGCAGCCTGCTCCGGCATCTCCTCCTCATCTTCCCCAGGGATTGGAGCTCCTCTGCAATGCTGATGGGAAAGCGTAAGGCAGGTCCTCCAGACCTCACAAGTGAATCACGACACAATCCAGCAATGCTGCTCTGGGCATGGACCCAAAAGAGCTGAAAGCAGGGACTTAAAGAGGTGTGTGCTGGGGATGGCACTGTGGTGCAGTGGGTTAAGCCACCACCCACAATGCCATTGTCACCCCTATGGCACTGGTTGGAGTCCCATCTGCTCCACTTCTGATCCAGCTCCCTGCTAATGCACCAGGGAAAGCAGCAGAGGATGGCCCAGTTGCTTGAGGCCCTGCACCCACATGGGAGACCAATAAGCTCCTGGATCCTGGCTTCCACCTGGCCCAGCCCAGGCTGACGCAGCCATTTTGGGACTGAAACACCGGATAGAAGATCACTCTGTCTCTGTTTCTCTCTCACATTCTCTCTTTCTAACTCTGCCTTTCAAATAAATAAATCTTCAAAACAGAGAGGTGCACATCCATGTTTTTGGAAGCTCCATACACAGTAGTCAAAAGCCACCCACGTGTGCATCAGCGGGTGAATGGGTAAACAAAATGCAATCTACCCATGCAATGGAATACTATTCAGCCTTGAAAAGGCATGGAACTCGTATCCATGCTACGACATGGATGAACCTTGTGGACCGTGTACTCAGTGACATGAGCCAGGCCCAGAAGGACAAGCACAGAGCACGATTCCACTTGCATGGGGTTCCTAGCATAGGGAGAGTCACAGAGCCAAAGAGCAAGACGACGGTGCCAGGCTCTGCCAGAGGCGGATATGGAGTTAGTGCTTAATGGGGGCAGAGTCTCAGTCGGGATTCTAGAGGTACTCAATGCCACTGAACCGCACAAGGGGTAAGACGGTGGGTCGTCTGTGTACTTCACCACAATGCAAAAATTCTTACACATTTACTATTTAGCTGAGAGGCAGAGACAGAGAGAGAGGAAGAAGAGAGAGGGATCTTCCACCTGCTGGTTCATTTACTAAATGCTCACAACAGCTGTCGGACCAGGCTGAAGCTGGGAGCTGGAAACTGGGCCCACAGCTCTCATGTAGGTGGGAGGAACTCGAGTACAGAGCCATCACTGCCGTCTCCCGGTTTTGTGCACAACAGCAGGGAGCTGGCATGGTGCAGGTGCCAGGACTTGAACCCGGGCACCCTGACACGGGATGTGGGCATCCCAAGCAGCACCTTAACTGCCACAACCAAATTCCCAACCCCGTATTTTTTTTTAATTAGGGGGAAAGATGGCCTTTCTCCATCCTCTCTGTGCCCCGGGCTTGTTTTGTTTGCATTTACAGCTCTCTCACCACTTGACTACACCTCAGGAGATCCCAGGCTCGCTGTTCCTGGAGGGACTTCACACGCAACAGGAGATGAGGGCTCTGCAGCGCAGGGATGGTCGGAGGTGCAGAGCTGCCTTCCATGGTGGGAGAAGTGAACATGGCAGGGGAGCCAGGGAGCAGGTGTACACACCTGAGTTCAGGTGTCTGTGCATGGTAACATTTAACTCGGGCTGGGGGTTGGCTGGACAGTAACAACCAGGGTTCTGGTGGACCCTTGGGCCTAGGGCAGGTGGTCAAGGAGAGGCTACATGTACAAGGACTGGGGCACGTGCCAGCCCTCCTGGCAGGGGCAGCGATTTGGTTACAAGTGAGGCTCATGTTGGCCGGCACCACGGCTCACTAGGCTAATCCTCCGCCTGCGGCGCCTGCACCCCGGGTTCTAGTCCCGGTCAGGGCACCGGATTCTGTCCTGGTTGCCCCTCTTCCAGGCCGGCTCTCTGCTGTGGCCCGGGAGTGCAGTGGAGGATGGCCCAAGTGCTTGGGCCCTGCACCCGCATGGGAGACCAGGAGAGGCACCTGGCCCCTGGCTTCGGATCAGCGTGGTGTGCCGGCTGCAGCGGCCATTGGAGGTTGAACCAATGGCAAAGGAAGACCTTTCTCTCCGTCTCTCTCTCTCACTGTCCACTCTGCCTGTCAAATAAATAAATAAATAAAATAAAAAACAAGTGAGGCTTGTGGGCTCCGTTCTGCCAGGGACAACTCGTGGAGGGGGTGTGCCTGAGGGTGGGCGAGATCTCTTCCTGAAGCCAGGCCAGACTTCTGCTTCAGCCTGGGGTGAACTGGTCAGGGAAATATGGCCACAAGGCTCTGGCGAGGGAGGCAAGCACCTGGGAGGGGCTGCCAGCTCCCAGGCTGGTCTCCGGGGAGCTGGTATTTAGCTTGCGAAGTCCCCGTTAGTCTGAAAAGCAGGCTTATTGTCAAGGAGCACCGCCGGGCCGGGCGGCCTTTGAATGTCTCCTTTCACGGCCTGAGCTATTTTTAAGTCCTTCTTGCTTTTCCTTTTTCCCTCCCTCTTTCCTTCAACCTACACCCTTTGTGTGTCTGGGAGTGGGAAGGAGGGAGCGGTCAGATGTGTGGGTGGACCAGCTGGGCTTGGCCTCTTGTTGCACTCCAAGAACCTCTCCCCTCCTATCTTGGCTGCTCCCCAACACGCCGGCAGGGCAGGGCAGGGCTCACCACCGCACCCCTAAACAGGCCTGCGAGGCCCGACGGGGGCAACTCGACTCCAGCATCTTCTCTAGGTCTGTGCCCTCAGGGTGGCTGCGGATGGCAGCCTCGCTCATGGCTCCTCCAGAATGTGACTGAGGCATGGCCAGGTCTTTGCCTTTGAGAGATGAAATTCTCCAGAAGACTGGAGAACAAAACAATAAGCAGAAAACGATCTTCCTCCCCACTCTCGCATCACCCAAAATTCTACTGTGAAACAGCTGGGGCTCTGTTCCTGGGACCCCAGAGAAAAGCCTGTGCGTGTGCATGAGGGAGTGTGTGAATGGGGAGGTGTGTGCACAAGCAGATATGCACATGAGGAGGCGTATGAACAAGGAGGCATGTGAACAAGGAAGTGTGTGCAAGGAGGCGTGTGCACGAGGTGATGTGTGCAAGAGGAGGTGTGTATAAGAGGACGCATGTGTACAGGAGGTATGGGCACAAGGAGGCGTGTGAACAAGGAAGTGTGTGCAAGGAGGCATGTGCATGAGGTGATGTGTGCAAGAGGAGGTGTGTATAAGAGGACGCATGTGTACAGGAGGTATGGGCACAAGGAGGCGTGTGAACAAGGAAGTGTGTGCAAGGAGGCGTGTGCATGAGGTGATGTGTGCAAGAGGAGGTGTGTATAAGAGGACGCATGTGTACAGGAGGTATGGGCACAAGGAGGCGTGTGAACAAGGAAGTGTGTGCAAGGAGGCGTGTGCACGAGGTGATGTGTGCAAGAGGAGGTGTGTATAAGAGGACGCGTGTGTACAGGAGGTATGGGCACAAGGAGGCGTGTGAACAAGGAAGTGTGTGCAAGGAGGCGTGTGCACGAGGTGATGTGTGCAAGAGGAGGTGTGTATAAGAGGACGCATGTGTACAGGAGGTAGGGGCACAAGGAGGCGTGTGAACAAGGGAGTGTGCAGACAAGTTCATGGCAACGCTGACGGGAGGCCAACTGAAGCAGAAACACTGCCAAAGTCCCCAGCGGGGGGTGCTGAGTAAATGCCCACCTGTCCGTACAGTGGAGGGCGAGGCAGCAGTGAGATTTTCATTTCTGAGCTCTGCGTCCCAGTGTGGGAACATCTCTAAGATTCTATGGAACAAAGCCAACCAAGTTACTCGGGTTTTCCTTACAGTCTGTTATGACTCCCGCCAAAGTAACCACTCCACAAAATAACATACTCTATCTTCTACTTCTAAGGGCAGATGAAGGCAAACAGAGAGAAAGCTCTGGGAGCATCGGTGCCAAGCTGCACAGCACGGTGAGCTAGGAGTGCACGGTGTTGGGAACATGTGCCCTGACGGGTCACCAGGACAATCCACTGGGACATGCCTGGCATCAAGGGGATTCCAACGGTGGCAGACCGTGTGAGCTGTAGAAAAGTGGCGAGAGGAGGGAGTCCTGTGCCCCTGGCAGATGTGAAGTCCGGTGGTGGCCAGGAGGCAGTGACCTGACCGCCAAGAGCCCTGACCCGAAGCTCTCGGAACAGCAGGATGCTCCTGGCTGGCTCAGCATCATCACTGCCGGGCCCCACCTGACCCTGGGATGGCCACCCGCCTCTCCTGGCCAACGGTCTCGCCCGCACCTCTGACCTCTGCGTACTCCCTCCCTGGTGGCAGGCACTGTTGAAGCCTCCTCAGGCTCATTTACTCTCATCAAGACTAGGAGGCAGGTAGGGTCACTGTTATCTTGACTGCACAGCTGGGGAAACCCAGAAGCAGTGTTAAGAAGGCACTCAGCCAGCAAGTGGCCCCTGTGCTGCCTGCCTCTTGCCCTCATTACTGGGGACGTCACAGCAGCAGGCTGGAGGCCAGATGACCACTAATGTCACAGTCCAAGGCTCCACGTCTACATTGTGGTCCTAAGCAGGCCAGACCCTCCCTTCTCCTGCGCCTCCTCTTTCCATCGGGCCCCTACCCTTCTGTGTAGCCAACACTTGCACATCTGTGTTCTCACTCAACCCTGCCATGGCCCAGCAGTCACCACCAACGCTCCACGTCAGACCCAGCAAAGCCCAGGCTCTGACAGGCAGGGAGGGCTGGCCGGACACGGCCCTGGAGTAAGGCTTCACAGAGAACTGGGGGACCACAGTGGGACCCCCTCAGAGGTGGGGTTTTATGGCACATGGGAGACTCTGCTGCTCCACCAGGCTTTTACCTATCCCGGGGCCTGCTCCCAGCCTCCACTCCAGCTGTTGGATCAGACAGCACCTCTGTCTCTCTGCTCTTGGTTCCATAACCCCAACAATGCAGTGGGCAGCAGAGAGGTGGGAAGAGGAGTGAGGGGAAGACAAACCACCCTCGGCACAGAACCAGAAGACCTGCATTTGCCTCAAGCCTTCCCATCGCCAGCGGTGCGACCCTGGCAAGTCACTCAACCTCTCTGAGCCTTGGTGCCCTCAGCTGTGGAACAGCGATCCTGGGACTGAGGCCGAAGGTGCTGTAGGGGTCAGAGGTATCAAATCGGAAGAGCAGAGGGCAGCAGTCAGCACACAGCTCAGTGCCCAGAGGGGAAGGACAGGGCCAGCAGCAGGCAGGAACGGGATGGTGGGCGTGTGCTGCACACACGTCGACCAGGAAGGGGGAAGGAACGGGGGAGGAAGGGGCTGGGGCAGGGGAGGAGCTGACATGCACAGCCCCCATGTCAGGGCTCCCACAGCGCTTGGTAGCTGACTGTACCCTAGAAAGAGAAATCAAGTGTATGGAAGCAAAGCGAGGGACGCCTCCATTTCTCAAAGATGTGCTTCCGCACAGCGTGACAAACCTGACCCAGGCTCAGGAGAACAGGAAGAAGAGAGAGAGAGATGCAGAGACAGGGGCCTGAGGGAGGCTGTCGGGGGAAGGGCTGTGCCCCCTGCCTCCCCAGCTACCCCTTGGTGTGGGGGAGCAGGCCCATAAGATGGGGTGGGGTGTGGAGGGGAGATTACAAGCCAGTCTCAGCCTTCCTGACCTGCCCCTGGTAGCAGTGGTGCCCTGTGATGTTTTCTGGGACATCACCTGTCAGCCACAAGCCCCTAGGCAATTCGTCACTTGGGAAGCAGTTCCTGGCTCCTAGAAGGGGAGGGAGAGGGGCTGGGGTGGGTCAGTGCCCAGTGGAACACACATCTTCCCAGCACCAGCACTTATGTGCCCATGCTTGGGGTCTTCACCGTCCCTGGGACCTGGCTGGCCACCTGCACCTGATGAGCACAGCCCTCCCCTCTGGGCACTCCCACAGGCCCAGGGGGAATCAGACTCTATCTTCAGTTAACAATACTCGTTTCTAGCCTTTAAAACATCCCACTCTCCTCCTCCCCATTCCAAAGATGAGCAAATGGAGGCCCAGGGACCCAAGGTCATTAGAACGATGTCTGTCTTGATGCAAATCAGGCAGCTCGACTCTGCTTCACCCACAAAGCCTCTGAGAAGCCCCAGACTTCCAGGACCTAAGAATGCACCAAGGAGGAGCAGCGGCCCTGGGGTCACAGAGGCAGGTGTCACCAGCCACGCTCCTGAAGCCTGCAGCCCTTGGTCCAGCTGGGAGCAAGCAGCTCCCTCCACACCAACAGCTGGGGCAGGCCTCTGCTGTCCTCTCCCCACCTCCACCTCTCCGACGCCCACACCCCGCAGGGCCCCTACCTTGTGGGTGAGGCTTGGAGCACTCTCCTCATCCTCTGAGCTTCTCTGCTCTTCCTCCGATGTGAGGTCCTCTCTGGGGGCCATCGCCGAGATGGGACAGACCTTGTAGGGCTCCGTGTAGGCACTGGATCAGAGCAGAAGGGTTAGTGGTTCTTGTCCAGCAGAGGCAAGCCCAGGGGCCTTAGTGAGTACTGTGCAGGCAAAGCTCCGTGATCTCCACGGGACCAAAAATGAGCAGGACCCAGGCACAGACCTCGCTCTCCCCCAGCAACCCCACCCCACCCTGCCTGCTACCCTTCAATGCACCAGCCTCTTGCTGCCCCAGTGCCTTTACACATGCTAAAACAGACACACCTCTCTATCAGATTCAAGACAGGCTATAGTGGTGAGGGGAGGTCCAAATAATGAGGGTGACAGACGTGCAATCTCACTGGAGGTCTGGGGTCTGGACCGAGGGCAGCATCAGCTCTCAAGTAGCTGCGTTCTCGAGACCTGAATAGGGGATGCGACATGTGGCTGGCTGAGCACCAAGCTGTAAGTTCTAGCCTGTAATACTAGTCTCGTCATCAGCAAGGACAAGACAAGAGCCAGTATCGGTCCCTACCTCCACCAAGCGGGCGGTACGAGGGAATGAGGCCCCTGTCTCGCCGTCCTGGCAGCTGCTGCAAGAGTCACAGCTTATGCAGCTGTGATAAGCTCATCTCCCAGGAACTGGGACTATTCCGAAGGCACTGCTGGTAGTTAACACGGGCATTCAGTGCATACATACTAACTGCTTTATGAGGATGTGGGGCTGGCCAGCGGGTAGAGCACAGGAGAAGAGAGCAGCTGTCACCCTTGTCCTCCCCATGAACAATTCAGGCACAAGCACAAACTGTGAGCCCCACGGCGGAGGCCCTGGCCCTATCACCACACCTCAGGCACACAGTGCAGCGATTTCTGTCTGCAGTGGGATCTGGCCCTCTCCTGTTTGATGACCTTCAACAGATCCCTCCTAGCATTAGCAACATGGCCCCAGACCACTTTTCACAAAATGCTTCTTCATTCTCAAAATCCAGGAACCCGCGGCAGGCACTTGGCACAGTGGTTAAACGGCCACTTGGAATGCTCACACCCCGTACGGCAGCGCCTGAGTGTTGAGTCAGCTCCACTTCTGACTCTGGCTTCCTGGGAGGAAAGCAGCACACCTGGGAAGCAGGAGGTGATGATGGCTCCAGCACTTGGGTCCTTCCTACCCATGTGGAAGATCTTTTATTTTATTTTTTTTTAAAGATTTACCCATTTTTATTTGAAAGGCAGAGTTACAAAGAGGCAGAGAGTGAGAAAATGAGAGATCTTCCTTCTGCTGGTTCACTCACCAAATGGCTGCAAAGGCCAAAGCTGTGCTGATCTGAATCCAGGAGCCTGGAGCTTCCTCCAAGTCTCTCATGCGGGTGCAGGGGCCCAAGGACTTGGGCCATCTTCTACTGCTTTCCCAGGCCACAGCAGAGAGCTGGATAGGAGACTCAAACCAGTGTCCATACGGGATGCCGGCACTACAGACGGTGGCTCTACCCACTATGCCATAGCACCAGCCCATGTGGGAGATCATGACTGAGTTCCAGGCTCCTGGCTTTGGCTGGTCCAACCCCGTGGTTTATATGGACATTTGGGGAGTGAACTAGCAGATGGAAGAGTTCTCTCTGCTTTTCAGATAAATTTAAATAAAAAAAAATCCAGGCACCTGATTTTACAAAATTCTTATCCTGCTTATCCTGCTCTCTGGGAATGCCAGGTAACTCTGGAAGGATGGAGAGATGGGAAAAGAGAAGGAACACCCACTTCCTGGACTGGCTGGGCTACTGCCCTTGCTTGGGCCTTGGCCCAGGTAGGGGGATGACAGGGGAAGAGAAGTGGAGCCTTAGATGACAGCTAAGCCAGGGGCCCACCCTGGACTCCTTCTCAAACCCCGCAGGAGCCAGCGCCATGCATCCCATTTCCAGAACACCTGAAGCCTGAGTGACTCCTCACTTGCTCTGCAGAGCTCAGGGCTGCTCAGCAAACTGACTGCACAGATCAGCCTCACAGAGCCCCAGTGTCCCTCCCTCTGAATCACGGCACCAGCGCAATCCCGTCCAGCAGGGAGGGAAGGAGCAGAGCCCGGTGCTCCCTCAGAGGGCAGTGGACACCATAGGCCCTGGAGCGGCCAGCTGCACTGTCTCGGACAGCGGGCAACCATAAGTGACGGGGCCGCAAACCGTGCCCTGGCCCCTCCTTCTCATTCAGGAAAAGGTGTGTGTCAGGCCTCTCCTAGGATGAGCTGTGGGGGAGGAAGGATGTCCAGCCAGGCACCCCAGGCAGCAAGCCAGAAACCTGCGTGTCTCCTCGCACAGTCGCAGCTTGGGCGTGAAGCTCCTCCCAAATTTACTTTTTGGTAATTCCAGCTCCACTCACATCTCCATCATGGCCTCTGGTCCAGGCCTCCCTGTGCCCGGAGGGCTGTGACTGCTTCTTCCTCTTTCTCCCCTCCCATCCTGGCTGGCCTCCCACCTGTTCTCCAGACAAGGCCAGGATGACCTTACCCAAGTCCACTATGACCCTGTGGCCCCCTTGCTGAGCCTCAACAGCTCAGCCCTGGGCAAGGCTCGGTGCGACCCAGGGAGGGGGAGGTGGGCATCCTCGGCTCCTGCTGTGACTTTCTCCGGCACCAGGTGCTACTGGGTGTCACGGCACCAGACTGCGGTTCTGCCCCAAGTCAAGCAGGGGGTGGTTGCCGCTGAGCAGAGCTGTGGGTGGCACTGAGGACAGAGCTCATGGAAGCCAATTTCCTGAAGGTGGAAGGGCTGGCTTAAGGCCACATGCCAAATCTGGGCCAATGCACGCTGCCTATGAAGAAGCCTCTCTTCATGCTTGGTTCCATTTTAAATACTTGGAAACTGAGGCACCGCAGGTTCTGTTAGTACACGGATGCATGGAACTGGGGCTTGGGTTGTAAAGGCAAACGGGAACATTGGATTCCTGTGTGTTGTTATCTGATTTTCAGAACGGTGCTCCTGCTCGTGAGCTGAGCTGCCAGGGCTCATCTTCTGGTTGGTCCCTGTTGAACCTCCCAACAGGAGGAACAGCAGGAACTAATGCCCGGGGCAGCTGGAAAAGTGAGTTAATATATAAGACACTCAGAGCTGGGGCTGGTGCTTTGGCACAGCGGGTTAAGTCTCTGTCTGTGACGCTGGTATCCCTTATGGGTGCCAATTTGTGTCCTGGCTGCTCTTCTTCTGATCCAGCTCTCTGCTATGACCGGGGAAACAAGTGGAAGATGGCCCAGGAACTTGGGCCCCTGCACCAGTGCAGGAGACCCAGAAGAAGATCCTGGCTTTGGAATGGCCCAGCTCCTGCCTTTGGTGCCATTTGGGGAGTGAACCAGAGGATGGAATACCTTTCTCTCTGTCTCTCCCTCTCTCTCTGTAAATCTACCTCTAAAATAAATAAGTAAATCTTTGAAAAAAAAAAAAAAGACAGAGCAGGGCCCAACACTTCCCGACTCAGTCAGCGCTGGCTGTTTTCACTATTAGCCTCCTTTCTTCCTCTGTCCTTGCAGTCTGGGTACTTTCTGGCCGGGGCCACTCCTGTCAGCACCAGCTCAGTCCTGGCTGCCTACAGTTGCACTATATTTTCCTACTGTTTTCTCTATATCAACTTTTATTTCTAAAATGTTTACTTATTTATTTGGCAAGCAGAGAAGAAAGGGAGGGAGAGAGAGGTCTTCCATCCACTGGGTCACCCCTCAGATGGCTGCGATGCTGAGGCTGGGCCAGGATGAAGCCAGAAGTCCAGAGCTCCATCCGGGTCTCCCACGTGCATGGCAGGGGCCCAAGCACTTGGGCCACCCTCCTATGCTTTCCCAGATGCACTAGCAGGGAGCTGGATGGGAAGCGGAGCAGCTGGTATTGGGGCTCCAATGCTGGAGCCACAAGCAGTAGCTTAATCCGCTGGACCACAGCACTGGCCCCTCAATTTTTTTTTTTTTTTTGACAGGCAGAGTGGATAGTGAGAGAGAGAGAGAGAGAAAGGTCTTCCTTTTTGCCGTTGGTTCACCCTCCAATGGCTGCCACGGCTGGCGCGCTGTGGCTGGCGCACCGCGCTGATCCGAAGGCAGGAGCAGGAGCCAGGTTCTTCTGGTCTCCCATGGGGTGCAGGGCCCAAGCACTTGGGCCATCCTCCACTGCCTTCCCGGGCCACAGCAGAGAGCTGGCCTGGAAGAGGGGCAACCGGGACAGAATCCGGCGCCCTGACCAGGACTAGAATCCGGCGTGCCGGCGCTGCTAGGTGGAGGATTAGCCTATTGAGCCGTGGCGCCGGCAACTCATTTTTAACATTTGCTACCTACTCTGATGTGTCCTGAGTAAAAAGACCTGTGAAGCCATAGCTCTGTGTTCTTCTATCACTTTAAAATTAGTAAACTCTAACAACACGGTGGACTAAGTTATCTTGCTCACAACCGAAGATAAACAGCCCTCCCGGAGGTAAACCCGCTTAACTCTGACCCCCCTGTCACCTACCTGACTCAACCCAACCTCAACTATGGTCAGAAGCGTGCCCCATGAGGATGGCTCTCCTCTCATTATATTAGTTTCTGGCTTCTATTTTCTAGAAAGATCACTGAAATGGAATTTAGGAGGCAAGGTTTCAGATGATAATTTATTGCACTGTACTGTTGAGGGTCTGTGAGCCTGACAAATGTGGAGAAATCACCAGGGAAAACATGCTTTCAGGGGCAGGTGCATGCCTACCGGGTAGGTGCCCGTGTCCCGCCACTGAGCGTCGGGTCCTGAGGCCAGCTCTCAGCTAATGCGCAGCAATATGGCACACAGCAGTGATGGCTCAGGTACCTGGCTTTCTGCTACCCACGTGGGAACCCAGGATTGGGCCCCAGCTCTCAGCTTCACCCACTGACTGTTTTGGACATCTGAGTAGTGAACCAGTAGATGGGTGCATTCTTTTTTGCCCTCTCACGCTCTCTGCCTCTCAAAAATGAACAAATAAAATATTTTGATTGCATAAAAGAGCAAATTCAATGTCTCTGCATATCCAATGACAAAGTTGTAGCAACAAACCCTGTCTTGCAAGAAGAAGGCGGGGTTAAATAAACCAGAATGTTGATAGTTGAGACTCCACTGGCTGTACCCACAGGTCCTTGGTAGTAGCTACCAGGTTGACCTTCAAATTCAGGGTAAAGAAACACCTCTGAGAAATGTTTCTTTAACGACTTCTTCCCAAATGCTCTGACAGAACCTCTCTCCTGGTGGTAATCACCCCTTCCTTGGGGAAACACACCAGGAATACTTAAACGTCACACCCAGCTCCCCAGTTTGCCGACATGAACCTCGGAGCTGGGTCCTTTGCTTGGTATGGTCTAAGGAAGGCCACACGGAGCAGAGTATTTAGCTATCTGGTGCCTGTCTGTTTTTTCATTCATTGCAAAAAATTCATTAGAGCCTTTGTGTTTCAGGCTGCACTGGGGACAGCATGAGTGAACTGACACTTTGTTCTAAGGCCTCAACAGTAAAAATGCTTAAAACAACGATAACTAAGTGAGGTATTGTCTCCAGATGATTTTTTGAGCATACCAATATATTACATTTGAGAAAGCCCCCTAACCCTACCACCTATCCACCCACTCATTTAGCCATTTACACACTCATCCATCCACTCACCCACCAATCTACCTGCCCACCCAATTACCCATCCACTCAGATGTCCATTCCTGAATCTATTCACCCACCCACTCACCCACCCACCCACCCGTCTATTCATTCATCCACACAATTACCCATCCACTCACGTGTTCATTCACACATCTGTTGTCCATTCACATGTCTGCTCATCCATGCACCCATGAGACCATCCTTCTACCTAGTCACTCACTCATCCAGTCACACATTCACCTATCCCATCTACCCAGTCATCCATCCATGTAGTCATTCATCTACTCACCCATCTGAGCATCCTTCCATCTGTCAGCTATCCATCCATCCACCTACCTGCCTCTCTATCATTCTATCCAAGCACTGCCTTACTCACGAATTCATCCAACAGGGATTAGCACCTACTTCATGGAACTAACACATGGAGGAGTCAAAGATGACTAAAGCACCTGTGGCTTCAAAAAAGGTCAACAGTTCAGAGCATTCATTAAGAAGGTAGGCTCCAGGGCTGCCACTGTGGCATGGCGGGTAAAGCCACCACCTGCGGTGCTGGCACCCTCATATGGGCGCTGGTTAGAGTCCCAGCTGCTCCACTTCCAATCCAGCTCTCTGCTAGGGGCCTGGGAAAGCAAAGGATGGCCCAAGTGCTTGGGCCCCTGCACCCATGTGGGAGATCCCGAAGAAGCTACTGGATCCTGGCTTTGGTTGGCCCAGCTCTGGCCATTACAGCCATTTGGGGACTGAACCAGTGGATGGAAGACCTTTGCCTATGCCTCTGTCTCTCAGTAATTCTGCCTTTCAAATAAATAATTAGAATAAATAAATAAATAAATAAATCTTTAATAAAAATGCAGACAAGCCCATTCTACCAGCAGCCCTGGCTGGTGCTGAGGGTGGCTTAGGACCTATAGAGAGGCCCCCACTTTATAGTGCCTTACATGTCCAGGCTCCTTCACACCTGTTTCTTTGCTGGAGACTCATAGTTGCCCAACACCCAGCACTCATGTCTTCCCAAGCCCAAACCAAGACCCAGGATCTGAAACCTTAATGGATAAGGAATGAGGATGGACATCTGGAAAACACGGTATAGAAGCCAAAAGAATGGAATTTGGGGGCATAATTTCAAGTTCTTCTCTGTAGAGTGGGGATGACCAAGAAGCTTCATCTTGGCACTCAACGAGAACACTATGGTGAAAGTGGCCACTGCCTGGTATGGAGCAGGTCCTTTCTGGCCAGCCCAGTAGAGCCTGCAGCAGGACCAAGTTCTAACTCTCAGACTACTCTCCACCGGAGCTGTGTTCTCCCCGAGTTCACTGGGCCTTCAAGGAAACAGAAAGCAAAGCTGCCCAGAACTTGTTACCTTAAATGACCCTCCCAGGGAGCTGGTCCTTTGCAGCAGCCTAGAGTCGTAAAAGGACAAGTGCCTCCACGCGGGAGAAGAGCTCCATACAACCCGACCCGCGCTGTCCAACGGTGACCGTGAAATTCCACCCTCTGTAACACTCGCTGGGAGCCATCACCACAAACACAGCCAAAATGGCTCAGCAAGCTCACTTACAAAAGAACACACTTCCCCTGGGAGGGGGCTTCGGGGCTGGGCTTTCTGGGAGCTGGAAAGTCTGAGATGGAGGAAACTGACCAGCGGCTAGGGCCATCTCCATCTGCAGAGCTGCTAAAGCGCCTGCCGGTGCTCAGGGCTGAGGGCTGAGCACGCAATCAGGGGCTCTCGAGCCCTCAGATGCTCACTCCTGCACCATGCCCACTCCCCGCCTTGCAGGCCTTCCCAGGTGGTCCCTTCCGCCAGGACCCCTCCTGTGTTCCATTTCCTCAAAGGGACCCTGTGATCCGGATGGATGCAGATATGATCAGGGACCTCTGGTGACAAGGCACAGAGGAAATCTGACACGATGAAAAGAGGCCAGGAGGATGGGGGCACGGGGCTCCCCACCAACCCCCTGCACGACCAACCTTACCACCATCTGGCAGGTCTCAGTCACCACATCTGTGAATTGGGGCTGGACTGCTGGGTCCCAGCACGGGACACCAGGGATGTGAAACCACGCACTGAGAGCAGACTCCACGTGTGCCACGGCCTGTGGGCTGGGCTCTGAGCAAGGCTCCACGTCACTCGTCTTGGAGGGAACATATCACATACCCGGGGTCAGCCAGGGGATAGCCTTGTAATGATTCCCAGAAACAGCATTGAAGTAGAGGCTTTTTTTTTTTTTAATTCAATTTCCATTTCCCACTAAGCAAAAACAAAAGTCCATCCTCGCCCTCCGACCTGTGACATCTCCCCGCCCTTCTCTTTACAAGGATTTCTTCTTTCTGTAACGGCTTTAATGAGATATGATGCGCAATTCAGTGGTTTTTAGTACAGAGAGTTGTGCAACCACCACAACTATTTTAGAACGTTCTCCTCACCCCAGAAAGAAACCCATACCCTTTAGCAGTCACTCAGCAGCCCTCCCAGGCTCCCAAGCTCCTAGCAAATATTCATCAACTTGCTCTTTCCATGATTTGCTTACTCTGGACATCACGAAAATGCAACCTTACAATATGAGGCCTTTTGTGTCTCTCACTCAGCACAGCGTTTTCAAGGTTTATCTGTGTTGTAGCTTGAGTAACTCATTCCTTTTTCATGGCTGAGTAACATTTCACTGCGTGGACAGATCCTATTTTATCCTTCCCTCTGGGGAGAGGCACTTATGGTTTGTCATGAATTATGCTGCTGTGGACACTGGTATCGTGTGCCTATGTGTACGTGTTTTCATTTCTCTCGGGCAGGCACCGAGGCGTGGGACCGCTGAGTCACAGGGCAAGTCTCTGTGGAACGATCTGAGTAACTGCCAGATGGCTGCATCCAAAGCGGCTGCGTCATTTTACATTTCCACGAGCAGTGCCTGCGGGTGCCAATTTCTCCAGATCCTTGCCAATACTTGTGATTGTTG
This sequence comes from Oryctolagus cuniculus, assembly GCF_051225735.1. Lineage (NCBI taxonomy): Eukaryota > Metazoa > Chordata > Mammalia > Lagomorpha > Leporidae > Oryctolagus > Oryctolagus cuniculus. The sequence goes on along the minus strand of NC_142876.1, from coordinate 115,853,842 downwards.
GTCTTTTTTCTCTTAGCCATGCTAGTAGGTTTAAAGTGGTTTTACAGGGATTTTCAAAGGACTGTGTTTGCCTGGATTCCAGTTCTACCTCCTCCCACCCCAAGCAAACACTGCCATTTTTTTCTAGCCAAAGAGAAATAGATTGTGACTAAGAAGGTTTTATTTCTCAGCTCATCAAGTGTGGTTCAGAGGTCCAGGGGAATAAAGAAAACTCAAAACTTTTACATCTTCAGAAGCCTCGTAAAGTGACAAACATAAGCAAGGGACATGCAATATGACTTCCTAAGCCCTCCTGCCCACAGGAACGGAGGTGGCTCTGGCTCCGGCTTCAGCAGGTGGCACCTGCCCCTGGAACAACTCAGGGCAGGGTCGTGGGCGACATGGGCAGAGGCCTGTATTTCTGCACATGGGCCTGGCCTAAATAGCACCGTGGACCCTAACATTCTGGCGTCCCTGGGGCTGCGGGAGAGGGTCGTGGTAAAAGGCACGGTTTTGACACTTCTCTGCCCAATGGCCCTGAGTAAGTTCCTTGACCTCCAAGGCTGTTTTGTGATCTGTAAAGTAGGAAAGTTTAAGGGTCTCTGAAGGTGCTTCCTGCCACGAAGCCTGTGGTTCTATATCCAAAACTGAGGGCTTTGTTCCAGTGAGTCCTGCCACCTCTGTGGCAGCCCCAGCCATGCTGCATGGCCCGTGCTCACAGCTGCACTGTCCCATTTCTGTCACAGATGCTTCTAGAATTCCCACCTCCTCTCTTCTCTATCTGCTCAACACTGCCCTCTGCCCTTGCCAAGGTCTAACCCAAATGCCACCTCTTCCAAGAAGCCCTCTCCATTTCTCTGCTAGAAGGGCTCCTGGCACATTCTGCGACCGATATCTGTGCTCCTTGGAAGGCATTTTGTGTCCTCTATGAATGGCACACAGTAGGTGCCCCAGAAACACATGTTGAGCAACTGTCCCCTCCCATTTTCTCCTGCCTACCCCAGCTACCTGGGCCTACTTCTGTGTCTACACACACGACACAGAGCTCCACAGGCTCAGAGGTGCTCAGCACCACTGGTTGAAATGGCATCAGCAGGTGCCGCCATCACTGAGAAGGCTGTGGCTACCACATCTCCACAGGTACATGAACTTCCTTCCTGACTGGGCCATCCCAGTATCACCCTGAGTCCGGCTGGGGGTTCAGTGGGGGCTGAAGGACTGGGGGCTGGAACTGCTTCACTTTCCTTGTTTGCAAGTCGGGCTGCACAGCCAGGGGTGGGTCCTGGACACTGACCCCTTGCCAAACAGGAGGAAGTACAGGCATGTCTTTCTCCTGGGATCTCTGCTCTGGGGTTTGGAGCAACCCTGACCACAGGGGAAGCAGGAAGGGCGGGGGAGCCACTGCTCTGGCCTTGGGCAGCCAAGGATTCACAAAGGAGGCTCGACTTTACACACCACGCCAGAGGCCGCCGGGGCCGCGAGCAGGCTAGCTCGTGGTTCCCAGGTGTGGTGGTCTGCAACCCAATCCCCTTCTGCCACCCCTCCCTTCCGCGGGGACACAGCAGCCAACAACGGCCGCAGGGGCGGCACTAGCAGAGACCGCAACGGTGTTCCCAAGTCCTTACTACATGCCGGGTGCTCTGTGACTCTCCCCAGCTCCTGTGTCAGGGAGGTGTAACAGCCTTCCCTTCCACATGGACAAGCAGGAGGTGCAGGCTGGAGAAGTTCAGAGCTGGGATCTGAACACAGCTCCAGGCCCAGCCTTTTCCTGTCAGCCTGCACCATTCTACCAGTAGCAGTGGACAATTACCAGGCGCTGCGCTGAGCGTGTCCCAGGAACCACCCCGTGTGATCCTTTGACCACGGTCCCTGTTTTCCAGGCGGGGAAATGAGGTTCAGTGACATGCCCAAGGTCACCCATTCTGTTGCTCCCTTCCATTAACCTCTCAGACACAACCACAGCGGGCGACTACAGCCAGACGCCCTCATCAGAGGCGCCCGCTCCTGTGGTCCCCGGTTGCCTCCTCCGTGCTGGGTAGTGTGAGGGCAAAGATGACTTGGGTAGGCCTGGAATTAGGTGAGAGGTGTCAGAACACAAGGGGCATCCATGGGGCAACTGGTGTGAAGAAGGCAGGTGGATGCAGATCCTCCTACCACACAATCGACACAAGAGCCACGTGTGGCCAGAGTGGGATGCCTGGATGGGAACCTGTCACACAGGGCCAGAGAGACACACACACTGAGCTGAGACCCAGGCAAGGGCTGCATGCTTGGACCAGACACCCAGTAACACACACACACACACTCCTGTTGCAGTAGCCAGGTGGGGAATGCCCAACTCCATTCACCTCCTTTAGTTCCAAGGAAATGCCACTCTGCCAAGCAGCTTTAAGATCCTATAAATCCACCCTGCTCCCGGAGGAAGGCCCACATCTGATTCCCCTGTGCCTGGTGCCCATGCTCCTCTGGCTGTTCTAGGCCCAGCTCAAACCTCACCTCCTACTCCAGGAAGCCTTCCCTGACCACTAGCTAAGTTGACAAAGCATGAGCTGTAGACTCCACACTTGCAGGGGTGGGTCTCTCTCAAAATCCAGTAGATTAACTTATTTTCTTAGTCGTACATCCTTTTCTACTTATTTATTTATTCATTTTGAGAGGCAGAGACAGACAGGCAGGTATACAGTGATCTCATCTGCTGGTTTGTTCCCTAAATGCTCACAGTGGGCAGGGAGCAGAAGCTGGGAGCCAAGAACTCAATCCAAGCCTCATATGTCTGTGACAGGAACTCAGTCACTTGAGCCATCACCACTGCCTCCCGGGGTCTGCATCAGCAGGAAGCTGGCGTCAGGAGCCAGAGGCTGGAACCAAACCCAGGCACTCTGACTCCCCAGACCACATGAGCTCCAGAACCTGCCCCTGCCCAACCTGCTGGCTGAGGCCCTGCCCCCACTCCAGGCTCAGGTTCCCAGAGGCAGCCCTCACTGGTTGTGATCTTCGCTTTTCAAAAACTGACTTTCTTCCTCGAGCTCCTCCTTGCCAACCCTCAGTGTTTAACTTGCAAAGCCCTCTGCACCCAGCAGGTACTCAATAAAACCTTCTGGCTTTAACACGGCAGGGGGCAGGGCCACTAGCTCTTCTGCACCGGGGGCAGACACAGATACAGGACTTGCCAAATCAACACACCTGAGAGACCTGCCCCACCGACTCCTGCTGCGGCACCTCACCGGGACAGAGCAGCTGTGACCTGGTCACCTGACACAGGCCTACGCGTGGACTTGTCCATGCCTAGCACTGGGGATGCAGAGGTGAACGAGCCCCTGCATCTGCCCTGGAGGCACTCGCAGCCTAGTGGGAGAGCCAGAGCACCACGGGCTACAGGAAAGCAGCCCACACAAGGATCCTCTAAGCCCACGCACATGTCTGGGAAGGACTCAGCTGAGTCTGTAGGTGAGCAGAACTACAGTCGACAAGGGCACTGGGTGGGTGGTGGGCATTCCCAGGGAAGCTTAGACCAGGGCGCAGGCTGGAGGGTGTCACTGTTGCTTGTAGGGGAGCCATGAACTTCAACTGTGAAGTAAGGAGGGCAAGGAGAGGTTGGGGAGGCATCAGGGGTCTGTGGGGCAGGGCTGAGGCCACTGTGCGCCCCGGGGGTAACTGGCCATGGGTGAAAGGCCTCAGCCCGGGAAAGGACTGGACCATCGTGCTCCCTGGAGCCTAGACCCTTGGCCACCTTGTGAAGCAGGGACCAGAGGGGACCCGCAGGAGGTAGGGAGAAGGGAGACGAGGCAGACCGTGGCTCAGGCTGGGGGTGGCAAGGCACAAGCTCAGGCCTCCCCAATGGGATAAAGAGGAAGGTGGTGGGAACAACCACTACCCCACTTCACAGAGTAGAAGGCTGAGGCTACCAGGAACTGGTAGCCTGCTGGGGCGACACAGCTGAGCAAGCGGCAGGCCCCAGATTTAAATTCAGGTCTGCCACCTCCACATATCACATCTGTTTCTCCTAAAAGGTGAGGCTGGGCACATAAAAATGACTACGACAGTGCCTGGCACCCGGCAGGGCCTCAGGGGAACAGGCACCCCCTCTCCAGTTCATCTCAGGCCTTCAAGCACAGTCTCGCGGCCCCCCCTCCCCGCCCTTCCCCCAGTGTTACTAACACAGAGCCCACGTTTTACATCATCTCCATCTTCATGCACTGCTTAGGAAACACCTTTGTGCTCCAGTGAGGCTGAACTGTGCCCCCCAGGCTCACAGGGCTGGCCAGGACTGGTCTGTCCTCGTGGCACCTCGAGTCTCCTGGCAGGGCGATGGGCCCGTGAGGACAGCCAGCCGTACTGGGCGCTGCTTAGGGCTATGGCGGGGCGAGTGGGGCCCACAGCAGGAGGCACTGGAAGGCAGAGCAGACGTCCACAGCTCCCGGAGCTTCCTCAGCGGACAGGGCAGCTGTCCTGGGGTTCTCAGAGGCATTCAGGGTGGGGTCATCTTGGAGGGAGGAGGCACGGGCAGGGGCAGGGCTGCCTGGAAGTGGGACTTTTCCCTTCCACAACAACAAAAAGCCTCGTCCTTTGGGTGGGAAGAGGGGCACCCGCCCTTGGCCCTGCAGAGCCACACACGTCTTCAGGGCTCAGGGTTGCCGGCAGGGCCACTGGCTCCCTCCTCCACCCACCTCCCAGGCCTTGTCCTGCATTTCCTGTAAACACCGACACTTCCTCCCTGGGGAGGGCCTGGCAGTGCTGGGGCCCCACCCACGGCTGACAGACCCAGTGCACAATGGCTGGCCCGGGGCTCCGGCTGGCCGCTCCACACCCCAGGCCTTCCCAGTATCCAGAGGAAAACCACCCTCAGCTGGAACCAAACGGCTGTTGCCCCCATGCCACAGAGGGGCAAAATGAGGCCAGGGAGGGGTTGTCACAGGCGCTGCACAGGAAGCGCAGCTCCTGGCTGCCACACGTGGAGCCCTGACAGCAGGAACAGTGGTTAGCAGCACAGACTCTGGAGCCCGCCCATGTGGGTTTCCAACACAGGGCTCTCTGCCAATGATTTATGCAACCCTGGGAAGCTATGTGCGCCTTGGTTTTCCCATCTGTAAAACTGAGAGGAAGACAGCACTGATCTCACAGGGATGTCGCGAGGATTCAGTGAGGTGACAGATACAAAGCACCTGGAACACACACAGGATGTGTTATTGTTTCTCTTCTTCAATGTTTACTGGACTCCACCAAAGGCAGACTCAGGCCTCTGGGCTACACAGACCATATCCAGTCCATGCCTTCCACACAAACTAGCGACAGTCTCATTAGTGATGAATAGCTCAGGAGCTTCCTGTGAGTCCCAGCTCAGGGCTCAGCTGCTTAAAACAACCCTACACCGTCGAGTCACTGCCAAGTTATGGGTGACAAAACTGAGGGATCGCTGGGCAGGGTGGGGATGTGATTCCCCATATCTAGCTCCCTTTGACGAGCCTCAAACACACAAGCCCAGGCCGGGGGGGGGGGGGGGCTCAGATGACATTTGTGTAATTTAATTTTTTGCAGTCTGAACACCCCACATATTTCATCTCCCTTGATGATCCCTACAAACCTGCAAAGCAGGCATGGCCACTTCCGACAAAGACGGGGGAAAAGGAGGCTCAGGCAGGCCTACCAGCCTGCCTAGGGTTCCAACCAGGGCGTCTGGCCACAGGGCTGAGAGCACTGACCTTCGGATGAGAACTCTCTGTCTCTCTATTCCCTGCACGAGCCCCAGAGGAGCCCTGGACAGGGGCCCCTAATGATGTACCAGCAGGAGACAATTCCCCCATGGACCCAGGGTGCTGTGTGAGCAGTTTCTGGGGCTGTGGCAGGGTATCTGGAAGTATTTATGAGTTGTGCATCTAAGCCCATTTTTTTTTTTCATCAGTAATTCCTTTGAAACATGGGTTCTGAGAGTTAAGCTGCAATGCCAGCTGGCATTGCCTTCTTCCCACACGCCCAGGACAGAGACTGGGACAATGGAAGGCTGGGAAAACCACACATCCACGGAGCACGCTGGCGGGAGACGAAGCAAAGTGTCACGAGGACCTGCCCTGCTTCCTCAGCCCCGAACAAACAAGCCCAGAGGAGCCCCCAGCTCTGCTTCAAGATCAGACTGCACCCCAAGTTAATGATTCAGGGGAAGTCTGAGACCAGATGGTCCTGTCACCAAACAGGGAAGAGTTATCTGGCAGTGGCCTGGAGGTAACAGAACCCAGGGCTCGCTGGGAATAGGGCTGCTCTCTGCACTCACACCAGGCCCCAAACCAGCCTCCTGTCCCTCCCATCTTTCTTCTCCACCTGCGGGCCCCTCAAAGAGGCTGGCACGTACTCTGCCCCTCGTCACAGGGGCCCTGGGCAACTCCAGTCAGCAGCCCCGGATCTGAACAAGCTGTCTGAACTCAGCTTTCCAACCTCCAAGTCCAGCAAAACAGGGCAGGTTTGCTGCTGGGGATTCTGTTTCTGACACAAACCCCACCCTCAGGTATAACCTGGTTCACAGCACTGGGTCTCTGTTTTGAGAAATGCCCCCATGTCCTAGTCTCAACAGCCACCTCGGACAGGCCCGCACCTCTTGTTCCTAGATTTCCTGGTCTGAAGAAACTTCCCCAATTCTTCAGAGCAGGAAGAAGAATTAAAAGACACAACTTCAAGGAGGCAAAGGCTTGCATAGGGAGAGTGAGTGCCTCCTTCCTGGGGCACCTGAGCTGGACCAGTGAGGGCCCGGTGTTCCCATCGCTTAACCTCCTCCCTGGCAGCCTCCAGGGGAACAGCCTCATTCATTTTAACATAAACTTCCCAGAGTAAAGTAAGCTGGTGGTTGACACCACTAGCCGGGTGAGGATGCCTTCCGAACATAGCTGGAGGAAGCCTTTCCTGCAGGCTGCTCCAACCCACAGGCTGGAACAGGAGAGTCCCTTCAGCCTTTCAAACTCTTACAATGGAGATGATCTGGGATGGTGTACACTGACATGTTTAAGAGACAGAAAAGGCAAAACCTCCCCTCCAACACACCCACACATGAGACTGGACCCCAGCAGCTCCAGGCATTGTCAAAGTGAGCTACAACTTGGGGCCAATGCTGTGCACAGGAGGCTAAGCCTCCATCTGTGGCACCAGCATGCCATACAGGAGCTCGTTTGAATCCCGATTGCTCTCTGCTATGGCCTGGGAAAGTAGTACAAGAAATACTTGGGGAGGCCAGTGCTGTGGTATAGCAGGTTAACGCCCTGGTCTGAAGCGCCAGCATCCCATATGGGTGACAGTTCAAGACCCAGCTGCTCCACTTCCAATCCGACTCTCTACTATGGCCTGGGAAATCAGTAGATGATGGCCCAAGTCTCTGGGCCCCTGTGCCCGCGTAGGAGACCTGAAGAAGCTCCTGGCTCCTGGTTCTTGGCTTCAGATCAGCGCAGCTCTGCTCACTGTGGCCAATTGGGGAGTGAACCAGCAAATGAAAGACCTCCCCCTGTCTCTCTCTGCCTCTCCTCTCTTTGTGTAACTCTTTCAAATAAATAAATAAATCTTAAAAAAAAAAAAAAGAAAGAAGTACTTGGGCCCCTGCATCTATCTGGGAGACCTGACGAAGCTCCTGGCTTCAGATCAGCCGGCCATTTGGGGAGTTAACCAACAGATGGAAGAACTTTCTCTCTGTCTCTTTCTCTCTCTGTTCATAACTCTTTCAAATTAATAAATACAATCTTTAAAAGATTAAAAAAGGTGAGCTAAGACTCAAGTTCTAACCCTCAAACCCCAGGAGGCACAGCGGTTGGAACCTGAGCACAGGTGGACCTTTCCTACAACCAAGAGCTGGAGGCTTCCTCGCACACCTTGGGAGATAATGAGACAGCAGCCAAGAGCTACCCCAACTCAGCAGACCTGGAGAGGTGAGCAGCAATGAGGGAAAGGCTTCCCTGGAGGACACAGCACAGGCGGTGGCTCAGAGACAGCTGCACGGGAGGCCTCAGAGAACCAGGCTTTTCTGCAGCCCTGCAGCACAACATGGTGCTAGTGCTCGTCACACAGTGTCTCTTTTAGGTCTCCTAACTGGTCCACGAGGCAAGAATGAAGCAACGAACCCAAAACCATACCGCTGGTAAGTTGGGGCTGGGGCTCTAAAGCATGCCTCACACCTGTCTGACTAAAAAGCAAGACTCTCAGGCACTAGCACCTGCATCTGCTGCCGTCAGCTGGGTCCGGAGGTTCCTGGAATGGACCTGACCGAGGGGTGGGTGATGACTCCGTGCACCTGCTTCAGGGAAGCACTTATTTAAGGACGCACACTGTGGAGCTCTGGGAGAAGGGGATAGTCTGTTACACATGTAATTTTCTGAGCCAGGTTCCAGACCTACTGAGTCAGTCTCCAGGTCTGGAAATCTGGGGTTTTATTTGCTTTCTTGGTTTCAGGCATATTAAGATTTGTGGAATGCTGCAGCTAGATGGGTCAGCAGATTCAGGTTCAAATCCCATCCCCAGGGGCAGTGCTCTGGCATAGGAGGTTAAGCCTCCACGCGAGGCGCCAGCATCCCATATGGGTGCCGGTTTGAGTCCCAGCTGCTCCACTTCCAACCAAGCTCTCTCCTAACAGCCTAGAAAAGCAGTGGAAGATGGCCCAAGTCCTTGGGCCCCTGCACCCACGTGGATCTGAGGAATCTCATGACTCCTAGCTTCAGATCAGTATAGCTCCGGCCACTGCAGCCATTTGAGGAGTGAACCAGCGGATGAAAGACCTCTCTCTGTCTCTCCCTCTCTCTGCCTGTAACTCTGTCTCTCAAATAAGTAAATAAATCTTTTAAAAAAAAAGCCCCACTAGCTGTGTGACCCTGGGCAAGCCACTTCTCACTCTGAGCCTTGGTTTCTCTCTTTTTTTCTTTTTTTTTTTTTTGACAGGCAGAGTTAGAGAGAGAGAGACAGAAAGAAAGGTCTTCCTTCTGTTGCTTCACCCCCCAAATGGCCGCTGCGGCCGGCGCACTGCGCCAATCTGAAGCCAGGAGCCAAGTGCTTCCTCCTGGTCTCCCATGCAGTGCAGAGCCCAAGCACTTGGGCCATCCTCCACTGCACTCCCGGGCCACAGCAGAGAGCTGGACCGGAAGAGGAGTAACCAGGACAGAATCCGGCGCCCCAACCGGGACAAGAACTGGAGTGCCTGCACCGCAGGTGGAGGATTAGCCTAGTGAGCCGTGGCGCTGGCCATGAGCCTTGGTTTCACCTGTTGGGTGGGTACAGGAATCCCTTCCCCCAGCCCACAGAGTTGCCATGGAGAGCAAAGCCACTCAGAAAAGCCCCCTGAACATGGCCAGGGGTAGACGCCAAATTCATCTTGTTTCCTTACAGCCACCAGATGACAGCTTTGCCAGGGGAATGCACCCCGATGGGGAGGGGCCGGCTCTGACCTCATCAACAGCAGTGGGTGGGAAGGCATGGTGGATCCAGCAGGGCCCCTGCAAGGCCTGGCATCCCCACTGGGGCTGCCTGGCATCCAGATGGTGCTTTGCAGGCAAGGCCTGAGCAGAGCCCAGGGCCAGGACTGACGCAGGGAAGGAAGGGGGAGCCCAGGCCCAGATTCCAAGTCTAAAAGGAAAAGACGGCAGCAGGGAGGGCCTCTGGCTCTGCACATCAGCCTCCCCTGTCCCCAGCTCACATGGCTCCAGGCGCATGGAGAGGAGGTCGTGGCAACTGATGACAGTGCGACTCTGCACTACCCAGGGAGGCCCTGCCCTGTGCCGAGTGTAGTGCTGTGCTGAGCTGGGGATGTGGACCTTTCCTTTCATCCCGAGCCATAGTCTAAAATAAACATAGTCTAAAATAAAATGAGGGGGAAAAAAGGCAACTCAATTTAGACCCTCCTCTTCTTGAAGAATTATTGAGTATTCAACTCTTGAGAGTTTTAAATGAAGAACAAGAAATACAAACCTTCACTTGATAAATGTAACACATAGGAGTATACTTTGGCTCTCTGCTTCCACAGTGGACAGGAAGCACCGTCCACAGCCCATCTTAGACAGGGCTACCCCAGGGACAGAGGGGCCGAACACACCTGGCCCTCCACCACCCACCCACCCATCCTCACGTCCTACATGGGCAAGGCACTTGCCAGGTGCTGGAGGAAGAAGGTGACAAGTCCCCATCCCCTGGGAGTTTGTGGTCCAGCAGGGAACTCTACACGAGAACATAGAGTCAGTCCCCGAAGAGGAAGACAGCAGGGAATTCCAAAAGCTACACAAGTGTTTATGAGGAGGAGGGCTAAACTGCTGGGGAAATTCAGGCGGTGTCACCAGCTTCCAGGAGACATAATGAAGCTTCGAAGAGAAGGTGGAATTTAAAACAGGCCTGGCTGGGCCCTCGGTGGGCTCTGGACAAGCAGAATGGGTGGGAGCACGTGTGGGCACGGAGTACAGCACGCCTGGACATGGGATGCTCAGAATCTGAGAGGGAACAGGATGCAATCCTGCTCCACTGATTCTGAGGGCCACAGAGAGGGAGCTGAGAGAAGAGGAAAGAGTGGATACTGACAAGCCAGGGGTGGGCTCAGAAACCCCACCCAGGAAGAGCTGCACATGGAGCTGGGTGAGGCTCAGGTCAGGGTGCAGGTGCTACAGCAGGCCAGCCTCTGTGACCATGGCTATGCCTATGCTTTGCTCACTGGGGAAGAGGTCGCGCATGGATGCTCCTGGTCCCCCACTGAAGTCCTCTGTAGGTCCAGGCACCTGGCCATGATCCTGAGGTCTAAGATCTGACAAGAAACTCCCCTAGGACTCTCTGGAGGGAACGGTGAAGGCCTGGTGTGGGAGCCCCGTGAGTCGGTTTAAGGACAACTTGGCACTTCAGCACGGGGAGTTGCAGTTCTGTTTCGCTGGGTCCCGAAGGCTGCAGCTGCCCAGGCCGGGATGCCTTTCTAGGACAAAAGCACAGCCCAGACTTCACTGTCAGGCTGGATGCTGTGCCAAGCGGAGACGCGGGCCAAGCATTTGGGTTTCAGCAACTGCCCGAGTCCTCGGGAAGAAAGGACTGCAGACAGCCGGGGCCTGGGACCCCAGGACGCTGCGGGAACGGGTGGGAGCCTTTAAACCCCCAGGACTGTGCACTCTGGAGGCACTGGGAACGTGTGGGAAGCAGGGAGAGGCAGCAGAACCCTGGGGACAGGGACCCCTCGATCATCCTGTCTAGCGACATCCCTTCCTTCTGTGCTCAGACCTCCTCCTGGGGACAGACAGCTCAGGACCCCTCCCCCTCCCTGTGTCCTTTCCAGATAAGAGAGAAAGGACAACCGTCAGCGATACCCACGCTTTGGTGGTGACTTTTCCTGTATCTTCCTGAAATCTTATCCTGGTTAAAAAAAAAAAAAGTCTGCTCCTTAACTATGCCCGTCCATCTCCTTCCTCCTTCCAGCAGTCCCAACATCGCAGAGTCTTGAATTATTCACACCCATGACGGGTCTCTGCTCATCAGCCCTCCATAATTGGATGCAAACTGGGGCAGGACAGCGTTTAACCCAGGGGGCCTGGGATCTGCGCACACACGCAGGCCCAACCGTGGGGGGAGGGGGGGCTGCTAATACTTATCCTCCCATGGTCTTCACTTTGCCCAGGCATCTTCCCAGACTCCTCACTGCTCGGAGTGGTAGCACAGTGGTACCCCAGCTCACTGTGACCACACATGAAACCTCTGAACCAACATCTCTACCACAGAAATAAACACAAATGCTGGGAAAGCTTTAAACATGAATAGGTTTGCCTGAATATTCTTTACAAAACAGCAAAACACCACAAGCCCTCTAAACTCACCATAAAGCGGAATGAGCAGGTCGGCTCTGAGCCGCTGGGCAGTTGCTTGCTACCGCTGTTACGCGGCACCTACCTGCGACTGCCTCGTAGCACACATTATTAAATGAGTCAGTTACTGCATAATATAGGCTACCATCTATAAAACACAATTAAATGAAATAAGCAAGAGAGGAGATTTTACACGGGATCTGACCACATGCACAGCAAGCACACTCTACATACTTTCACATCACAAGAACAAAATACAGCCCGATGCGAACAGCAACGACAGCAGCATGGGACTGGCCGTTGTTTTCTGCTTCCACCTTCAGATACATAAAGGATTTATGCAGACGCATGCCACACCTGGGGAGGGGCTGGGGAACAGGGGCCCAGTGGTGTGAGATGCAATTTTTCTCAGAAGACCTGAATTTCTGGAGTCTATGTGACCTTTAATAAAATCTGCTCGTTTCTGAACCACATGGACTGGCTCCATTTCTGCTCGTGTGCTGCTGCCTCCTCTGTGGCTAGAAATCTGACTGCTGTTGACATTTCTGTGACCCCTGGGCTGTGCTACCCAAGACAGGATCCTCTACACCATCACCAGTTAACCGGATAACTGTTGGGGAGTAGAGCAGTGGGGCATCATTCTGGAAGAGGAGGAGGAGGAGGTCCCATGGCAGCCACACCCAAGACAACCCCCCACCCCCATTTACAAAGGTGGCATACCCGGGCCCAAGCTGTGCATGGACACAGCGGCTATCTGCAAACAGTTAAAGGTTTACAAAACTCTACCTACTGTTCCCATCTGATCTTCACATGTCTATGAGATAAACAGTAATCTCTCCATCTGAGAGCTGAGGATGCTAACTGCGGCTCAGAGGGGTGAATGCCCCCATGAGACCCAGCTCAGAAGCCACAGAGAAAATGTTGCGGAAGTCCAAGGGTCTCACTTCCCAGAGCTGAGCAAAGGGGAAGCACAGGTCTCACTGTCCAGTGCTAACAAACCCTTGCGCATCAAGGGCACCCTTAAGCTCCACCCAAATCCTTCTGCTACATTTCAGTGACATTTCCTGTAGTTTCTAACCAACCATTGGCTTCATTGTGCTGTCCCCACCGTTTTGGGACAGGGATGTAAGGTCCTTGGAATGGCGCTTACTCTGTGTTGCCTTTCACTTTCTCGCTGTTTGAACAGAGATGTCTAGAGCTGGTCTAGTCATTGTACCCTTAGTTTTTGAGTCATCGGTCCAGAAGAACTGTGCCCCTGGAAGATCACACCCAAAGCCTCTCCCATTCAGATTTAGAGACTTGGATATAAGGGAGTTAGGACTTTGGAGACAAGGACGGGATGTGAGCTGATGCTGTCACAGGATGAGACCGCTGCACTGTGCATTGGGATGGATCTGAATCTCTGGAGGTCAGGGGGCAGACTGTCTTAGGCCAAATAACAGCCCTCAAAAACAGTACCTACACCCCAGTCCTAGAATCTGTAACAATTTTGCATTACATGACATAAAGGAGTTTGCAGACGTGGTTAGGGTCGCTATGAAGGGGGAGACTGTCTTGTCATGTTGGTGGGCCCAGTGTAGTCACTCGGACCTGGGAAGCAGAGAGTTTTCCTGGCTGGAATCAGAGATCCAGTGTGTGACAGAGACTGGACTTCAGAAAAAATAAGGAAGAACCGGGGCATTCTCTAGAAGCAGAGGCCACCCCGGCTGACAGCCAGGACACAAGGCACCCGGTCCTGCAGAGAAGAGACGTCAGCCAACAACCCCAGGACCCTGCGAGTGAGGTCTCCCATGCAGCCTGCAGACAAAAGCCCAGGCAGTCAACACCCGGGCTATGCCCTTGTGAGACTCAATGCACAGAACCCAGCTGAGCCCTCCAGACTTCTGACTTGTCTGAAGCCACGGAATTTGGGATAAATCACAGCAACTGGAAACATGAACTTCATGACAGATGCAGAACAGCCCTTAGAAACCACTCAGATAAAGCCTCATTTTCCAAATGGGAAACCGAGACCCAGGAGGCAGAACCCAGGCAAAAGGTTACATTGCAAGAGGCAGAGAGCCTGAGGGTTCAGGTGTAGAATGGAGGCCTGTTCTGGGCCAACTCCTGCACACACCAGGGCTCTGAGCTCCAAACCAAACCATGAACACAAGGTCAACTTTGTGAAGGTCACAGTCAGTCATCTTGGACTCAGTGACTCACAGGCACCTGCAAAAGCTTCCCAGCCTGCCTCCCTCTCTGTGGGAAGAGAGGAGTCCACATAGGCCTGGACTTCATACAAAACCAGCTGGCCTTAGGCCAGACACACGGGGATGGAATAGGCAGACAGGCCTCACACCAGGATTCTGCAAAGTCACAGCACCCCAAGGAGGCTCGCCCTGCGGTCGTGCCTCTGAAATGCACTCCTCCCAACTCCTGGCTCTGATGGGCCTATTCAGAGGAAGCTTGCTTATGCCTGTCACCAAGGCACTGTGGAAGGAAGCCCCTGAGATATGAGCAGAGGAGTGGCCTTGCCAGGGACAACTGAGAGGCAGACCTCACCCCAGTCTCCGCAGACACTGCTCCACTCACAAACCTTCCCCTTCTCCAAGCGTGGGGGACAGAAGTCTCTGACAGTTTTGATGGAGGATTACAAGAGGCCAGGGACTGTCCAATGAAGGCAGAAGCAGCAGGGCGAGCCTGAGCACAGAGCCTGGGCCCCGCAGCTGACCTGCTGACCGATGCTCTCAGCCTCTGCCTCGAACTGCTGCACTTCGGGGCAGATTACAGGCAGCCCCTTCCATCCTTCCCCCACTGCACACGGCCGGTGTCCATGTCTGGGGGCCTCCTGGTCCCTCTCTGGGCAGGGGCCTTGGTGCCTGCAGAGATGCCACCTCCTTCCTCATCTAGAAAACGCACACTTGCCCTCCACGCCCAGCTCCAATGTCCATGCTAACCCTGCAAACACCTCAGGGAGGTTTTCCTGGGAGCATTTGGCTGCTCCTGTGCTGCCAGTGTGTAGTGTTCATTCTCCTCTCACGGCCACCATTCTTGTGCTCCTAGCCACACCATCCGCCTTCCTCGACGGGACTTAATGTCTGAGCCACCCCTGCGACCCTCAGCTGCAGACCCTACAGTTGTTTTGTAGGTGCCCAGTGAATACTCCTTATGTTGATTTAAATCCATCTTTCAGACGTGAGGCTCACAAATGTTTTCCAAAGTCAGACTCACAAGAGCAAATTCTGGAGCCTGGACTCTACAGGTGAGAGATGTCTGAAGAGGGCTGGGGCAAGGGAGCCCCTGGGTGCAGGGAAGGAGTGGACGCTGACCTGGCCAGGTGGGAAGCAAGGGCCTTGATCAAGCACACCAGGAAGTGACCACAGCCAGCTCCGGCCTCAGGGCAGAGCTGCAGGAGAAAGCTCATGGGCTCCGAGTCAGAGGGCTGCGCACAAACCTCAGCTTCTCCTCTTGACACCTGCGTGGCTCCGGGACAATCACTTCCTTGTACTGAGCCTACGTTGGGGCGGTGACCGTACCTCTCCTGCAGTGTCCTTGTGCATGTGTGGCTCTCCTGGCCTGGCACATGCTTTCTGACCAAGTCAATTCCTCATCACGTTTTGGGACCAAGCCCAAGACTCTTTCCTAGGCCACAAGTAAGTGAGGGTAGGGTCCATGTTAAAAGCTCTTCAAACTCCCTGCAATTCTCTGGCGTGCTCAGCACCAAGCTGAACTTAATTGAGAACCCATGCCACCAGGCAGTTCTGTCTGCCTAGGACTCGAGCCTAGGGACTGTGTCTGTCTCCAGGTAGACTGCAAGGCAGGACCCGTACCTGCCTGCTTCTCCTGTTCCCAGCAGGCAGCACACGGGTGGTGCCTGGCAAGGCTGTGAGGACTGTAAGCCCCCTATGTGTGGGGTGTGCCCTCTGAGATTCAGCCTCCAGAACACACCTGCTGACGCTACAAACTTTGAGCCTCGTTGCGCCCCAAGCCTGATTGTGGGAACACAGCGACCACCTGTCTGGGGTGATGCCCTGGTGGGGGCCCCTGGGGAGGAAGTCACATAAATAGTACAGGTGGGAAGGTTCTACACAGAGGTCAAAGGGAAAGCAGCAACTCCTAGGGGTTAGGCAGGCAGTGCTTACCTGCTGTAGTCTAAGGACCGCATCCCAGCATTCCCAGGGTGTCTGCAACCCCCTTGTTGAGGTGGCCTGCCCTGTCCTCTGTGCTCACCACCCCCTCTCCATCATTCCCGCATTTGTGAGGCCGGTGGCCTGGCCAGCTTAGGAGCCCAATCCCAGCACTCCTCTCTAGGCCTCCGATTCTCCCCTGTGAAGTGAAGGGGCTCACATGGGCTACATGGATGATTGAGCCTCCCTCCTCCAGGCAGGAGGGACAGGGTAGAGATGGACAGGGCCCTGGTTCAAGGCAGAGGGCTCCAGAGCGTGAAGGTCCCTCCACACAGTGCTGTGCACAGAGCCACAGGGCCTCCTGGAGCCTGCGACCCTTTGGGTTTGAGGAGAATGGGGACAGGGAAGGTCTCCTTCGCTGGAGCCTGAGCAGCTGCCTCAACTCTTGATCCTCAGCAAGCCACTGACTCAGCCCAAGGCTTCAAACCCAGCCTTGACCTCTGGCCTCAGGCCAGTAAGGAAACTTGGGTTTGGACCAGGGACCTCCCTGGAAACCAGATGTAGCATCCACAAGGAGCTTTCCGGGAGGGGAGCACAGCCCAGCACAATCCCTAGCAGATGACATCACCCTCCCTTCTTCTGTAATCACCCAGCACAGCGCTGCAGGTGTGACCTGCGACCTGCCACAGCCTTTCCCAGGTCAGTGCCGGGGACATGGCTCTCACCTACCTCAGCCCCTCACAGGGCACAGGTGCAGCGGCTTCACAGCAGATGCCGCTGAGGTGTGTCCAGCCTCGCCGTCTGTATCTGGTGTTGCTGGACAACATGCCCAGGGCCTCGGTGCGTTCTGCCCTTCACTCCCCGCCCCTTCCTTGGGGTTTCCCAAACCCTGTGCCTCACAGGGAGGGGCCCCTCCCCCAGCCCTCCTTCACCTGGGGTGCAATCCCAACCACCATCTTTACTGCAGTCACCGAGAACCTGCTACATGCCAGGCCCTGCACACCAAGCACTCAACGTGGGTTTTTGGGTTTAGTGGGGTTCCCCCCCCCCATTTTAAAGACATAGAAACAGAGAGAGGGACACACAGAGATCTTCTATCCCGTGGTTCACTCACCAAATGCCCGCAACAGCCAGGGCTGGTCCAGGTCTCAGGCAGGAGCCAGGTGGGTCTCCCACATGGGATGGCAGGAACCCAAGTACTTGGGCCATCATCTGCTGCTTCCCAGGTGCATTTAACAGGAAGACACATCAGACATGGAGTAGCCAGGACTCAAACCAGCACCCCAATATGGGATGTAGTGTCCCAAACAGCGGCCTAACCCAATGCTCCCAACACCGGCCGCAGCACGGGTTCCTCTGAACTGCAAGACCCTTGCCTCTCTGTTATCTCCATTTTACAATTGAGGGAACTGGGATAGCCCAGGAAGATGGCCTACTCAACCTCACTGAGCAAACAGCTGCCTTATCTAGTCTTCTTCTTCAAGTCTTTGCTTACATTTTGTTTTTAATTGGTGTCTTACCCACTCCAAAGAGCGGTTACTGAGACAATCAATGGAGATGACAAAGAAAGAAAGGCTCTATAGGGGCCGTTGCTGTGGCATAGGTTAATCCTCCGCCTGCAGTGCTGGCACCCCATATTGATGCTGGGTTCTGGTCCCGGCTGCTCCTCTTCCAATCCAGCTCTCTGCTGTGGCCTGGGAAAGCAGAAGATGGCCCAAGTCCTTGGGCTCCTGCACCCACATGGGAGACCAGGAGGAGCCACCTGGCTCCTGGCTTCGGATCGGTGCAGCTCTGGTCATTGCGGCCACTGGGGAATGAACCAGTGGAAGGAGGACCTTTCTCTCTGTCTCTCCCTCTCACTGTCTATAACTCTACCTCTCAAATAAATAAAATCTTTAAGAAAAAAAAGAAAAAGAAAAGCTTTATAAACTGTAGCGTTCAGGGGCGGGCATTTGGCACAGGGGTTAGGTTGCCATTTGAGGCACCCACAACCCACATCAGAGTCCTGAGGCTCGAGTCCTGGCTCCTGCCCATTTGGGAGACCCCACTGGAGTTCCAGAATCCTAGCTTCTCTTCAGCCTGGCCCAGCCTCAGCTGCTGCAGGAATCTGCAGAGCGAACCAGCAGATCAAAGATTCTTCCTCTCCCCCTGCTTTTCAAATAAATAAATTTTTAAAAATGTAAAGTACAGGTCACCAAGAATGTGGCTGCTACATTAAGTTCCATGAGCTCCTGAACTTTCTGGGTTTTCTAGTTCCAGCTGTCTGACCATAAGAAGAACCTGCCTCTCTGACCAGCGTGTATCCAGCTCCTGTGCCCAGCCTCACTGTGAGGGTGACTCTCAGCTTCCCATGGCAGAAGGCACTGCTCAGTCCTATATACTCTGTGGGGCCTGGTTCTGGGCTCTGGCACCGCTGGCCCGCCTCCTCTGTCATGTGACATCGAGGAGCCTCAGCTTTCCTGTCTTTAAAAGGGGATGGAAAATCCTGGTCTTGCATGGCAGGTAGCTGAGAGGATCAGTGATGTGTACATGGCAAATAGCCCTGTTTCCTTTGTCCATAGATATCAGGAACCTCATGGCACTTTGCATAAGACAGACAGTGAGGCAAGGGTTATAATCCATGATCCAATAGTTACTCTCTCCTTAAACTGCTTCTCTCCCTTAACAGAAAAAAGATTTCTTTTTGCAAGAAGGGTAGGAAGGGTCAGCACTGTGGCCCAGTAGGTTAGGCTGCCATCTGCAGTACCAGCATCCCATATGGGTGCCAGTTTGAGTCTTAGCTGCTCTACTTCTGATCCAGCTCCCTGCTGCTACGCCTGGGAAAGCAGTGGAAGATGGCCCAAGTCTTTGGGCCCCCACACCCATGTGGGAGACTTGAAATAAGCTCCTGGCTCCTGGCTCCTGCCTGGCTCAGCTCTAGCCATTTGTAGCCATCTGAGGAAGAGAACCAGCAGATGGAAGATCTATTTCCCCTCTCTAACTCTGCCTTTCAAATAAATAAGTAAATGAAAGAAAGGGAAGGAAGGAGGGAGGGAGAGGTGGAGGAAGGGTGAGGAGGGAGAGAGGAAAGGAAGGAAGAAGGGAGGGAGGGAGAGAAGGAAGGGGGTTGGAAGGGAGGGAGGGGAGGCAGACAGGCGGTCAGGAATGACCACTTCACCTTTCCCACTAGGTCTGGCATGTAAAGCTGTGATTACATTCTTGGTGAAAGGACATAAATAGACCTACCTGACAGGTGACTGCCCAGATTATATGAGATGAGGTGGGGTTTTCAGTCTGCATTTCTCAGACACCACATGGGAGAGCGCTGTGGCCCAGTGGGTTAAGCTGACACGTAGGATACCTGCATCCCGTATCAGAGCATAGGTTCAAGTCCTGGCTACTCCACCTTCCATCAGCTCCCTGCTAACGTGCCTGGGAAGATGCAGGTGACAGCTCAAGTACTTGAGTCCCTGCCACTCTCTTAGGAAACCTGAATGAAGCTCCTGGCTCCTGGCTCAGCCCTGGCTGTTGTGGCCATCTGGGGACTGAACCAGTGGAAGGAAGACCTCTGTCCCCAGGGTGCTGCCTTCCAGCTGTTGTGCTTCCGCAGGAGAGTCTGACGGCCTTTCAGAGGACCTGGTGCGCACTGGGCTTGTACCAGGAGGCGCCCTTTGAACTGGGACTTCTTACGGTCTCCCTGGGCTTCTCCTCCCTTAGGTTCCGGGAACAGCTTGGGGGCTGCTGAGGCAGTGTCTCCAGCAGTCCACCTGCTTCCTTGCGAGTCCAGGAGCTTGCTGGCTTGCACTTGACGACTCTGCTATCCTCTCCACTTGAGCTTAACTGCTCATGATGGGAGGCTCCCCACCTCACAGGAGCACCCTGCTGTGCTCATCTCTCAGTGTAAGTAAGGCTCCCCAGAACAGAGCAAAGAATTTAATTAAGGTCCTGCACGGATTCTGTAAGGCAAGATTTTGTGTGTGTGTGTGTGTGTGTGTGTCTTGTTTTTTTAATTGAAATCATGCAAGCAAGCTTAAAATTTCAAGTGCCTGGGTTGTGCCTTGACCTGGAGAAACTCTCCTTGGGCCTTATTCAGGGCTCCAGACCAACTCCGTGTGTGCAGAGAATGGGAGTGTTTACATGGAGACCAGCCACGTCATCCCGAAAAACAATCTCAGCCCTGAGACATTTGTCTCGCAGGAAAACAGCCAGAGACCGGGCCTCTCCCAGTCAGGGACGTACCGCCACGCACAGCTGCAAGCCCCGTGCCTGCCTTCCTCTCTCGGAGGCAGGGCGCTCTGAGGGGGGCCATTCTCAACCAGATGCGACGCATTAATTCACCACTCAGAGACGATGAGGAGTCTGTGCTGTTGAGCTGTGGGGCTGGGACCACGGATGATACATTCCCCAGGGGCCTTTCCTGAGCAGCCGGGAGATCTAAGGAGCCTTGGCCTTCTGCAGAATACCATGCCTTCGTCACGGCAACATGTGTGCCGGTCTGTCCGCATGCAGTTTGCACATCATCCCTGGCCATGTGGATCTAAGCCAGCAGACAGTCGTTAGACATTGTCCAATTCTGAGCTCCTATGGGAGGCGCGGCTCCTTTCTGAAGATTCCGACCCTGCTGCCTGTCCTCACTTGTGACACTTGGAGGGTCCGTTTCATTTGGGAAGCTCTCAAAGGAGGTGAACCGGAAAGAGAAGCCATACCCACACTGCTCTTCCTCTGGCTTATGAGCCACACCACCACTCTAACGTAGTTTCCTCTCCTTTTAAAAAAAATCAAACTGGGCAGGTGTTTGATACTACAGCAACTAAGTCACCAACTGGGAAGCCCACATCCCACCTCAGAGTGCCTAAATCCAAGGCCCAGCTCTACCCTCCAGTCTACTTCCCCATGAATGCACACTCTGGGAGGCAGCAGGTGATGGCTCAAGTGACTGGGTCCCTGCCACCCATGTGGAAGACCTAGTCAGAGTTCCTGAAGCCTGGTTTTGGCCTGGCCCAGACCTGGCTGTTGCAGGCATTCAGGAAGAAAACCAGTGGACGGAAGGGTTCTGTTTCTTTTTTTCTCTGCTTTTCAAATAAATAAAAATTATTATGAAAAAAATGGGTGTGGGCATTTGGCACAGGGGTTGATGTGGAATGTGATGCCTACATCCCATACCAGAATGGTTCAGGTCCTGGTTCTGCTTCTGATTCCATCTTCCTGTTAACATGCACCCTCAGGGACGGCAGGTTATGGCTCAACTACTTGGGTCTCTGCCATCCACACGGGACACCTGGATTGAGTTTCAGGCTCCTGGCTTTGGCCTGCCCTGGCCACAGCTGCTGTAGGCATTTGGGGAATAAGTCATTTCTCTCTCTCTCTCTCTCTCTCTCTCTCTCTCTCTTCTCTCCTCTCTTCTCTCTCTTCTCTTCTCTTCTCTTCTCTTCTCTTCTCTTCTCTTCTCTTCTCTTCTCTCCTCTCCTCTCTCTTCTCTCTTCTCTCTCCTCTCTCCTCTCTCTGCCTTTCAAATAAATACATTTAAAAACTAAAAAAAGATATGAAACTGGGTAAGTGCCTCCAAACAGGTAGTTAGCAAAAAGAGAAATGATGCGCATGGATTGAGAAGGACTCTCACAGCACAGGAACTGGAAACCCCTTGGGTTAAAACTCTGGCTGTGCTGCTAACCAGTTCCATGACCTTGGGTTTTTTTCTGGACCTCTTTGTACCTTCACTTCCTTATCTGTTGACAGATGGAAGAACAGCATCTGTGGCTCAGGGCGCTTCGGAAGAGTGGCAGAAAATGTGGACGGCAGTGCCCGACAAGTTTCTTGTGGGTGCACTGTCTCGTTCCCTCCTTGTGACAGCTCAGAGATGAAGGGGCCGCTGCCCCCATGTGCACAGGTGACGGAACTGAGATTCAGACGTGAATGCACTCTCGCCACACTGCTTCTCGGGTACCATCCCTTGCACCAGACACCACTGACCACCTGAGAACCTCTCCCCTGCAACCTGCAGTCTAGCCAGCACTCTAGGCGGTTCTGCTGAGCTAGCCAGGCCCTGCGGGCGCCTTGACTCTGCAGAGAGAGAGCCCTTTCCCGGCTTGGCTTCCTCTCTTCCATCCTACCCTCACACGCCTGACAACAACTGTACTAGAGAAACAGTGGATCACGGAGCTTCCCTGCTCTAAAATCTTCAGTAGCTCCCTGTTGCTCACAGATCCAGTCATTCCACACTGGGAGCACAGGGCCAGATCCAGCGTGTTCTTTTTCAAGACCCGTCCCTGTCTGGTCGCCGCCTGCTCTCCCTCTGCTCTTGGCTGGGCCACCTCATCTCAGGCCCCTGCACCAACACCGTATCCTGTAGCTGCTCTGGCTGCAGTGACTCAGAGCAGTGGCTCCACACCGCTGCAGAGCAGTCACAGGTGGGAGAGAGGCCTGAGATCCACAAGCTCAGAACCACGCGGCCACAGGCAGGCCTCCATCCAAACCTCCTCATACCTGGAGGACTGCGCTGGATAGCAACTTCTCTTGGCTGCAGTTTTGAATTACCTGCTGATCTGATGCTTTATAAACATGACTCTCTGTCTAACGCCATCTCATTCGAGGAAAACCCAAACCTTCACTGTCATTTTTGGAAGAATTATTCCTTTGCATTGTGTCAAGTGCTTGCTTCCTTTTATTTAATTAGTTGAAAGACTTACAGAGACAGGAGGGGAGGGAGGGAGCAAGGGAGGGAGAGAGAGAGAGAGGAAGAGGGAGGGTGGGGAAGGGAGGGGTGAATGGAGGGGGGAGGGAGACAGAATCTTCTATCGACTGGTTCACTCCCTAAATGGCTGCAATGGCTGGGCCTGGGTCAAGCTGAAGCCAGGAGCTTCTTCTCGGTCTCCCACATGGCTGCAAGGGCCCAAACACTTGGGCCATCTTCCGCTGCTTTTTCCAGGCCACTAGCAGGGAGCTGGATCCAAAGTGGAGCAGCTGGGACTCAAACTGGCCCCACAGGGATGCCAGCGAGGCAGGTGGCTTTACCCTCTATGCCACAATGCCAACCCCAATCTAACTCTTTAAGAATGACTCCCAACTGGTCCCCTTCAACCCCACTCTCCCCTGCACTGTGCACTCCCTCCACAATGGCTCCTCACTGCTCTGACAGACCCAGGCCTCCAGCCTCAGGACAAAGAGCTTTTGTCCCTACTGTTCCCTCTTCCTGGAATCTACCCCGCTCCCAGGAGTGTAGTTCAGGTCTCCCTAGGATTTCACCTCTTGAGGCCAGTGCTGTAGCACAGCAGGTGAAAAAACGGCCACCTGCAATAGTGGCATCCCATGGGGGTGCTGGTTCAAGTCTCAGCTGTTCCACTTCCCATCCAGCTCCCTGCTAATGGTCTGGGAAGGCAGCAGAAGATGGCCCAAGTGCTTGGGCCCCTGCTACCCACAAAGGAGATCCTAAAGAAGCTGCTGGCTGCTGGCTGCTGGCTGCTGGCTGCTGGCTCCTGGCTCCAGCCTGGCCCAGCCCAGCCATTGTGGCCATCTGGGAAGAGGCTCTGACTTTCAAACCAATCAATCAATCAATCAATCTTTTAAAAAGGTAGCAAAGTCACCTCCTCAGAGAAGCCGTCCCTTGCACCAACCCCTTGCTGTGACACGGTGCTTCTGCACCAGCCGTGCCCGGCTCTCTGACTTGTCTGTTTCCCTGCTGCCTCTCTGGTGAAACGCCAGGTCTGCCAGGGTCTGGGCCTTGTCTGTCCCTCACTGCTGCCCCGGAGCTTGGATGGCAGCTCCCAGTGCTGGTCCCTGATGCGCACCAACGGACGGCCACGTCCTGGGTGAGACACACTCCTCTCCACTCGACAGGTGGGAAGAAGGTGGGCTGAGTACATGAAGGACCATGCAGACACGGGCTGGAACAAAGGCCTCTCCCCTCCTCGGGGGCTCAGCTGGTCAGGGAGATCTGCTGCTGACATTTCACCAAAGATTCCGCACAACGAGACTGCCTCCTATTAGCGAGAATTATTTTCACACCTCCCACAGGGGGAAAGGCTGATTTTATGAAGGTAAAACCACACTGTGATTAACACTTAATCATAATTTCGTCTACATTACAGCTCTGCAAGCAAAAAAAAAAAATAGTCGGGGGTCTTAATATCACGCCAGTAATGTTACGATAAGTGTGTTCCTGACACGATTTTCTTATTAGGGACCCTCCCTGTAAATTTTATTGCATTTAATTAAAAATTATTGCTAAAAGAAACAGCTGCAGATGGTCTTATTTTAAGTTAGAAAATTAAAAACTGGATATTCTCATCCGTCAATTTCAATGAGCAGCACAGCCACATGCATTAGGATGTGATGGTTTTGAGATTATAATAATTTTTATGGCATTTCCAGGTTCTTTCAATGAGACTTAATGAAAGCTCTGCATGACTTCATTTGTCAAAAACATCATAATAATAGGAAAGCTCCCGGCTTACAGGCAGATATGAAGATGCCAGTGAATACCACGCCAGGACGTGCCTCAAGCCCAGTGCCGCAGCTCTCTGCACCAGTGGAATCAGTCGGCAGGGGGCTCGGTCGTGAGAGGGCTGCATCCTCAGGCCCAGGGTTTGCAGAGGGGCTGTAAATCACCTTTGTTATAGAAGGAGGGAGGCGGCTTTCAGCACTGAGGTTGTGAAGAGTCAGGTTCACTGCTGCAGGGTGGGGAGGCCCTTCGTGCACATCTTGGGCTGGGTGGAGAATTTTATCTGCAGTCACAATCCCTGATCTGGACTGCCACCTCTGACTTGACTACCTGGCTTGTCTCCTGGAACGTTTGCTGCTTCTTTTTATCAGAAACCGATGTGACTCTTATATATTTGGGACCAGACGGAGAAACAAAAATGAAAAGAATGAGAAAAGAAATGCAAGGGCAGACACAACCTGACCCTAGACTTAATCAGTACTGGAGACCTGGGCACAGTGCACAGTCTTGGGACAGAAGTGCCTTCCTGCTCTTTGGCGGCCACAGCTTCTTAACCAGTCTCCCGCTTCCCCTCCTTCCAGCCCTCCCACCTTCAGCACAGCACTACCCTCCCACCACGCCTCCATGGGCTTCAACTGCTCAAGCCCACAGCCCTGCCTCCCCGTCTCGCCCCGTATACACCGAGCTCCTCCCCGGCACTTCCAGGTTCCCTTCTCACTCCCACCCTCATGAACGAGCTGGCCCTCCTCCTGGACTGCGTCTCCCCAGCTCCCTCATGAACAGGATCCTGTTCCTCCAACATCTGCCAGGCAGCAGAGGCTTCCTGTTGTTGCCTCCCCCACAGCCTGGGACACCATGCACCCAGCTCTCCCCTGTTTCTCGCTAGGCTCCAACTCTACCCTCTTGTTCATCCAGCCAGAGAGAGAGAGTTTTGGGGCAGGCCCTGCATCCCTCCACGCCTAGAACAGGATGCAGAGGGGCTGTGGGCAGCTGTGCAACACGGCACTATGGTGAAACAACACAACGGTGTTGCAGTCCTTGAATCTTCCAACCCATTTCCACTCCGAAGTCTCCAAGTCAGCAGACACACAAGCTGGTTTCCTGAGTAAAGGTGGCAGGTCCCTCATGAATGAAGACAGTCACTGTCGCCAGAGACCTGTTTTGTTTCTGTTCTCCCACCTTTCTCTTTCCTCTATCTGTGGGATCCTGCTTTCTCTGCAGGGTCCGCTCTGGTGCCACCCAGTCCTGGACGCCATCCTGACCACTTCTAATCCTGCATCAGAAACACAGTCGGTCCTTGGGAGACCGGCCTGGCTCCTGGCTTCAGATCAGCTCAGCTCTGGCCATTGCGGCCATTTGGGGAGTGAATCAACAAATGGAAGACCTTTCTCTCTCTAACTCTGCCCTTCAAATAAGCAAATAAATCTTAAAAAAAAAAAAAAAAGACACGCAGGGTTTAAAGTCTCTTGTGCTAGAGATGGCACCTGCTCCCCCCTCCCTCCTTCCACACCTGGCCCAGCCCAGTGCTTGCCCAGGACGGTCTCCCTCAGTCAGCCTCACACTCACTTTCCTGGATACCCCTTCCTTCTCCTCCTCAGTGCGTGGTGCGTCATGTGGTCTCTGCAGCGTGGACTTCTAGGGCAGCTCTATCATGACCCTGAGCTACAGAGAAGCACTGTGAAAAGGGGGCACCCGGGGCCCTTTGTGAGCTTTCTGGAAGGCACAAGCTGTCTCCGTCTGGGCTGACTCATCTGAATCGCCCATAAGCAGGATGACTCCAAACAGCCCTAGCCCTCAGGCGCAGCTGACTGCAGCAGGATGAGGTCCCCACTGTGGCCCTGAGTTGGGGAAGGATGCCAGAGGACCTCATAAGCCAGTTCCAGGAGAGCTCGTCTCCTTCTGGAGGAGTTGCCAAGAAAGCAGAAACCCAGCCAGCCCTCAGCAAAGGAAGACAGGTGTCCTCCTGCTGTCTTTGAGCCACGGCGCCCCTAAGTGATGCTGCGCTACCCTGTCTACTGCAAGGGACAAACTCAACAGCTGTCGGGTTAAGATCAGAGAAGGGGCCAGCATCTGGGCACCAGGGGCTAAGTCGCTGCCTGTGAGCAAGCATGCCATAGGAGCACCAGTCCAGGTTCTCAGCTGCTCCACTTCTGATCCAGCTCCCGGCTAACGTGCCTGGGAAAGCTGCAAAAGAGTGCCCCAGTGCTTGTGCCTCTGCCACTCACACGGGAGACCCAGATGAGGTGAAGTTCCAGGCTCCTGGCTTTGGCTTATCTCAGCCCTGGCCATTGCAGCCATTTGGGGAGTGAACCAGCAGGTGGAAGCCATCTTGATCTCTATATATCTCTCTCCATCTCTGTAACTCTGCCTTACATCTTACATGAAATAAATCTTAAAAAGAAAAAGAAAAAAAAAGACAGATAAGGCAGCATTTTTGAGCTCAGGATGAAAAGGCAACAGTGGAAACAGCACTGGGTTGAGATTCAGACCTGAGCTCCAGCCCTAGTTGGGCAGATCACAGCACTTCATTGGGCCTCAGTGTTCCTGCCTAGAAAATGGGCCCAGAAACTCCTGCTTCTGTAACTGAGTTACAAGTGAAATGACAGCTACAGCCACTGACAGGTGTCTGTGCTGCTATAATTACACAGCTACAGCTGTGGTTCTGCTGTTCTCGGTGTAAGAGACAGCAAAGGAATCCTAATCAGCACGGCTCAAGTTGCTGTCTGTAGCCCGCCCCTGTATTCCCACACTGCTATAGCCCTCACTTCACTATCTGGTCCCCAACACTCAGTCAAACTCAGGCAGAAAGTCATGTGTGTGTCAGAGAGAGAACAAGGAGGGAGAAGACGACACAGAGACACCCCTCCAACGAAAGGGACCAGACCCGTCCCCCACATCCTACAACTTTGGAACCAAATTCACATCCTTCATCCAACACCAGGCGACTCTGATCATGCCATCTGATAACAACTACTGCTTACTGATCATTTTACTGTGTGCTGTATAGCACATTGAGCCTCCATGATATAACCAGGCAGGCGTAAGTATCCCCCCTTTCACAGGAAAACACAAGGAACAGAGAGGTTAGTGACCTGTCCCCGGTCACACGGACAACGAGTGGCAGTGTAGACTGAAACCCGGGCAGCTCAGCTCAAAAGCCGATGCCTTTCATCTGTCCCCTGCCCTCGGCCCTTCTTGGGCCACGGTGCCCTCATCTGTCAGCATATAAAGCTACAACAGCACATTGAGAACAACAGGCAGTAATGGAAGGAAGGAGGGAGACAGAAGAAAAGCCAGTGAATGGTGAGATCCAGACAGTGGGCAATGGACGTGCACTGCAAAACTCCCAACAGTCAGTGTGAACACCTCTGCAATACAATGGTGAGGAAAAGTGCCCTCAGCGGTCGGTTCTGACGTACAGGGCTGACTGATTAAACCAGACTTGCCACCATGCAAGCAACAATGGACAAGGACAGGGGTTTAAATGAGACAACTGGGGGAGGGGGATCCAAGGTACCCCATTTCTTCACAGTTCTCTTATTCACTGTTGGGAAATAAACAACTATGAACTCCAGCACAGGACAATCACTCCCTCAGATCACCTCATGTATAATGTCTCTGGGTGGTGCCAGATGTCCACAACACCTCCCCCTGTTGAACAAAAGCACCAGGCCTCCCTCTGCAAGCCACAGCCTCAAAGGAGACTTTATCCATGTTACTTTTTCTTTGTATCTTATTTTTTCCATTGCATTCTCTTTTTAAAACAAATTTTTACTTATTTTCAAAAATTTATTTGAGGGGGCTGGCGCTGTGGCAAAGCAGGTTAAAGCCTTGGCCTGAAGAGCGCCCGCATCCCATATGGGCATTTGTTCTAGTCCCGGCTGCTCCTCTTCCAATCCAGCTCTCTGCTATAGGCTGGGAAAGCAGCAGAAGATGGCCCAAGTCCTTGGGCCCCTACACCCGTGTGGGAGACCTGGAAGAAGCTCCTGGCTCCTGACTTAGGATTGGCACAGCTGCAGCCGCTGCGGCCATCTGAGGAGTGAACCAGCGGATGTAAGACCTCTCTCTCTCTGTCTCTACCTCTCTCTCTAACTCTGACTTCCAAATAAATACAATAAATCTTTAAAAAAATTTGAAAGGCAGAGATAGATTTTCCATTCACAGGTTCATTTGCCCAAATGCCTGCAAACAGCCAGGGCTGGGTCAGGGTGAAACCAAGAACCCAGAATTCAATCCAGGTCTCCCATGTTGGTGGCAGAGACCCAAGTACTTGAGCCATCACTGCTGCCTCCCAGGAAGCCAGGACTTGAACCCAGGCAGTAAGACACGGGAGGCAGGTGCCAAGTAGTGTCATAACCACCGTACCAAATACCCACCCCTCAATCACCTTCTAGTTACGGCAAATTATGACATAATAAAGTTTCCTCCGTTGTTGTGTTTTTTTTTTTTTTTTCCAAAGATTGATTTAGAGAAAGGCAA
This sequence comes from Oryctolagus cuniculus, assembly GCF_051225735.1. Lineage (NCBI taxonomy): Eukaryota > Metazoa > Chordata > Mammalia > Lagomorpha > Leporidae > Oryctolagus > Oryctolagus cuniculus. Next base: position 115,825,079 of record NC_142876.1, on the reverse strand, counting down.
GCACAGCACAAGGCATGCAACAGAAATGAGGATGGTGACGGCCACAAGGCCAATGGCTGAGAAAAGCCAACTGCTCCAACTCCACCATTTCCCACAGGAGCAGCCGCGGCTGGCCGGAAGTCCTGCAGCAGGTTCCGGGAATCAGCTCTGGATTCCCGTCTCTCACTGCACCGAGTCCTGCCCCGTGTCAGGGCTGCTGCTATTTATTTTGGCTTCTGCCTCTGATCCTCACCCTGCAGCAAGGTGTGGGGGAGGACAGAGCAGCGGAAGGAGGAAGGAACTGCCTCCCCACCCTCTCATCCCGTCCACCCGAGCACCCCTGCGCACACGTCTCACTCCAGCAGCAGCCCCTCCAACCACTTGAGGCTCAAAGGAAGCAGGGACGGCCGGCGCCGCGGCTCACTAGGCTAATCCTCCGCCTAGCGGCGCCGGCACACCGGGTTCTAGTCCCGGTCGGGGCGCCGGATTCTGTCCCGGTTGCCCCTCTTCCAGGCCAGCCCTCTGCTGTGGCCAGGGAGTGCAGTGGAGGATGGCCCAGGTGCTTGGGCCCTGCACCCCATGGGAGACCAGGATAAGCACCTGGCTCCTGGCTCCTGCCATCGGATCAGCGCGGTGCGCCGGCCGCAGCGCGCCGGCCGCGGCGGCCATTGGAGGGTGAACCAACGGCAAAGGAAGACCTTTCTCTCTGTCTCTCTCTCTCACTGTCCACTCTGCCTGTCAAAAAAAAAAAAAAAAAAAAAAAAAAAAGGAAGCAGGGACCCCCAGCCCTGTGGCAGCCACTCGTGCCCCTCAACTGGATGCATCTCAAACCTCCCTGCCCAGACCTGTTCCAGCCCACCGCAGGGATTTCACTCCCCCCGGCTTCCATCTGTTTCACGCAGGAAAGCGGAAGCAAGCTTTGTTCTGATTGATGTCCAAGAGGATGTGGTTCCTGCATGGGAGATTCATCCCACTCAGCCTGGCCTTCGGCGACGTAACATCACAGCAGCAACAGTCTGACAGAGTCTGACAGTCAGAACCCTCAACCACAGCCCTAGGCTGCAGCATCACACGGGAGGTAATGCGAGGACCAAACCCAGCAACGTGCCTGGCACACAGCAGTCAAGATCCGGTAGCTTTACCATTTTCTTGGATATTTTACTCCCTTACTTTCACGTTGTTTGGTGAAAGGAACCAACCTTTCATTGTTTATCGGACAGGGTGCAGATCAAGGTACTGGCACAACTCCAGGGGGCACCATATGTAGACTAAAAGATGAAAGAGTTGCCCCTGAGGCTGGCTGTACAGTGCCCAGCCTGCACAACCAGACCATAATTCACTGTGAATTCCTGAAACAGGAGTCAGGAAACCTGATTTCCTAACACTGACTCCTCCGCCAGCCTGCTGAGAGGCCTTGGGCAAGTCTCCGTGCCTGTCTCCCCCTCTACAAGACTGACCCACGTCTGCATTCCTTCCGGCTACAAAACCTTGACTTTCTATGGAAGCAGTTTTCAATTTTTCAAAGGTCGGCATAGGAAAGATTAAGCGAGCTCATCCACCCGGCTTCAGAGAGAGGAGCCTGCGTGCTGGGGGAGGGATTGTAGGAGGGCAGCTCTGGCCTCAGTCAGAAAGACATCAGCAGATGAGGCAGCTCTGGGAGGTGGTGAGCTCCCTGTGACTTGAGGAATTCAAGTATAGACTGGGTAGCCACCTGCTGGAGGGGTGAGGTTCAAGGCCTCCTTCAGCATGGAGACTTGATGGCTTCCCAGAGTGGCTTTGTTTTCATTAGTGCTAAAGCAGCAGCCAGCCAGGGCTGGGTCTCGTCTGCTGATACCTAGTAATACAATGGACCTGGTGGTTCTGCCACCACCAGCTCACCGCCCACACAAGCCCCCGTTCTCTAAATTGAACTCCAGCCCTCAGGCAGGGCCCATGTTCACCCTCGCTCTGGCAAATACATCTTTGCATCCTAGAAAGAACCAAGAAATAGCCCTGCCCCAGCCTGAGGTACGGAGGCGGAGGAGCCAGGCTGGGGAGCTGGGGGAAACACTCCAGAGTCACCCTTATCTCATCCCGACCGGTGTCCCTTAGGAATTCTGAGCTGTGACAGCTGGGCAGGACTGCTCTGGATTCCTGCATGTGCGGGGAAAGAATCAGAGGATTTCTTTTAAAATCATCGCCATTTTGGCTTTTCATTAATTCAGTTCAAGTGCTCCACAGAATGCAAATGGATAAGGCTGCATTTCATCGCCTTTAAGTTGCACGCACAGTGCACAAGGAAGTGGGAGGTGTGGCAATTACTCTCTCAGGAGGATCAATAAGGGGCACTCAGTCTCGGGAAGAAGGGTCAGAAAGTCCCCACTGTGATGCAATGACTTTAGTGTTGGCATGCCCACTTCCAAAGTCAATCAGTTAAAAAAAAACAACCTTAGTTTGAATGCTGTATCTTAAAGACTTCCATTCAGAAATTTAGCTCAGGGCAAGACTACCTCTTTAAACAATTTAAATAAATTGTCTTTGCTACTTTCCTGTGGGATACAGAGTATATTTACACAATAAAAAGGTATCAATCTCAATTTAGGGTATTTTCCTGATGGTGAAAGAGGTTTAGTTTGGAAAGACGCCAGAACCATCTTTCCTGGTGACTCTCCCAGAGGGGAGTAGCAAGCCCAGGAGAATGGAGAAATAGCTCCTCAATAATGTAGACCATAACAGCGCTCCCACCTGCACTGGATTTAGCTTTTTATGTGATTTCTTCACCCAAAGAAACCTACTCTGCTTTCCCCACACACTCTGCCCAGAGATGTAGTAACTGCAGCGCAGAGGGGTGAAACTGCTCACCCCAAGTCACCCAGGTGGAAAGAAACAGGCCAAACAGCAGGTCTGCTTGTCACCCCCCACCTAAGCCACCCTCGGAGCAATCATCGGTTACACTGCCTGAATGAGAAAGCAAGAACTTGCCGTACCTCTCGGCTTCCTGCTCGGCGCTCGGCTGCTTGCTCTCGAAGGCGTTGAAGCTGCTCATGTCCACGTAGCCATCGTTCTCGTTGGCCGTGGACAGGGCTCTGCTCTGATCCTCAAACAGCTTGGTGTACGTGCCAGCCCTCGCAGGCCGTCGGGGCGGGATCTGGATGTTCTCGTAGTCTGAGTTCATGGCTGGAATGTTCTCGTAGTCGGAAGTATCAGCGTTGGGGAATGAAATGGACCGGGGCTTGGTCAGCGGCAGGGGCAGAAAGGGTGGCCGAGAGCGGTCTTCGAAGGACTCCACTCTGGACACCGTCCTGCTGAAGGGCACGCCCTTCCTCTTGCCATCTCGACAGAAGATGAGGGAGGAGGGCGAGTCCGAGGCCCGGAGCTTCCCCGTGCGAGTCTTGAGCTGAGGGGAGCTACTGAGGCTTCTCGGGTTGAGTTCCAGAATCCTGGCGGGCCCGTGGTAGCTGGATTCCGAGGAGGACCTGGAGGAGGACACGTTCACATCCACATGCACTTTGTTCTCTGTCTTCTTTTTAAATGTCAGCGCCAGGAACCGCTTAAAGGACGACTTCTTCTTCTTGGTGTGCTTGTCCGGCGAGTCGCTCTCGATCAGCAGCGAAGGGGAGCTCTTGGTGATGGGCTTCTTGGTGATGCAGGCCAGGTCGAAGGGGGGCGGGATGTCTACCACGGACGACGGCGTGGAGGTGCCGCTGGATGGAAAGTGGTTTCTCTGTGAGAAGCTCCCAGAGGAGCCGATGACACAGGGCAGGGAAAGGTTGTCGTCTTTCCTGTTTATCCGGTGGTCGTCTAAGCCCTCCGGCTCCCGGTACACGGAGATGGGAATCTCTCGGCCTTCCACAGAGAACGAGCGAGGATACAGAGTGAAAGCCCGGGGTTTTGCTGGCAGGGCCCTGTTCGCCTCTCCAGCCTTCCCCTCTGATGACAACACCATCTTGCCTGCCTGCTCCGGGGAACCGGCAGTGCCAGAGGCTAGTGAGCCAGCTTCTGGTCCGGTCTCTTCCGGGACAGTTTCCGGGACAGAGCCAGCCACCTTCCCGGAGTGGGGCCGGGCCCTGGTGACGAGGTTTTTCCTGTCCGTGGGGACTAGGCCACCCTCAGCATCAGCGTTCACTTCTTCTCTCAAGCCACAGTCACTCAGAGTGTCCAGATCAGCTGAAGTCTCGGCCTGCCCTCCCTCGGCAGGGTCAGCCTGGCCCGTCAAGCTGACTCCCATCACATAGGGGTTGGTGAGCGCATCGTCCGTGGCACCCTCCTCTGCCTCCTCCTCCGGCATGACCACCACTTCTGGGACAGAGGACCCCCCCTCCCCAGCTGCACCCTGCAGGGGGTTACTCTGGTCACACACAGTTCCAGCCACAGGGCCCTCCTCTGCACATGCGCCTGACCTTGCCTCCTGCTCCGATTCTAAGCCTTCTGCTGACTCAGAAAGAGGAGAACAGCTTTCGCTACAGAAAGAGGTGCTCTCGGTCTGGAAGAACTTGTAGGGGCTTCCTGTGAGTGAGGTAACGGCGTCATCAACACAGTCGCTCTCAAAAGGAATGATGTGGCAGCTCTCCTCGGGGGCCTCATCCTGCGCGGGGTCCTCTCCTTCCCGAGGGTCTTCTGCCTCTGCAGGGGCTGCCGCCATTTCTTCCTGCTCCGTTTTCTCATCCTGGCCCACGGGGTCCTCAGCGGCGGGGACGCCATCACACTCCTCCTCAGGGATTTCAGGGTTCTCTGCGGCCATCTCTGCCTCCTGGACACCTGTGGCCAACTCATCCTCAGGGGGTCCTTCACTGGCATCTTCAGCACCCTGATCAGTGTCCTCGCCTGGCCCCCCTGGTTCTGCACCGGCACAGCCTACCCCCTCCTCCTCTGCCAGCTCCCCAGGGGTCTCGGGGGGCCTGGGCTCCTCGTCAGGGGCTGCTGGATCCTCTGAACCAAGCTGAGTCAGGATGACATCACTCCCAACGGCCTCTTGTGCAGCCAAAGGCCCGCTGTCCTCCCTGTGGTACACGCTGTGCTCTTTTACCAGCTTCTCTTCCTCACTTGTGGACTCCTGCTCCCTGGCACCCGGGTCACTGTCACTGTCCCCGTTTTCAGGGGTGCAGTCTGCGCCCTCCTCATCCTCCTCGCCCGGTGCTCCACCAGCTGGGGCTGCAGGAGGTGCCAAGTCCTTGCCAGCTGCTGTCCTCTCCCTGCCACTCTCCTCGACCCCCTCCTCTCCTACCTCTTCGCTGGTGGCATCTTGGGGCCCCGTGACCGTATTCTCTCCACAGGGCCCATCCTTGGGTTCATCCTCTTTCCGTGGGGCCCTGGGGGCCATGATATAATCCTCATCCGTCTCTGACTCGGAGCACTCCAGGTTGGGCCGGTGCCCTTCATAAAGCCCCTTGTCTACACAGAGCAGCCTCCCGTTGCTGCATTTGTTGAAACTGTTGTTCACGGACACGCTGGCTCTCCACTCACTGGGGACAGCCAGCCTGGGCTTGGGGGCAATGGGGGGCTTTGGTCCCCTGGACATGAAGTTTGGACTGTGGAGACTTTCGGGCCTGGGTGAGGAAGGGAATTTGGGTGTGGTCACTGGCGTGAGTACACCGCTGGTCTTTGGCTTGGGAGCAACTGGAGGTTTTGGAGAATCTAAGTGATAAGAAAAGGAGAAAAAGTACAATTAACTTGATTTCCACTCAAGAGTCTCCTAGTTATCAGTGCAAGGGAGCACTAACGATGGTTCCCCCAACCTAGGTGAACCTGCCATGCACCATGCCCTGTCTCAGGCTTATCTGGATCCCACCTCTAAAATTCCCTCATTTGCGACTTACAACTCACTCCATAAACAAAATGAACAGAACTGGTTTCCACACGGTGTCCAGCAGATGAAAATCAGCAAAATGAAAACCTGTTCCCTCCAAACTGTATTCACATCATTGCATTCATTCATCCAACAGCTATTTCTTTTGTTTTTTTCAAAGATTTGCTTATTTTTATTTGAAAGGCCAGTTACAGAGAAAGGGGGAAAGACAGAGAGAGAGGAGTATCTTCCATTTGCTGGTTCACCCCAAATAGCCCTAACAGCTAGAGTTGGACCAGGCCAAAGGCAAGGGCCTGGAACTGGGTCTCGCACATGGGTGGCAGGGACCCAATGACTTGAGTCGCCTCCACTGCTTTCCCAGGCGCATTAGCAGGGAGCTAGATCAGAAGTGGAGCAGCTGGGACTCAAACCGGTGCTGATATGGGATGCCTAACCTGCTGCACCACAACAGTGGCCCCTAGCAGCTATTTCTTAAACACTTTCTACGTGCCAAGTAGCCAGGAGCAAATTCTGAACATGACAGTCACCAGCCCATCTGTCCTCAGGGAACACACATCCATTCTACAGCAAACACGTCAGATGCCTTCTCCCTACACACAAGGCACTGCTGATGGCGGATTTTTCCACAGTGTAGAACAGAAGAACACCTAGGCTTAGCGCTCGCGTGGAGTCAGAACAACTGGAGGACAGGCCAGCCCTTGGGGTGTTATGATGGGACAGCCATCGTCTCTTTGCCTCAGGAGTGACACACCAAAGGTTCCTAATGGTGAACAACAACTCTGCTCAGTGTCACATCTGAAATCAGCATGCTTCAAGATGGCACCCAGCCAGTCCTGCACCCCGGTCTCCTGGCACAGAACTGTATGGCTACTTGCCAGTGTGGGCATCTGCCCATGGTCTCTTCCTCTGCGGAGGTTGAGGATGACAGAGTGGCAGAATAAAAGATGTACTGCAGACAACACGTTAAGGAAGCAGGAGTATGGCTTGCCGTGGCCAGGGAAGATCCCTTGGAAGTGAAACTTGGGCTAACTTTTGCAGGACAGAAGAATCTAAACAAGGGAAAGAGTCAAAGGAATGGCTGAAAACTTCCACGTTTCTCCTGGCTCGAGGCAATCCATGCCTTTCCCTGGTCTCTCTGCCTCCTGTCTGCTTCCCAGGCACAGGGAGCTTTTCAGGAGTGCACACAAACCTGCTTCCAAAGTGCTGCCTGGATCCCCACTGCCCACACATCAGGAGACCTGTGCTCCCCACCAGCCAAGTCTCATCTCCTAGTTCCACCCCCACCAAGGCCTGGATATGACATAAAGCAGCCTCAGAATGCCAGCCTGGCTCATGACAGAGGGAAGGGGGAGCAGAGCACCTGGAGGTTTCTTTCAGCAAGCTCTCCTCTTCCCTATGCACCCCTCCCCATTGACGTCCTTGCAGCCTCTCATGCCAGCCATCGGCAGGCCAGGGCTGCCCCCACAGGGCTACTGCAGGGGCACATACATGGTCACACACGTGACTTTTACTTTCCTCAGAGGGCAACACATTAAAAAGTAAAAAAGTGGGGGCCAATGCATCAGGTTAATCTGCCCCCCCGTGACACCAGCATCCCATATGGGTGCTGGCTGGTTTGAGTCCCGGCTGCTCCACTTCTGATCCAGCTCTTTCCTGATCCCTGGGGAAAAGCAGCAGAAAATGGCCGCCCAAGTGCTTGGGTCCCTGAACCCACATAGGAGACCTGGATGAAGCTCGTGGCTCCTGGCTTTGACCTTGCTCAACCATGGCCATTGTGGCCACTAAGGGAGTGAACCAGCAGATGGAAGATTCCCGCCCCCACCCCCTTTTCTCCCTCTCTTTGTAACTCTTTTAAATAAATACATACATCTTGGGGGAAAAAATGAAAAAATAAAAATAAAAAAGCAATGGAATCAGGGTCAGCACTGTGGCAAGCAGGGAAGCCGCCGCCTGTGACACTGGCAGCCCATTCGGGCACCAGTTTGAGACCCAGCTGCTTCACTTCCAATCCAGCTCCTTGACTGGGAAAACAGCAGAAGGTGGTCCAAGTGCTTGGGCCCTGCACCCATGCGGGAGAACTGGAAGAAGCTCCTGGCGCCTGGCTTCAGCTTGGCACAGCCCCAACCATTTGAGTGAACCAGCTGATGGAAGCATCTCTGTTTCTCCCTCTCTCTGTAACTCTGCCTTTCAAATAAAATAATTCCATCTACTTTTTAAAAAAAGATTTAACAGTGTATTTTATTGAATTTGATATATCTAAATGTTATCATTTCAACAAAGTTCAACTTATAATTCATGATGGTGCGAAAGGGTACCAGACAACCATTCTGCTTCCGCTTTCAGCTGGGAGTCAATCAACTCCACAAGACACTCAGCACCTCGTTACAAGCAGGCTTCGAGCTGGGTGGTTCTGCCGACTGGAGGCTAACCTAAGTGTTCTGAGCACAATGCAGGTGGGGCTGAGCAATGACGTTCAGGTCAGGTGTACTGAATGCATCATCTGCTTAGAATGAGTTCACTGGGGTGTCCCCATCATAATCCGAGGAACATCTGTAACGATACACAACATCTATTAGTGGATATTTGGTGTTCTGTTTTCATGCTGAGTCTGGAAAAGCTAATGTGTGTTTCACGTTCGCAGCACACCTGGAGGCAGACCAGCCCCATCTCAAGTGCTCAGTAACCCCATGTGTCTGGAGGCTATGGATCAGCACAGCTCTACATTTGGACATCTCCATGAGACTGCCCCAGCGGCACCTCACTCTGAATGTATGTGAAGCCAAAGTTGGCACCGTCATACCCCAAATGACAGAATCATGTAAAGTCCAGCTGAGGCCCCCAAAGAAAAAGCACCTGGTGCAGGATTACAAAGTCCCTGCCTTCTGCTTCTGCAAGGGCCTGCACAGAAGCCCAGTGAACATGTTGCCTGGTTCCCCATCCAGGGAGGCAACAGCAGCAGGAAAGGAGAAAAGAGGCACAGCTGTAGAAGGCTTTAATGCTAAAGCACCCTGGGCGTCCATTCCCCCACATCCACACCCAAACCAGCCCCTGACATCCATATCCTAATCCCGAATCTTCCAGAAATAAGCAGTGTCTTTCCAGAAGTAGTCACCACTGCCCCAGAGTAGGTAAGTGTCTGTCCAAATTAGTGAAAAGAACAGAAATGCGGAACTTACAAACATAAGCTTCACCTCATCGTTTGTGGTGGTGGGACACCAGCGAGCATAGCCGGAGCTTGGCCGGCCCAAGTCACATCTTGGCTTTGCCACTCACCACTGCAAAACTAAGCCTCAGCTTCCTCATCCATAAAACGGGTACAGAGTAGTACCCACCCTCAAGAGAATAAGTATTAAAAGATCACATGGGGCCAGAGCTGTGGCATAGCAAATTAAGCCACCACCTGTGAGGCCAGTATCCCATATGGATGCGAGTTCCAGACCCAACTAATCCACTTCTAATCCAGCTCTCTGCTAATGCGCCTGGGAAGACGGAGGAGAATGGTCCAAGTGCTCCTGCGCACCCACGTGGGAGACTCAGAGGAAGTTCCACACTCCTGACTTCAGCCTGGCCCAGGCCTGGTCTTTGCGGCCATTTAGAGAATGAACCAGTGGATCAAAGAGCTCTCCCCAACCCGTTTTGCTCTAACTCTGCCTTTAAAATAATAATAAAATAATAAAAATAAGATCACAGGATGCCTATTAAAAGTTCTTAGCAGTAGGCCTTCACATGAGGCTACTCGGAGTTCCTCAAAAAGCAGCAGCTACACCGTGTCCAGATGAAGCCTGTCGCTCCCCCTCTTCATGGAGGAACGACACTAAACCCTGCCTAGGCTTCATATCCGAGTCACGGCACCATTATGTCGCTCCCCGTCTTCACGGAGGAACGACACAGGACCCTGCGCTGTTCTTTCGTCTGCTTGGCCCTTCCCGGGTTTGCTGCTGGTTCTTCCCGGGTTGGCTACTGTCCCTTCCACCTCCGTGGAAGGGCGGTTCCCCCTGGCCACTTTCCCCACTTCCGCAGGGGAGCGGCACACCACCAGCCGGCTCTCTCGGGGGCTGCACAGGTGTTCCCTCAGATGTTCCTCTTAGATGTTCCTCGTGCATGTTGTCTCTCTCCTCCTTTATAGTCCTCTTCCACCAATCCCAACTCTGCTACCCACACGCCGAGTACGCTGCTCTCCTCCAATCAGGAGTAGGTCCTACAGTTTATTGGTTGAACTGGAGGCAGCTGTGTAGAAGCTGTTTCTCCCTTCTCAGCGCCATATTGTGGGAGAGCAGATGCATAGAATAAGTCTTAATTCCAGTAACTTAGTCTAGTCCGAGTTGCTCCCCACAGAAGCCCATCTGTGCCCGCCCACGTCCTCCCTGGTCTAAGTCTCGCTCCACACTGACCCAGCAGCCCGTGCTCAATATCAGGGGTCAGGCACTGGCATGGACTCATTCTCTGGGGGTGGGGCCTCTCATTGCTCATCCCTAACAGGTGGCATTTTTGGCGACCAGGAGACATGACAAAGGGACAGATGGGGGCATGAAAAATGACTGTCACCTTGGCCACATTACCCTCCTCCTCATCCCATACTTCATCCAATCAAGCTATTGATCTATGGGCGCAGCTTCCTCGGAAAGGTTACAATGGACATCTGAGGCGTGATCCTGCAAGAAAATGCCTCCCGCTTCGGAGCCCCTGCAGATGACAAGCATGCAGTGTCCGCCTGCTCTCCCAGCTCTGCAGGGCACGGTGCTTGCCCTGCACCCCTCTGACATCCAGGGATGCCAGCAGCAGAGAGTTCTGGTCTGAACCCTCACTGAAAGATGAGGAAACTGAGGCACAGAGAGGGCAAGTGATGCCAGGGGGCTGTCCAGTGAGTCCAGGGCAGGGGCCTGGGGCTTTTGCTCAGAGGATGTGGGGAGCCACTGCAGGGTTTCGAAAAGAAGCGCTGGTACGTTCTAACACATGGGAATGAAATGAAATGGAGAGGAAGGAAAGAAGGAACACAGCAGGGAGGCTTCTGCACAGATCCAGCAAGAGAGGAAGGGGGCTTCGCCAGGCTGGGGTGAAAAGGAGCTGGAGTACATGCCTGAAGGTAGAGCCGAGGGGATCGGCTGCAGAAAAGACAAAGTCAAGGACAACACAGAGGTTTTTCAGCCAGAGCAACAGGACAGATGAACTTGAGCCCATGCGAATGGAAAACGGCTGCAGGTGCTGGGGAAGACTCCTGGAATTTCAGTTTGCATCAAGCCAAGTTGCCTATCAGAAACTCAGGTGTCAGAGAGGTACGGCTGGAGATGGAAATGAAGGCAGGAACCTGTTGAGATCACCAGGGGAATGAGAGTGGAGGGAGACCAGGTGGCATCCGCTAGGAAAGGAGACTGAGGGGGACGAAACAAAACCAAGGGAGGGTGAGCAGCCAGCTCCACTTCCTCCAGCCTGCCCCCTCACAGAAAGGAACCATGGGGCCCCTCCCCTCAGCCTCCCGCCAAGGCCACACAGAGAAGACTGGGGAAAGCAGCGCTGGGGTACAGAGCAGGATGGAGGATTTTTACAACCCAAAACGGTGAGGGATACAGCACTGCAGGCAGAGGGGATGAGGCGCACAGGCAGAGCCAGGGGCAGGGAACTGTGAGCCCTGTGGGGTGTGCCAGAGCGCCCCAGTGGCACATCAGGGATGGATCAGGGCTGGGGTTTCCTCCTCTTGGCCAAGCTTAACTTTCTGACCACCCAGAACCCAACAAGGTCACAGCTGGTGGCCTCTGCTCTCAGCTGCAGCCCTTGGGCTGCAGGTGAACCCTCTCTTTCCTGATGCCACAGTCTGGGGTCACATCTTCCTCACATGGAGTTCACAGTGCCTGGAACCTCACAGCAATTTGCTAAGCCTGAGTATGGTGCAAATGCAGAACACCCTTTGAGCCAAGATCGGAAGAGTTAAGCAGGGGCTGGGGAAGCCAGAATGATAGGAGAAACAGCTTCTCGTGATAGACATCATCTCCAGCCAGCCCCCTGGTACCAGTTTATATTTTCCCTTTCTCTGTTTTAATTAAATATCTGTCACTCACACATTCACGCTGGCTGCCTGTAGAAGTTCCATTGTCAGCGGTGGAGACGTCCAGTTAGAAGAGGTATTGAGAGGAGCACTGGATCGGGGGCTGAGAGCCCTGATCCTCTCTCCCAGCTCGGCCATTTAGTGGAGAGGCGACCCTGGGCAAGTCCCTTCCCTTTTCCAAGACTCAGTTTCCCCATCTGTAGAGTGAGGGGAGGGACCAAGCAGCCAGCCAGGTCTGCTGTGGCCAAGTCCAGCCTTTGAAACTCATGGCTCTTCTCATAATGTCCTCTGCCCTCCCTGAGTAGACGTGCACTTCATTATACCCCCCAAACCTTGTAACCATATGTCACAGGAGTAATTATCTTCCAATTTCACCTTCCAATTGCATCTTAATTTAACTTCCATTCCTGCGTGCCTGCTGCAATGTCCAAGCAGAGCCTGAGGACTTCTAATTAGGCTGCAGTTAAGCCAGTCCAGCGATCCATGACAGGGCACGTCCTAGCAAGACAGCAAGGGACAGAGAAGGGAGAGCCTGGGCCCCGGGCTCGGACGAACCAAGGATCCAATCCCAGCTCAGCCACAGTCAGCTGTGGGATCTTGGGCACGGCATTTTGCCTCTGGTAAAATGGTAGAATAATCCCCTTTCCCTATATAGCTGTCAGTTAGGTCAAGGGAAATGACAGACATAAGATGCCTGACAAAGTCCACTGGCAAACCACATCCTGCTATATGTCAGGCGCTGGACAAGCAAGCAGGCTTTCAAGCTGGACAGTCTGTGTTTCAATCCTGTCTTGGTCCCTTCGTATTATCTGCACCTCAGTTTTCCTGTTCAAAAAACAGGAGAAAGCAAGAGTCCTCGCCCCATCAGGTCACTGTGAACACTAAATAAACTGATACAAGGGTAACACTTAAACGCAGCAAGGACCCATAAATATCGGCTAGCATTTATTACTCACTCGTAAGGTGACAGATGCTGCTCCAGGCACCTTACAACGTGCTTTAAGTCATTTAATCATGAGAACTCGATGACCAAGATCGCATTACCCCCACTTCTCAGATACAGAAACCGAGCCACAGAGAGGTTCAGCAACCTGCTAAAGGTCACAGAACTCAGGACATGCTGGGTCTGAGGTTCAGTCCCACCAGGTCTGGGAGCCTCAAAGCTATGCAGAGCATGGCACCCAGAATCATGTCGGGCTACCGTCACTGCCACCACACTGAAAAAGTCACCCCGTTATGCTGGAGACAAACCACAGGATGGCTGAGCCCAGAACTGTTAACTGCTAAGTTTCCAGGGACCAAACCTGCCCTTTGGTTTATTCCAATCAGTCCCTTCCCTAGATTCTCAGTGAAGGGAGGGCGTGCCCAAGCCTCATGCAGGAAAATGTGAGAAAACTGGAAACGCTCTCACCATTGTTACACGCCAGTTTTATTGGGAGTGTAGGAAAAAGCTAGCTTGGCTCTGTTCAGGCCTGGCCAGCATAGCGGGAGGCAACCTTCTCCCCATAATCAGTGGCTGACGGGTGCTGGAACTCTATTCCAGAGTCTTTGATGCCCCACAAACTGACAAGGGCAGCTACAGCTCCTGTCCCCAAATTCTGTGCCTCCCTAAGCACGCAGGTAACCCCTGCAGAGCCACAATGGGGCCTGGATACAAGGAGGCAGCTGCCCACTCCGAAGGGCTGCGACCCATCAGGGGAGACCAAGGTCTCCTGCCTGCACCTCATTACCACAGTAACTTTGTTTCATTACAAAGATTTTTAAAAGGAAAAACTCATCACCGGCATTCCCACCCCCAACACACACACAGTCACACTCACACACAAGGCAGCAGGATATGGTTCCAAGACAGCCAAAATGGTGGCTTCCTGTTTCTTTAGGGACGTGCATTTTGGAGTATAGCTTTCAGCAAGGTTGTCGCCCAGGGAGGGGGCTGCCTTCCCCTAAATTCGCTGGATAAAGAAAATGGAGCGGAGATCCCGCCCGGCAGGCAGTGAAATTCGCTGGGCTTATTCCCTTGGGCAATCTCGTCTTAGAGGGAACTTTCTGCTCCCCGCAGGACGGAGCCCGGCATCCCGAGGAGGGACTCCAGGCACCGCCCGCCTGCGGCTCACTTTCTGCATCTGCTCAGTGGCACCCCTCAGGGGCTCACCGGGGATCCTTCTCAAACAGGCTCGGGTTTCCCGGAATCCCTCACCCGGCGGGACAAGCTGGGGAGTCCGACCCACATGGCCCGGGGGGTGCGAGGGGGTGCCGCCTGGAGCAAGGCCAAGCCTCAGCCAGGGCTGGCCCTCAGCGGCCGGTCCCCAGGGGAGGCACAAAGGCGGCCCCGGGCCAGGGCGCCGCGAGGGAGGGGTGCGCTGCAGGGGGAATCATTTAAGGCTTTTTGGCCCCTCTGCTGGCAAGGCAGCTCCGCGTCCCGGGGTCGGGTGAGAGGAGGCGGCAGGAATTGTTGTGAGGGTGCGCCGGGTACCAGAGGACCGGGAGCAGACCCCGGGGTCGGGGAGAGCTCTGGCCAAAGCGCGCGGGCCAGATGGGGCTCTTGAGGGGCGAGCGAGGGCCCGTCGGGGACCCCGAGGTGCGGGGGTGAAGGTTCGGGAGTGCGACCAAGTCCCGTCGGCGCCCAGAGACGTCTTTCTCCATTGCTGGGGACCGTGGAGGGATAAAGGCGGACATGGGCAGGGCGCGGCCTCGCCAAAGCTGAGGAGTCGTCCCTGAGGAGGGGCACCTCGGACAGGGACCCCCGAATCTCAGCCTCCTCGGCCAAGGGACCCCGGGTCCGCTCCCAGCTCGGCCCAGGCCGAGCAGCGTGCGGAGGTCGGGGATTCGCAGCAGCTGGCTCCCGGCGCCCAGCGGTCTCCAACTTGGAGAGCCTGGCCGGGACCCCTAGCGCGCGTGCCTCACGCCCGAGCCCGCGCGGAGCCTCCTACCTGCTCTGTTCATCTTCCAGAGCGCGGAGCACGGGGCCGCCCGTCGGTGCGTCCACGGCTCTGTCCGGTCGAGCGCCAGTCCGCACGCCGCTTCACTCCATGGCCGCCCCGCGGGGCCCGCACCCCTTCGCGCCCGCCCCGCCCCCGGCGCGCGCTGGACTCCGCGCGGCGCGCAGGGCAAGTGGGGGCGCGGGGCGCGAGCCTCGGGGCTGGGCGGGGCCGTGGAGCGCAGGGGAGGGGGCGCGAGCGGGGGGCGTGCGAGGGCGGCGGCTGGGGCAGCGCGCGGCGCCGCGTCCACTCAGGACTCCGAGCGGCGCACAGGGCACGGGGGGCGCGAGTCGCGAGCCTCCGGGGGCGGGGCGGCGCCGGTGGAGGCGGAGGGCGGGCTGCGCCCGAGGGGAGGGGGCGCGAGGGCGCCGCGCGGGGGCGGCCGGGGCAGGCCGAGCGTCGGGTCCGCTGCAGGCTCCCTGCTCCGAGGGGCCGCGCTGCGCTCAGGCCGCCGCGCCTCCGCTGTGCCGCCGCCGCGCCGCCGCCCCCTCTTAGATGTTTCCTCTCGCGCCCGCAGAGGAAGGATTTTTTTTTTCCCTTTTTTTCTGCTCAGTCAGGGATCGAGGGAGCCCAGGGTCGAGGTGTCCCCGCGCGTGTTTAAAGGGGCCATGGTGACTGCGGGAGCCGCGCGAGGTTAAAGGGACGAGAACCCTCGTCCGGGGGACCCTCTGCCTGTTGTCAGCCCTGGACGTTCCTTCAGTCCTGCACCGGGAGCCTCGCTGAGGACCTCGCTAGAGCGCCCCAGGCCCTTGCCCTGTTGCAGCCTAGCTAGAGGAAGAGTCACGCGCAACAAGTACCGCTTCAGGCGCCTGAAGTGCCTTGAGCGAGCAGGGCAGTGCAGAAACAACTGGAAATTGTAGGAAGTGCTCGCCTGGGGACCCTTTGCAGGCTGACTGGCCATGACCCCACCCCCACCCCGTGCTTCTGGGGCAAGCTGAGGTCTGAGAACCACTAGGAAGGCCTCCCTGAGGAGGTGGCATTGAAAAGGCGACCTGGTGGGTGAGAAGCCTTTCTTTGTTCGTCACTCAGTACCCCCTCAGTGCCTGCCACGCCTTGGACAACAAGCCTGTGCCCTCAAGGTGCTGCTGGCTTGATGGTCTGATGGTTGTGCTGGTCTGGGATGGGTGCTGGGGACTCAAGGCAGCCTGCTGGAGCTCAGAGGAGGCCGCGGTGGACAGGGTTCAAGTCCTTCCAGGTAGTAGGAACAGCGTAGGCAGGCTTTCCCAGGGAAGGACTGGCAGGTGGGGGCCCTGGCTTGGCCTAGGGCAGACCTCAGTTTGCCCAGCTGGAAGTGGAATGAGACCCTGTGCAGTGACCGTTCCACCTCTGAGCTGCCAGAGGCCTTGTGTCCCCAGGCTGTCGTGGAGAGTTGATGGGGACGGACAGGAAGTCTGTGGCTGAGCTGTGTGCTACTCAGGCAGGTTCTTAGTAAACTTTATGGGTCTGTGCCTGCTGGTTTGAAAGAGGTGGCAATGGGGTGACGATGGTAGGCGAAGGAGGAAGAGGAGTGGGGTGGGGAAGTAGAAGTGGTGGAAGTGGAAGAGGCAGTAGAGGTAGGAGGGAGATGGAGAAGGGGGAGGAGGTGAGGTGGGAGGGAGGTGGAGGGCGTGGTGGGGGAGATATATCTGTGTGTGAATGTGGGTACAAATGAACAGATAAGCCATTTTACTATTTACTGTAGAAAGAAAGTATGCATTTAAAAATTGAGCTTGTTTCTGGGAATTAGCAATAAAAATCAAATAATGGAAGACACCGCCGCCCCCCCCCCCCCCGGCCCCAGGGCAGAGCAGGCAGGGAGGTGGCAGGGCAGGTGGAGGCCTTGGAGCCTCACTCAGCCCTCTCTGCTTCTGTTGATTTGGGATTCGAGGCTGAGCAAAGTGTACTCACAAAGATCTCAGCTCCAAGGCCTTTGGGGAAACAACACAGGTCTGCACTTGTGTGGCTGCAGCCACGTGCCAGTGTGGAGTGAAGCCGAAACGCTTGTTCCTTTGTTGGCTTTGCCCAGGTGGAGAACGTGGATGTGCAAGCCTGCGAAGCTTTGCAAACATCTGGGGATGATATTGCTGTTGGGACTCACGGAGCTGGGCCCCAGCCACACGCTGCAAGCAGGGTGACTGTCGAATGACCATCAGTGCTACTGTGTTGAGCCTTTAACATGCGTTCTTGCCAGGAACTGTATCCCATGTCACAGATGGGAAAACAGGCTGAGAGAGGGAAAGTAATGTGCCTGATAGCTGGGCAGTCACCCATCCACTGCTTCTCGAATGGCTGCAGTCTCTGCTTTGCATTTTGAAGGCAAGAGCTGCTGCCGACTTTCCTGAAGGCACCTGGCAGAGGACAGCACAGCTCCAAGGGAGACAACCAGCAGGAGCCAGGCCTCCCTGGGCAAGGGAGACACCCGGCAGGAGCCAGGCCTCCCTGGACAAGCCTTGCCTCTCTCCCCCTCTTTCTCCCTTCTCATTCCTTTCCTCCCTCTCATTCTTTCCATCTGTCTTGGGTGGGCAGAATGGGAGCAGCTACCAGCAACCTTACTGTGATAAATCAGCGCGTGTCTGCAGAAGCATCAGAAGGGGTGGCCAGAGCACCGCTGTGAGCTGATCCACCCAACAGCCCAGTGTGGAATCCAGAGCCGGGGGCAATGGGATAAACGGCACTCAGACAAGTGATGCATTAGCCCCAGGCTGGAGCAGTAACAGCAGCAATAGCGACAATGACAGTAACAGAGGCTGAGGACCGGTTCCCTGTGACCAAGCCTTTGCAGACTTCTCGTGACAACAAAAAGGGGTTGTATGTGTGTGTGTGTGTGTGTTTATCATGATCCTGGTTTTGGAGATGTAAAAACCAGGGTCAGGGAGGCAGGGTATTTGCCCAGAGCTAGCCCTAGTATGTGTCACTGAGACTGTGCTGTGTGCATGACACAGTATTTGCCCAGGTCACCAAGGCAGATTCTGGACCTGAATCCATTGTACTTCTTCCTTCCTTCATCAGTTCTACAAAAGGGGCCAGCCTTGTGGTGTAGCTGGTTAAGCTGCCACCTGCAGCACCTGCATCCCATCTGGGTACCAATTTGAGTCCCAGTTGCTCCACTCCTGATTTAGCTCCCTGCTAATGTGTCTGGGAAAGCAGTGGAGAATGGTCCCCACTTGGGCCCCCGCTACCCACGTGGGAGACCCGGAAGAAGCTCCTAGCTCCTGGCTCCTAGCCTTATCTTGGCACAGCCCTAGCCATTGCAGCCATCTGGGGAGTGAACCAATGGATGGAAGACCTCTTTCTCTCTCCCTCACTCTCTAACTCTGCCTTTCAAATACATACATCTTTAAAAATAAAAATCTCCAACAATGCACTGAGTGTCTTCTCTGCCAGCACCAGGCCAGGTACTGGGTGAACAGGCCAGGCTCACTCCCTGCCTCCCTGCGCCCAAGGCGGGCTGAGGACGCAGGCCCCTCAGGGGTCACTTGCCCTCTTGCTGAGCACACTAAGGGGGCAACGCTGGCCTGCTGACTCCTTGGATGCCTTCACATCCCTGCTGTGGCACTGATGGGTTTCCTGGCACTTCTAGAACCCACTAGTCCCCAGGAGCCCTCCTCCTCACCCTTGCTCCAGCTCTCACGCCTCTCACTCATACGCAGGTATTCTGGGCTGGTTCTAGCCCAGCAGGAAGCTCAGGCTGGTGGCAGGCTCAGCTCCAAACCACTGAAATCCAGCTCCCTAGTCACACCTGGCGGATGCTGTCTCCTGTGCTTAACTGCCACCTAAGCTGGCTCTGGGCACACCTGAAGTGCCCACTGCCACACCTCCCACATACGCAACCGAATGTCCCGTTAACCTAAATATGACCTGGACCAGCCACTGAAGCTCAGTGTCCCCATCTGCAAATCATAGTGGCTACCTGTGCTGAAGCCTTATTTCATACACTCAGTAATGTTGTTTATGTACATTAACTCATTTAATCCTCTTCACAAACCCATGAGGCAGGTGGGCATTGGTAACACCCATGTTATCCCTGAGGCTACCACAGCATGGAGGAACTAAGGCACTTTCCCAGGGATACAGAGCTAGGAAGGAGGGGACTGGACCTTGACTCTGGAGCTGGCTCTCTTTGCTCCTTCAGCACGGGGCCCCTATCCCCTCCCCTCTCAAGTAGAAATACAAGTATCTGCCCACTGAGTGAGGGAATCTGAGACAGGAATTCAGCTGGCTCCAGGGAGGACAATTTGAGCGGACACCTGCCGATCTGTGTGGACAGAGTGTCTGCCAGGCGGCCGTTCCCTCCCTGGGCTATAAAAATTGGTAGGGGGACATCGGGTAAGTTCAGCTTAGCCACCCCCCTCCCTCATGACACTCACCTGAGTTGAGAGAGGAGCAGGGCACCTGGAGACCCCCAGCTCCATCTGTCCCTGGCTCTGTGGCCTTGGGCAAGTCATTTCACCTCTCTGCTCCTCAGTTTTCACCCCTGTGAAATGAGAATAAGATGGCTCGGGTCATCATGAGGACGTCATGAACATTAGCTCCCTTCTCTCTTCCCCTTCCTGTCCTTGAATTCTGGTGCAGTCAGAGGGGGGGCTGGAGGTCAGCTAGCTGTGGCACCGTGGGGCTGGGCTGACCGTGGGGGACTGAATGGAGTTTAAAGCACGGGGCGGGGTTTCAGAGGCTAGGGTCTCAGGTAGAAGAGCAGGAGTGCCATTCCAGGTTGGGAGAAGAGCCTGAGCAAGTGCCAGGAGGGTAGAGGGGGAGAGTGGCATGGGCGTGGTGGGAAGCATGTTGTAGTCAAGGTGTTCATGGAGAAAACCTCTCCAAAGGTGGGTGGGCCCAACAGTCTGGCCTTGACCCTGCAGGTGATAGGAGCTGCATGTGTGAGCGAGTGACCTGGGGGGTGAAAGCTGCAGGTGGCATGGAGCTGGGGTGCCATGACCCACACCTGCAAGGCCTCAATGCATCCTTGGAAGGCTTCCAGGGGGAGGTGGGCTTTGCTGTGCTCCCCATTCAGAGGCAGAAGGGCATGCCAGGCAGGGCTGGTAAGGGGAAGTGGAGGCCAAACCCAATTATCCTGAATCCTCCAGTGTGCAGCCTGGGCTGCATTCAGGTGAGGAGGCAAGCAGGGGCCTCCAGGGCCTCTGTCCAGCAGCCTCAGCCCTCCAAGGAGGAGGGGAGCCGGGCTGGGCAGGGCCAGTTTGGGGTGTTATCACTGGGTGGGATTCGAAGTCTGTGGAGGAAGCGGCCACCCTCTTCCGGCCAGGCATTTTTTTTCCCTTACGCTGGCCTGGTTGGCTTTTCCCAAGGCTGCACTTCCACCCAGGCCCCTCCTGGCTGGCTGGGCGTGGGCACGGCTCTGCCACACACCCCGCTGCAGGGGCGGCCGGCCCTAGGCTTCCTGCCTAGGCGGATTGGAGGAAAACAGCCCTCAAGCCTTCTTCAAAACAGGAAACTGCTCTCCCTGCTTCCTGAAGGGCAGGAACTGTCCCCATGGCAACCATGGGACAAAGAGGCCACATTAACCCTTCTGACGGCAGGCCTGGCCAAGTGCCATGTCTTAGCAAGCTCTTGTGGGTGTGACACCAGGCAGGTGACAGGGGTCCACCTCAGCGATGTCCCCCAAATCTCTCCGCCAAGGCAAGGGAAAGGCAGGGCTGGATTTTATTCCCATTGGATGGATGAGAACACTGAGGTGAACTCAGAGAGGCAAATGCCTGTCCACACAGTGAATCAGGTGCAGGGGGCACCAGTGTGGGGCCTGAAGTCTCCATGGAAATCTCGGCTCCTTGCTAACTGTGTACCTCAGGCAAGTGGCTTACTCTTCCCCAAGCCTCAGTTTCTCTGCCTGTGAAATGGGTTAATTGGAATGCTTTTCTCACAGAGCTGTTGTGGCATTGACTGCCACAGCATATATCACGGAGCCAACATATATCTACATGTGTTGTGCTGAGCACTGCAGGCCCAAGGGTGCAGCAGAGAAACTGACTCTGACCTGTGCTGCAGTTGAGGGAGGGAGGCAAGAAACCAGTGCCCAGATCAGTCCAATCGGGGGACCTTCTGAGCTTGAGCCAGGCTCTGAGGGTGGGCAGGTAATGCACAGGCAGAGGGCTCTCTCCAGCTTGGGGGCTGAGGAAAGCCTGGGGAGTGAGTAGGAGCCTGTCCCTGCAGAGACATGGGAGGAGGTGACAGACCCAGAGGTGGAGGCAGAGGTCCCCCCATGCAGGTGCGGGGACTGTGTTCTCAGAACAACGCAGCACTGGAGAGGGGGCACGGCAGGCAGACATAGATTCCATGGCGCATTTTCAATGATTTCCCTCTGCTGTGGCTGAGGTGGGATCCGGCTCGAAATGACAGGGAATGGTGACTCTGAAAGTGACTTTTCTGGGGGACCTTGCCCTGTGACCCTTGGAGAGACCTGAGCCTTGGGACAGAGGCCGTCATTTGTTGTTGTGATGGGGGCGGGGTATGGGGAGGGTTGAGACCCTGTGGCCTGAGCCCAAATACTGCACCACCGGAGCCCTGCCTTTTCCCTCAGCCCCTGTGGCCGCTGTACGGGTGTCATGGACACAGCTCCCACACCACAGCTCCCACAGGGCAGCAGCTCACTGGAGCTCTCCTCACCACCACCCCTAAGATCCAGCCTGGCCCCAGCTCCCCGTGCCCAATTCCTTACCCCATCTCTCACACTCTTTCTACCTGGCTTTTGGCCTTGCTTTTCTAGCTCGCTCTGTCTCGAATAAATTTCGAGAAGAGTTTGATTTTGGTGGAAAATAGTTTTGGAGTCTATGCACAGGAATTTCCCATGTATTTCTCAAAGACCTCTCATGTACTATGTTTTCCTCTACACATGTCTATGACCAAGTTTGATAAGCAAGGCACAGTAAGAGCTGAACAATCACAACAAGTAACCAACTAGAGCAATTCAAACGCTAAGTTGTAATAAACATTGCTTAAAACATACAGATTGCTTATTTCTAGAATTTTTCATGTCCAATTTTCAGGCCACAGTTGAAACCACAAAGAAGCTACCACCTCCTTGCCGGGAGAAGGGGCTACAGTACCTGCATGCTGCCAGTCTCCCCAGCTCCTGCGCCAGCCCTGGAGGGGGCGCAGCACTGCCTCCTGCCTGCCAGCCACTCTCTCCCCAGCAACTACCAGAGCCTGGCACACAGTAGGTGCTCAGTGCAACATGTGTTAAAGGCAGGAAGCCAGCAGCTTAGGTAAGGGTAAGGGGAGCACAAAGGACACCTTTGCCCTAGAAGAGAGCTGATGTCAGGAGCACCAGGAACTGTGTCGGGGCCGAGTACACTGGGAGGCATGTATCATTGCCCCCCTTGCTCAGGTGAGAAAATGGAGGCTCAGAGACTTCAAGTCTGGTGCCTGAGGTGTTGACAGGAAGCCCAGGACTGTGCCTCCTCCTTACTCTCCTACAAGGCCAGCATAGACACAGATGGAGAATGACAAAGGGTGACTTGACTTCCCCTTAAATCTATTTTAACATTTTTGTATTTATTTTCCTTTTGTTTGAAAGGCAGAGAGACCAAGCGAGGGAGACAGAGACAGAGACAGAGATCTTCCATCTGCTGCTTCACCACCCAAATACCTGCAACAGATTGGCCTGGGTCAGGCTGGAGCCAGGGGCCAGGGAATCCATCTGGTCTCCCGCCGAGTGTCGGGGACCTAGGCATTTGGGTGCACATTAGCAGAAAGCCGAATGGCAAGCAGAGCTGGGACTTGAACCTAGACACTGTAATGAGGGATGTGGGTGTTCCAGGCAGTGTCTTAACTGCTATGCCAAATGCCCACTCTGATTTGACATTTTGAGGGCTTGACAAGGCCACAGTTAAAGCAAGGGAACCAACCTTCCAGATCTGAAGTTTCTCCAAAGCTGACTCAAATACAAGTTCCAGTGCCTCTCCTCAGGCACAGTGAGGTGAGATTCCTGGAGGCTGGGACCCAGCTTCTGCATTTTAGAAAATGTGGAGCTTTGCAGGCCCCATGAAAAGCCGATGGAGGCTTGTGGGGGCGGGGGAGGAGCCCAGGGACAGCTTTCTGGCAAAAGGCCGGAATGGCAGTCAGCCCATCTGCACAGAACCCGGCTATCAGCACTTCAGCACCTGTGTGCTGGTGTCCAGGGCTGTGCTAGGAGGCCAAGGGGGCAGGGAAGCCTGACAAGCCATCCTGCTGCCCAGCTCTGACAGCCACTCGTGCCTGAATTCTCCCAAGGACAGTGGGCTCAGGCCCTCAGAGGGCTGACCCTCCCTGCGGCTGGCTTTGCAGAACAGAGGTGGTGACGTCGCCTTCCCCGAAATGCCAGGAAGGGTGGTGGTTTATGAAGAAGCATTTGCTGAGCCGCCAGGGCCGTCTCCTAATTTGTTTCCCTGATCCAGCCCCACAGGCCAGGGACAGAGGGTGAGGGAGGTGGTAGCTCTGGAGAGGACATACTAATTAGCTTAATAAGCATGCGCACACGTGCACTGGTGCTCAGAGAGGCGCACTGCAGGCAAGTGTGACCCCTGTCACAGACACCATCAATTGCAGGGGGCAGCCTTCCCCCAGCAGACACTCAGGGAAATGAATCAGGGCGCGGTACGGGAACACCATTAAAACGCTCAGCTGCTCTGGGCACCCATCCATTGCTTGCCCTGTTGGCCACCAGAGATCTGTCCTTCCAGAAGAGGTAGCAGTCAACACACTGTTCCCTGCAGCTGCAGCCCCCAAGCTGCCTTGGGGCACTGGGGCCATGGGCTGGAGCCTGCTCATCTGCAGCCCAGGGGCTCCCTGATGAAAGCGGGGCATGTGGGAGGAGCACCTTCCACTGGCAGGAGCTGGGTGCTGACCACAATGGTCATCCCTACGTGTGAGCACAGGACCGAGCTTTGTTGGCGCAGGTGCTGGGGTTTGAGCTCCAGCTCTGCCACTTACCAGCTCTGAGCCCCAGATCAGTCCCTTTCCTCTTTTAACCTGTAAAGTGGGGGCATTTCTGGCACCTACTGTGCATGGCTCTTATTACAAAGGGGAAATAAGACCATGCCCCGGAAGCCCAGGTGCCTGGCACATTGTCGTTTCTCCGTCAGCGTCCGAGAGCACCACTAAGCACGATTCACGAGGCACCTGCACACAGCAGGTGGTCACTTAGGTCTCCCTGTCTTTGGGCAGCTGGACACTGTGTTGCATTTTGTGGAAGCCTGATCCGCCTGCCCTTTCTCCCTGACTTGATGGTTAGCCTAACCCGTTTTTAACTTTATATTACCATTTGCCCACATTTCTGAGTAGGGAGCAGCTTCTGGCCCCCACAGTCCAGGGACAGTGTCCCCAGGTCTCAATTTTGAGACTTGCAGCAAGTTTGCCTTTGGCTATAGTCATCTCCTTTGGATCCAGACCCCCCCACCCACTCCCATCTGTACAGACCTGGGTGTGGTGCCTCCTCAAACTGGTAGGGCTACAGTGCTTTAAACATCTTTTTTCAAAAAATTTTTATTTTTAAAGATTTATTTATTTGCTTGAAAGGCAGAGTTAGAGAAAGAGAGAGGGGAGAGAGAGAAACGGAGAGACAGATGACATTTTCCATCCGTTCGTTCACTCACCAAATAACCGCAACTGTTGGGACTGGATCCAGCTGAAGCTGAAAGCCAGCAGCTTCCTCTGAGTCTCCCATGTAGGTGCAGCGGTCCAAGCACTGGGGTCATCCTCTGCTGCTTTCCTAGCTCATTTGCAGAGAGCTGGATCAGAAGTGGAACAACCAGGACTCAAACCTATGCCCATATGGGATGGCAGTGTTGTAGGCAGCAGCTTTACCCACTATGCCACAATGCCAGCCCCTCAAAAAAGTTTGTAACAACTGTGCGTATTTATGGGCTACAGTGTGATATTTTAGTACATGCACACACTGTGCACAGGTTAAACAGGGCAATTGGCATTTCCTCTCCTTTGACATTACTCCATGAGTGGAGGCTGGAGCTTCTCTCTTCTGTTCCTACAGTTTACACTAGTATCTTGTGAACAGTGTTACCTCACAAGGACTGGCTCCTTCTACCTCACTGATTTGCTGCCTGTTGTCCAACTGCCTGTGTCTCCTCACATGAGCTAGAACATGTGGTATTTGCCTTTCTGTGTCTGGCTCATTTCACTTAACATGATATCCTTCATTCAGTTCCACCCATTTTGCTGCAAATGATGGAATTTTATTCTTTCTGATGGCTGAATAGTATTTCACTGTGTCTATATTCTACATATAGGGAGCCCAGAAATTATCTTACACACATACAGCCAACTAACTTTTGACAATGGAACACACACTGGAGAAAGCAGAGTCTTCCCAATAAATGGTGCAGGCAAAATTGGACCCCTGTGTGGAGAAGAATGAAATTAGATCCCTATCTCTTGCCATATACAAAAAGCAACTTAAGATGGATCAAAGACCTAAATGTAAGACCTAAAATCATGAAATTGCTAGAAAAAGAACATAAGGGAAATATTTTAAGACAGGCAATGAATTTTTTGGACAAGAACTCTGAAGTGCAGGCAACAAAAGTTCAACCAGACAAATGGGATTCCTTCAAACTCAGAAGCTCCTGCACAGCAAAGGAAAACATTCACTAGAATAAATAGTGTCTCTTTAATCTACACAAGCACTCTGTATGTTGTGTGTAATTATCTCTGGTTTACAGACGAGGAAGATGCGGGCTGGACACTTGTCTAGAGACACACACAGCTGGCGAGCGGTGGTCTGTGGTAACTGCACATCTGGTCTGCACACAGGACCTTCCCAACCAAAGTGGGGATCGTTTGCCCTGAAACAGGTACAGCTGCAGACTGCCAGGGTGTGCAGGGGTCCTTGTGGCCAGGGCAGGTGTGGGACAGGGCAGGATGGTAGAGAGCTGTCGAGAGCTACCCATAACCCCTGGCTTCCCCTTTCATGTTCATTTCAGTCCTCATTTGTCAGCACCCTCTTTGTGCCAGGACTTCAGGGGGACCCTGCCAGCGTCAGACACACTCAGCAGCCACCACAAAGCATTGCTGCCTCTTGCCTAAATTTGTGGGGTCCAGTACAAAATGAAGATGCAGTACCTCTTTTTCACAAGTTGAGACTTGCTGTGCAGTGACAGCAGAGTGCGGAATGCTCCTAAGCATGGGTCCCAGTGTGACAACACTGGTCAGAAAGCACCCAGCCTCCTTTTCACAGCCCAGCACAGCACTAGAGCTAAACACGCAGTTACACCAAGGGCCGTGACATCTAACCCCAACTCCGTGAGCTGACACAGGATCATGGGTAAGCTGAGGCTTAGGGACAGTCCTGTCTCACCCAGCACTACCGAAAGCCCAGGTCCCTTCCTCCAGCGTCACACACTAGCCCACTGTCCTATGCTGACCCCAATCCTGGCCTTTGTTTTCCAGAAAGAAGCGGAGTATTTACCATAGGCCAAAGTTTATTTTATTTTTGTGTTTTCCAATAATTGATTCCAACAGTTCTACAGACGTCCTGCTGAAGGAAAACATGTTTTGCTTCTTCCACCTTTGGCTTCCTCTCGGCGCCACAGTGGTGGGGGCCCATGACTGCAAGGAAAGCGTGGGGTGACTTTTCCCTTGGTTATTTTATTTTTTTCCATCTCACTGTCGGGAGACAACAAAACATGTTTTCCTTTTGCTCTAAAGGAAATTGGAACTTTCTTATTGACTACTTGTAGCCTAAAATTCATCTTCCTTCTCCTGTGATTATCTTGGATTGGGTGAGATGTGCTGAGCAAATTTCAAAATAAAGGAATGACCTTCACTTTACCAGAAGGACAACTCTACCAACCAAAGTTTTCATTCACATGGAACCAATGAAATTCTCCTTGGCTTCCTCAGGCTGTGTGCATATGTAAAGAGGCCTTACCATCTTGAGATCCCACATTTCCCCATAACCTCACCTTCTTCAAATGCACAGGACTGGCTGAATGTACCCGCAGACAATATTCTGGTTAAGGTGAGTGGTGGCTGAGGGCTTCACCGGAACAGAAATGTTGCATGGTGTGAGGTAGGGATCAGGAATCTTTCTCCCTCATGTGAATAGCCAGCTGATCCCGCGCCACTGTTCTACAGCGCCATCTTTCTCCTACTGTGCTGCAGCACCTCCACTGTCAGGAGACCTGCTCACTCTGCATGTGGCGGTCCAGTTTTAGATGTCTGTTCTGTTCCCTTGGTCTATGCATCTATCTAGCACCAAGGCCACTGTGTCTTCTCTAGTACTGTGTCCACTGAAATTAATAAATCAGGGCTGGTGCAGTGATGCCCCCACTGACATTTACGTTGTCCCAGTGTTTTACTTTCCTGACTTGCATCACACTTGGTCAGGGTAATAGAGAACCCATACTAGCTGATATTTACAGTGTGTCAGGCTCTGAGTGTTTCCATATGCAAATTCATTTAGTCTTCATAAGAGCCCTTTGAGGAAGGTGATTTTATGATCTCTTTCAGAGGAGTTCAAGGCACAGACTTTCCAGATAGTGGAATCAGGATCCAACACAGGCAGGCTGGTCCTAGAAGCAGGTGAATGGACAAAAGCGTAGGCATAAAGGAAGGAATAGAAGGCAAGTAATACTCCCTTCCTTATCCTCTATAATTAGTTAAGTGGCTCAGTGGCTGTGGAGGCTGGGGGCCCTGGGACCCCACTTCTGCTACACCAATCACTGACTGCATAACTTCGGGCAAGTCACCAAGTCTCAGTTTCCTTGTCTGTAAAATGGAAACAATAGGCCAACTTGTCTGAGTGATTGTGAGGCAGGCCTCAGGGACTGACACAGTGCCTGCTGGCTCACAGGAGGTTCCCCAAGGTTTTAAGCATCTTCATGGTTGCCCAGGGACCTCAGTGGCCTCAGAAGTTTCCTCCAGAGAGCTCTTTGCCTTGGCAGACATTCTGGGTTTCCTGATGGAGCTGCAGAGACCTTCCCCAGGGAGGACTTGAGGGCTGGAGAAGCTCAGGGCATGGCTGGTAGGATGACCCAGAACCACTTCTCACCACTTCTCTCTGCATTTACACACCCAACACTCAGGGCCATCATGATCCTCAGCTCCCCAGGGTTGGGGCTCAGCCTAGAGCAGCCCCTCGCCATTCACAGGGAGGCCCCAGTACATCACCCCAGGCTGGCTGTGCTGACCCGGGCCAGGTCCCTGACCCTCACAGGCCAGGGCAAACACCTTACAACAGCACCGGACACTGCAATGGGACTGCGGCTGCTGTAGAACAGGTCCTGCTGCAGCTCGGCTGACAGAGCCTGCTACAAGGAGACTGGCGATATCTGTGAGTGAATCTTACCAGGCAGCACCTTAGGGTGCCCCATCATCCCAGCTTGCCCAGGACTCTCAGTAGTAAAATCAGGGATGTGCTGGACAAACTGTGTAGTTGGTGTGGGTTCAGCCTGTGGAGTTACCGTTTGATCTAAGTCTCCTGTCTTAAGTCAGGTGCAAAAGCAGAACCCAAGTCAGGGCTAAGGTGTGTGAATCGGCAGGGAGTGCAGGGTGCAGGCGTGCAGGTGGCAAAAGCCTAGCAAGGCTGTGGCCCCAGCCTGAGCCCTGGGGATTGCCATGGAGCGAGTCCACCTGGAGGTGAAGGCCCCACCGTGGAGAAGGGGGTATAGCCCCAGCAGAGCGGTGGCTGTCAGCCATGAGCAGACAATGTCCCTGAAGCTGGGTGACAGGAGCTGTCTCCAGGCAGTGGGGTCGGGGCACACACAGTGTCCGCAGTACTTCAGCTGCCAGAGGGGGGGGATGTTCATGTGAGGATGACCTTAATGACCGTTTTCACTGAAAGCTGCCCAGCAGCTCCCAGAGCACCGGCCAGGAGGTCCTGTGATCGGGCTCCCCTGTCTTGTTTCCCATTCCATTGGCTCTGCCCTCATGTTCTCCTCCCTCTGGTCTCACCCGTGCCATGCCTGCCTGACGCAATGGCTTTGTCCTGGCCGCCGACTGCCCCTGCCTGGGCCCACACTGTCCCGCAGCTGCTCCTTCCCTCAACTTAGGCCTTTGCCCCGTGCTCCTCCTTGGAGAGGCCAGCCCAGGGCTCTCTGCTGATGTCCTCCCAGTGGCCCTAGTCACTTTGGAGAATAGGATGTGGGCTTGTTCCCTCTTAGCTCTCACCACTATCTGGAACTACTCTGCTTGTGAATTTTCCTCCATTGCTTTATGTCTGCTTCTGTCTCCAGAATATCAATTCCATAAGGACCACCGGCTTCCCTGGTCATTCCAGTATCACAGGGCCTAGAAAGTACTCAGCTCATAGTAGGTGCTCAAATTACTTGTTGAATGAAGAAATGTATCCCTATTTTATAGATGACAAAACTGAGCCTCTGAAAAGTCATTTGTCTTCCATACAAGGTCCCCTGTTGCTGAGTGGCAGAGGCAGAAGTGAAACCAGGCAGACCTGGCGCTCGGGCTTCCGACCAGTAGGCCCCCCCACCGCTCCTTTGCTTCACACTTGGCCTGTGATGGTGGACACAGCATCTCATTTTTCTATCAGTGGTTCCCTGGCTCCTGGCTCAGGGTCTGGCTTAGGGCCTGGCCCAGAACAGCCAGCAGACCTGTGGGGAGTGGTGTCACAGCCACAGACCTCAAACCCTTTTTGGGTCCCTGGAGCCTGTCTGTGCCCTGCCTGCATTTGCTGGGTACTCGGGGCTCAGCGAGCCCCTGCAGCCTGTGCAGCCCTCCCCATCAGAACGTGCTGGCTGGCTCTGGGGGGTGGGCTGGCGGTGTTGTCTGCTGCGTGATCAATGTGAATAATAAACGTTTAGAGTTAATAAGCTCGAGTTCGCTTCTCTCGCTTCATGACTAATGGGCTTCCCCGAGCCCATAACTCACCTTGTCGGCACAGCTTTCCTTCCCTCCGAGGTTTGAGGCCCCAGCCTGCTATGAGCTGTCGCTGAGGGAGCAGGAGGGAGCTGGCGGGGCCAAGGCCTTCTTTATGGCACAAAAACAGTGCTTTAGGGCAGCGGCAGGATCTTCCTGGCTGGTTTCTGGGCCCAGGAGAGGAGATGGCGGGTGTGAGAGAGGCTGGTCTGTCAGCCACAGCTGGGGGAGCCTGGGCGAGTTCCTTCCCCTCCAGTTCCTCATCTGTCAAAGAAGATACGAATCTGGGCTGTTCGAAGAATCAGGAGACACATTTATGAAGTGCTGGACTGTTGGGGAGGGTCGGTCACTTCTATTTGCAAATGTGTGAGAAGCTGAGGAAGAGGAAGGTAGCTGTGAATGGAGGGCTCTGAGGTGAGATCCTTGCCCTGGCCAGGGGTGGTTCTCTGGCCAGCTGCACTGGTCTCCCTGGGGCCCGCAGAAGTGCAGACTCTCAGGCCCCGCCCTGACCTGTCAGGTTCCAATCTGCTTGCCAATGAGACACCCAGGAATTCCTGTGCATGGATCAGTCTGGGACTCACTAGCCCAGACAGAGCGTGGCAAATCAGTAACTGGGATGCTTCTGCCAGCAAGCCCTTGCCCAGAGCAGACACTGCAATTGACCACAGCACTCTTGCCAGGGAACCTGGGAGTGGGCTCAGAATCCCTTTCTGCACAGCACTCCTGGTTGCCCTGCTACC
The DNA here is from genome assembly GCF_051225735.1 of Oryctolagus cuniculus. NCBI lineage: Eukaryota > Metazoa > Chordata > Mammalia > Lagomorpha > Leporidae > Oryctolagus > Oryctolagus cuniculus. The sequence goes on along the minus strand of NC_142876.1, from coordinate 115,794,761 downwards.
ATGCAGAGTTGGCCTGCAAGACACAAAACTAATTGTTGTCCTGGGCCTAGAGCCTGCACCACCAAATCTTGGACCGGAATTAGGATACCAAGGCCAGTCCCTTCTGCACAGTTTCTAGAACCAGGATGGTTCACAGAATAGGAAAGGTGGATCAAGATGTGGGAGAGAGGCACAGCAAGTTAGGCTGCCACTTGGGACACCTGCACCCTGTATGGAATGCCGCTTCGAGCCATCTCCCTGCTAATGTTTGGAAAACAGCAGATGATGGCTCGAGTAGCTGAGTCCCTGCCATCCACATGGGCAACCCAGAGGGAGCTCCTCTCTCTCTCCTGGCCCAGACCTGGCTACTGCAGCCATTTGGGAAGTGAACCAGCAGCGGGACGATGTCTCTCTCTCTCTCTCTCTCTCTCCCTTCCCGCATTCCTCTGTTGTTCTGCCTTTCAAATAAATAAACACATATATACACACATCTTTAAAAAAAAGACATGGGAGGAAGGGATATGGGAAACTGAGGGAGAGAGAAACCATGATACTCAGTGAGCAGTGGGATTCCTGCTGATGTGACAGTGTGAAGGCCTGGTGGGTCTAAGGTAAGGTGGACCCCCCAGCCTGGCAGGGAGAAGACAAACTTCCATCCCAGTCCTTGATTGCTATGAAGGCACACTAAGCAAATCTCCCTAAGAATTGCTTAAAAATTACTTTTAAGAAAGAGTATTTGCCACTGAAATTGCCAGGTTCTTTTTAAAATTAAATATTCATTTATTTATTTGAAAGTCAGAGTTATGGAGAGAGAAGGAGAGAGAGAGAGAGAGAGGTCTTCCATCTGCTGATTCACTCCCCATATGGCTGCAATGTCAGAGCTGGGCAAGGCCAAAGCCAGGAGCCAGGAGTCTCATCCAGGTATCGGGGCCCAAGCACTTGGGTCATCTTCTGTTGCTTTCCCAGTCATATCAGCAAGGAGCTGGATAGGAAGTGGAGCAGATGAGACCTGAACTGGTGTACATTTGGGTTTCTGGCTGTGCAGACATTGGCCCAACCCCTGAGCCACAGTTGTCAGGATTTTACAAACTTATTGTGAAAGACAAACACAGGGGCCATCTGCAGAGCCGGCATCCTCTATGGATACCAGTTCTAGTCCTGGCTGCTCCATTTCCCATCCAGCTCCCTGCTGATGCACCTGGGAAAGCAGTGGAAAATGGCCCAAGTGTTTGGACCCCTGCACCCACATGGGAGACCCAGAAGAATCTCTTGGCTCCTGGTTTCTACTTGGTTCAGCCCTAGCCCCAGCTGTCGTGGCCATCTGGGGAGTGGACCAGTGGATGGAAGACTTTTCTATGTCTCTGTTTCTTCCTCTCTCTATATATAACTCTTGCTTTCAAAAGAAATAAAATAAATCTTTAAAAAAGAAATGTAAGCATCTTCCTCCTAGTGAGCCTCTTCTCCTGGGGTAACTGATGTGAGCAGTTTCTTTGCTCTTTCAAACATGTTTACAAAGACAGGATCACACCATCTACCTGACTTTGCAGCTTTTTTTTTTTTTTTTGTCTAATAAAACATAATTAAATGCCGTTCCAGTCCCACACACATGTGTGTAAATACAAGAGTGCTTCCAAGAGTTCATGGAGGGGCAGGCTGGTAAAGCTACCTTTATTCTGCATAGGAGCACCTGCACCAAGTCCTGGCTCCAGCTCCTGACTCCAGCTCACTGCTGATGCATACCCTGGGAGGCAGCATGTGATGATTCCCACCCACAGAGGGACCTGCATTGGGGTCCAAGTTCCCAGCTTTGGCCTGGCCCAGCTCCAGCCATTGCAGGCACTTGGGAAGTGAACCAGCAGGAGGGAGCTCTGTCTCTCTGCCTCACAAATAACTTTCAAAATTTACTGAGGGGGTCCGGTGCTGTGGTACAGCGGGTTAAGCCACTGTATGCAATGCCGGTGTCCCAAATGGGCATCGGTTCGAGTCCCGGCTGTTCCACTTCCGATCTAGCTCTCTGCTAATGTACCTGGAAAAGCAGTAGAAGATGGCCCAAGTGCTTAGGCCCCTGCACCCACGTGGGAGACCCAGATGAAGCTCCTGGCTCCTGGCTTTGGCCTGGCCCATCCCTGGCCATTTGGAGAGTGAACCACTGGATGGAAGAACTCTCTCTCTGTCTCTCTCTCTAACTCTGTCTTTCAAATAAATAAAACAAATATTCTAAAAAACAAATAAAATTATTGAAATCAATTCATAGTTTTTCAAAATACGTATTTTCCATGAAATGGAAAAGACCCCTCATATGCATGCATTTAAAAATTTTTCTGCACCAGAATAAACTGATCTTTTAAATTCATTTTCCATGAACTTTTTGAAGCCTCTTTGCATATAGAGGTGTGATTATTTTTGTCTGCTACCTGCATGATGAATGGCCCATACTTCAATCATCGCCCTACTGATCGATATTTAGTATATTTTGTATAACATTTAGTATATTTTGGCCACAAATGTCCTTGTAAACATCCTCTTCTGTGTCTATATGTAGTTTTTCAGGACAAATTCCTCAAAGTGGAGCTGCTGAATCAGGACATACGCATTTAAACTTTAATACAGATTACTGTCCCAGAAGATCGAGGCAGCTCACACTCCCACCAGCACTGTCAAAACTGCTCAGGGGGCCAGCGCCGCGGCTCACTAGGCTAATCCTCCGCCTTGCGGCGCCGGCACACAGGGTTCTAGTACCGGTCGGGGCGCCGGATTCTGTCCTGGTTGCCCCTCTTCCAGGACAGCTCTCTGCTGTGGCCAGGGAGTGCAGTAGAGGATGGCCCAAGTACTTGGGCACTGCACCCCATGGGAGACCAGGATAAGTACCTGGCTCCTGCCATCGGATCAGCGCACCGGCCACAGCACGCCGGCTGTGGCGGCCATTGGAGGGTGAACCAACTGCAAAAGGAAGACCTTTCTCTCTGTCTCTCTCTCTCTCACTGTCCACTCTGCCTGTCAAAAACAAAAACAAAAACAAAAAACAATTGCTCAGGGGCCGCTCCTTGCTGGCACTGGGCCTCGTCCATATTTTATCCTTCTCCCAACCTGATAATAGAAAACGGGCATCCCATTGTTCTCCTCATTAGCATTTCGGGGCTGCTGAGCATCTTCTCATGTGTTTTGCGCCCATTTGCATTTCTGTGTCTGTGAGCTCCCTGAACGTATTCTTTTGTTTTGTGTTTTCCTTATCAGTTTTTAGGCACTCTCTGTATGCTGAGAATATTAACTCTCTGTCTCATGTGTGTGCTGCCTCTGCCTACCACAGGACAGAACGATGCGAGAGGGAACAACAAGAACCCGTGCAGGTGCCCATCCTGGGCTCTGCAAGCCCACCCTGCTCTGGATATGGGGAGGTGCACGTGTGGGTGACACGGGTCAGCAGAAGCTGAGTTCAGCGGGAGGTAATGGTGGGATGCAGTTGCTAGAACATGGAGGAAGGGCCTGAGGGTGCATTCAGATTCAGAGGGTGTACACGGTTCCACTCACCTCTGGGAAAGGTACTCATCTCTGGGCCCCTCGAGAAGGCTGAGAAGGCTGAGAAGGCTGGAGTCCCCTTCCCACAAGGATCTAGCCCAGACCAGCCTGGAACAGAGCAAGGGTGTCCCAGGGCAACAGATGGACCTGTGGGCCCAGAGGGCTGAGGCAGCCCACGAGATATCGTAGGTGAGTGAGACTCAGCTGAGGGTGAAGAGAAACTTCTTCCTTAACCACCTGTTCTAGAATCACACCCCAAGCACATCCTGCCCCCTTCCTTGTTATTTTATTTAACTAAGTTTATTTGAAAGGTAGAGTTGTGGAGAGGGGCGAGAGATAGAGAGAGATCTTCCATCTGCTGGTTCACTCCTCAAATCCGCAGAACAGCTGGGGCAGGGCTGGGCCAGGCTAAAGCAAGAAGCATAGAACTCCATCGGGGTCTCCCATGTGGGTGCAGGGGCCCAAGCACTTGGGCCTAGCACTTTAGCTGGGAGCTGGATCAGAAGTGGAGCAGCTGGGACTTGGTCTGGTGCTCATGGGATGCTGGCATTGCAGGCAGTGGCTTAACCCACTGCACCACAACATCAGCTACCCACCCCTCTCCCACCCTACTTCCCTGTTTTATGTTCTCATAGTGTCTGCAATTCCCAGCTCACTACACATTTTATTAATCTTGCACACTGTCTACATCAGTCACGACGCTAGGATGCCACCTCCATGAGGACGTCAATGGTTTCCTTGGTTTTGTTCACTGCCGGGTCCCTTTCAAGAACATTGATGCTGTTTCTCTCAATGAACTATGCTGAAGCAGAAGGAGATGCCAGCGGGTAGAGAGCGACCTGTTAGGAGGGGCAAGCAAACAGAGTCTGCCTGGCCCCAGGGCAGGCTCTCTGTGCTAGGGATCCTGCTGTTCACCTGTAGAAGGGCCTCCGGGCCAACAGGAGACCCCCTGGGTCTCCCAGGGCTGAAGGGGCCTCTGGCCAGCCCCCACCATCTGGAGCCGCAGAGCTCTCCAAGTGGGTCGCTCCAGTTTCTGTCCTGGCTCGTCCTGCACTCCAGCCCCACCCCGGGCAGCTCCAGTTGAGGCTCAGCCCTTCTCCCAGCAGGAGGTCCTTGTGTTTTGGAAAATCAACCGGCATCACACCAGACTGAAAATATCTCAAAATATCGCTTGTGACTTCCGCTCGCTCCCTGAGGCCCCCGCCTGGGCGGGCAGCAACCTTTCCCTCGCTGTTGATTTTCAAGAAACCGCTTCCATCGCTGGGACGCAGGGAATTTCCAGTATTTTTTTCCCCTCTGGCTTTTTTTTTTTTTTTTTTTTGGCCTTCAGACTCCTACATTGTGTTGTCCTGACGCAGCTCCAGGCAATGTTTTGCCCCAGCGGCCTGGGCTGGCTCAGAGAGGTTTGGGCCAGCAGCACTGGCTCCTTGGGCACGGGAACAATGCCTCCATAATTCATTGAAAACTCCCCTCGGATGACTTTTTCCTGTTGCTGATTGTCTCCGCGTTCCAGGCCTGCTCAAACTGCTTTTTCCTGCAGCTAAATTTAAAAGGACCTGAGCTTGGAAACAGTGCACTGGGCTGGCCTTACTGTGGGGGCAAAGGCGGGGAGGCTGGAGCCTGCAGCAGTCCCGCCCCACCACACACACACAGGAGGGTCTGCAGCACTGTCTTCATCCGAATCCCCCAAACCACTCTTTGAGCTCTCTGGGCCGTGGTCGCAGACATCTGCGGAGGTTGAGGGACTGTGGCTGAAGCAGCCTCGGGGGGCCCAGGTACTGTCCCAGATCAGGGGAGCAGACAGGTCCAGGAGTCCACTAGGGGCTGGACTCACAGGGGAAGGAGGGATTCCCCTGAGAAGGGAAGGCACAGTGGCCAGGCGGGGGTGAGCTCCCACCACTGGAGGCTGCAAGTCCACCAACCAGGGCAGCCAATGAGGCCCTGGCAGGCGAGGGCAAGAAGCAGCACAAAGAAGGCCCTTCTGGGCTCCTGCGGTGGGGCCACCACCCCAGCTGGCGAGGAGGGGCTGGCCCTTCTGCAGCAGCAGCTGTGGAGGTTTCGGCAGCCTGGGCCCCTCTGTCCACTCCAGCCTGGCCTGTGGCTGTGGACACGTGTTGATCAAAATTCTGTGGACTTGACTCCAGGCTCTGCCTCTGACTTGCTGTGGGATCTCACAGACGTCTTTGCCTCTCTGTGCTTCAAACCAGGCAGGACAAGAAGCACCCATGGGGCTGTTAGGCAGAGTAAGTGAGCTAGTAGCTGCACAGTGTTTAGAACAGAGCCTTGACCTTCGTAGTAAGATGAGGTTATGAGTGAGAGGCTCCAAGGAGAAGCCCTCGCCTCTGTGTCAGAAGTGTTAAGCACTTCTTGGGGCTCTTGCTGGGGTCAGATTTAAGCCCCTGGGGGGAAGCAGTAAATCTCCAGTGCATGGGGACCTGACTCTGTCCCCACAGGCTGTGCATGTGGCCCACATTTCAGAAGAGGCATGGTCCTGAGGTCCCATCCCTCTGTTTGCCCCGTTTCTCCTGCCTACTCCTTCCCAGGCGGCTCTTTGGTGGAGCTTAGGGTCCAGTCCAGCATCCACTGCCATCGCATTATGCTGGATGAGCCACACATTTGCTAAGTGACCTCAGCTGGCACTGACATCTGTGGGCACTGACATCTACTGGAGCCCACATCATAGGGATGCCGCGACGTGTGGCTACAGGGATCTGGGGCCATGATGTGGAAAGCCCTGGCAGAAAGAGAGCAAAACATGCTGCTGTTTCCAAGACCTGAGGACTCATGGTGTGAGATAAGGAGACAGATGTGGCCTGTGGCCAGTATAGACGCCCCCCAGTGGACTGGGAACCAGGGCCACCAGGAAGCAGTTTTCAGAACCTGACCAAGCTGGGCGGGACCATTTCTGGATCCACCTGCTCCCAGTGGCTCCGTGAGAAAGCGTGAGGACAAGAAGGAAGAGCCAAGCAAGCACAGCAAGGGCCCCCCCAGCAAGAAGATCGACACGAGCTAAGCCTCACAACACCCGCAGACATGCTACCCAAGGGTTTCCGCAACATCACGACACTTAGCCCCGCCTGCTCATTCACTGGACATCTTTCATTCAACCCATTCACACATTTCAACTTAGATGTATTTTAAAAGGGTACTTCTGGTCAGGGCCATGGTGTACTACAAACTCAAGGTCACTGTAAAATAGGCTGGATGGCAAGCCACACTGCTGAATTCTAGTTGAACACTGTCACCTGCAGGAGGCCCTGAGCTTGAGACTCTCTCCCTCCAGTCAGAGGGAGGTTTGCACATCAAAGACATACTAGAGGAGCCAGCATTGTGGCACAGTGCTGGTTTGAGTCCCTGGAAGCTTGGCTTCTAGTCCAGATCCCTGCAAATGCGCAGGGGAAGGCAGCAGAGGAGGGCCCAAGTACTTGGTCCCTGACTTCAGCCTAGCCCAGTGCTGGCTGTTGCAGCCATCTGGAGGAGTGAATCAGTGATTCAAAAATCTCTCTGCATCTCTCTCTCTCTCTCTCTCTCTCTCTCTGTCACTCTGGCTTGCAAATAAATAAATAAATCTTTAAAAAAGAGGCACTACAGGCAGGGAAGCATCCACCAGAGACAGGCATGTGGGAGGCTGGGCAGAGAATGGGGGGCGTTTGCAGCTAGTGACGTAGTTGAAAGCATTCCTTGAAGATACCAGTGAGGTGAGGATTGCTACCGTCCTGGAGAGAGACCGCTTCCTCCTCACCTGTCCCTCAGAGTAACCTGGGGAAGGGATGGACCTCAGGCTCAGGCTCTCAGAGGGGGTGCCATCATTTCTGACACCTCCATGTCAGCTGACAGGCCTACCTGGGGTCCTTTTCCTCATTCTTCTCCATCCAAACCCTACTGGCTCGATCCTCATAACACATGAACATCCATCTTGGTCCCAATCTTAGTCGGCAGTCAGACAGCCTGTTCAAACCCAGCTGGCCACGTCCCTCCTCATTCAGGGTGAAAGCCAAAGTCCTTCCAGCAACCCAGCCCTGGCTCTGCTACCTCTCTGAACTCGCCTGGCCCCCAGCCTCCAGCTCCACTCCACTCCATGGGGCCCTCACTGTCTTTCAGTCCTCCATGTGTGCTTATACTCCAGGACCTTTGCATGAAAAACTCTTCCTCAGACATTCACATGGCTCCTCCCTTGCCTCTTCAGGGCTTTGTTCAAAGGTCACCTACTCAGGGAGGCTCTCTGTGCTTCATTTACCCAACAGCACTTGTCACTGTGGACACTGCACATTTTCCTGACTGGGCTTGGTATCTCTCTCTCCCCATTGAGGGGTTTTGCTTGTTGGTGTCCATGGCTGTTGCCTGGCAGAAGCCACACACTAGGGGTCAACACAAATGTGTTGAATGGCAGGAGGAAGAGGGCCTCCTGCTGCCCAGGACACTAGCTGCCCCCACTGTGGCCAGCCCAGCCTCATCCCGACTCAGCTCCAGGGACAGCCTCTTGGGGACAAAGCAGGGCCTGTCATGTCTGACTTGGGGCTGGTGGTTAGAGAGCCATGGGGAGCTGGGTGGCCTCGTTGGAATGGCCTGGCCTCAGGCCTCTACCCATCGAGGAATCAGGAATGGACTGTGGTGGCTCCAAGAGGTTGGTGGAGGCCACCAGCCCTGCTTGTGTTCCTGGGTAGATTTGCCACTGGCCCAGGGCTAGCCCCATGTTTCCTGGCTTCTGGCATTAGACCAGAGTTCTCACCCTGGATGGTGGGTGCTCTTCTCTGTGCAATGGTTTTCTAGGAGTATCCGCCTTCTAGGCCTGCTGGGAGGTTTCAATGACATGGGCCACATGGAGTGACTAGGTAGCCACTGGGCCCTGGGGCAGAGACAGAACTCATGGCAGCCTTAGGGAGCCTCTTGTTCACAGGGCTTACGTGAGGGACTTCAGGCAGAGTCTGTTCTAGAACAGAGACCTCTTTTGGAGTCAGGGTCTTGTGCTGCCTCCTAAGACTGAGGCAAATGATGTGAGATGAGCCCCAGGAGCAAGTGCGTTGGAGCCCATGTGGGGCGAGGGGAGAAATGAGCTTTGCTGCGGATGTTGGAGTCCTTTCTGGGGCATGCAGGGCTCAGTCAGCTCCTAGGTCAGTGATGATCAAAGCCAAAGGCCCTGTGGCCATCCCTTCCCCACCCTTCCTCCCAGTCTGCCTCCCTTCCTACTAATACACATCCAATTGGTCACATAGTAATTCAACAAACACCCACTGGAGACTTTCTGTGTGCCAGAAGCTGGGGTATCATTGACAGCTGAAGCCCAGGCTTTGCCTGGAGGAGTCTAGAGACAGTAGGGAAGGCCAGGGTAGATGGGAGGAGGGGGCTGTGGAACCCCACAGGGCTCAGAGGAGACATCTCCCTGACACTTGAATTATGAGGTGATTGACGTAAGCTAGGTAAAAGCACAGGGAGAAAGAGGAGCTGTGAAAGAGCATTCGCCAAGGCAGTGGGGAGCCATGGAAGATGGTGAGCAGGGGCAATCCAGGGCCAGATGGCTTTAAAGGGGGGGCAGGTGGAAGCAAGGAGCAGGCGAGTGTGGCTGTCTAAGTGAGAAGTGATACAGGCTGACCCAGGGCAGGGCAGCGGGGAAGAAAGACGGCCTGAGGGCTGTAGAGGGGGCCAAATCACTCCCCTTGTCAGAACCATGCTGGACCCCCAATTCATGCTGAGGCAAGTACCCATGGCCCAGGAAGCTTCCTGGCTCCAGCTTCCAGGGTCAAGGGACTCATGTGGGGAACACAGCTCCACGAACCGAGGGCACAGTGGGGCACAGGCAGCCTGGATGCTGAGGAGAGCAGTGGATTCTGGGTTGCCACGTGACTTAGTTCATTGTGCTACTATAGCAAAATACCCGATACTGGGAACTTCATAATGAAAAGAACTTAATCTGTCATAGTCTGAAGGTAAGGACGGCCCAAATCAAGGTGCCTCAGCATCAGCTGACTGGTGAGGGCTGCTTCCTGCTTCCAAGATGGTCCCTTCACACTTGCATCCTCACACAGCAAACGATAGAAGGACAAGTGGCTGGACACTGTGGGGGTAAGGGGCAGGGGCTCTGTCTAGGCTTTAATCCCAAGTGCAAGGGGAGGAGCCCTCCGGACAGAACCTCGGTGAAATGTCATGTCTCTTCAAACCATCACCTTGGCTACTAACTTTCAACATCTGCATCTTAGAGGGACACATTTAAATCTCTGCCCCTGTTCTCCTCCCATTCCAGGTAGCTTCCAGCGCCCACTGCCAATTGCCATGGAGATATGGGACTGGGTCCCACAGCGTCAAGAACCTTAGTTTGGCATTTGAGCCTCATCTAGTCGAATCCACTTTCAAATCATGTCTTTCACTGTGTCTCTCTTCTAGCCAAACACAGCCCCCAGCTGCTGGCCTCCGACCCTCTGCTGCAGCTGCACAGCCCGCCTGTGATGTTCTCGCTCTGCCTGACCTCGGCTGGCGACAGCCTCTCTGATTCCTGCCTCTCGCTGCCGCTTCCTCCCACCTCTGGAGCAGCAAAGACCCATGTCTGAATTCCTGGGGAAGGTCATTACTTTTTATTTTTCTGACGCTCCCCTCTTCCCCCTTTCTCCCTTTCTTCCTCATTCTCTTTCCCCATTTCCTGTGTTTTCCTTTCAGTCTCAAGCACAAGATTTCTAATCCAAGGACTTGCGTTCAAACTCTGGCACTGCTGTTCTACTGTGGGACTCTGGGCAGCTGACGGGACATTTTGGTAGCTCAGTGGAGAGAATGGAGGGCTGATGTTATCCGAATTCAGCACTTACTCTACAGCTATAGTAATCAAGACAGTGTGGCATCTGGCAAAAGCAAACAGATCCACAATGTGTTGTCAGTTCATCTTTGACGAGGAAGCAAAGGCGGTAGAACACAAAAATTAGAGCCTTTGCTACTAATGCTGCTGGAATAACTGGACACCTGTGTGTGAAAAAATCAGTCTAGACACAGACCTTCCATCCTTAACAAAGATCCACGCAGAATGGGTCATTCACCAGAAAAGCATCACACAAGTCTATGCGACTCCTAGAAGATGGGGCCAGAGGAAGTCTAGATGACCCTGGTCTGGGGGATGACTTTCGGGATACAGCACCAAAAGAAAGATCCTGGGAAGAAATCACTGATGAGCTGGACTTCACTAAAATGAAAACCCATGTGAGCAGAATAAGACGCACCACAGGCTGGCAGGAAACTGACAGGCGACACCTCTAATAAAGGACTGCTACAAAAATACACAAAGAATGCTTAAAACAAACAGCAAGAATGCAAATCGATTAAAAAATGCACAAAGGGTCTGAACCACACCAAAGAAGACACATAGATGGCAAAAAGCATATGAAAAGGCACTCAATATAATCTGTCATTATGAAAGTGCAAATTAAAACACATGAAAGGGGTGGGTGTTTTGTGCAAGGTTAAGAAAACACTTTGGGGAGCCTGAACCTCTATCAGAGTGCCTTGGTTCAAGTCCTAGACCTACTTTTTCCTTTAAAAAAATTTTTTTTATTAATATAAAAAGAACAGATTTCATAGGTACAATTCTAGGATAACCATACTTCCCACCCTTCCTCTCTCCCTCCCTCAATCTTCCTCCTTTTTTCCTATCTTTGTTTTCTTTATTCTTGCACTGGACCTACTTCTGATTATAGCTTCCTGTTAATGTACAACCTGAGAGGCAGCAGGTGATGGTTTGAGTAGATGGGTCCCCGCCACCCGCGTGGGAGACCAAGATGGAGCTCTGGGCTACTGGCTTTGGCCTGGCCCAGCCCTGGGTGCTGAGAGCATTTGGGGAGTGAACCAGTAGATAGTCTGCTGGTCTGTCTCTCTGCCTTTCAAATACATAAAAATTTAAAAAGCCAAATGAAGTACCACTACACATTTATTAGAATGGCTGAAATCCACAACACTGGCAACACCGAATGCTTAGAAGGATGTGGTACAACAGGAACTCTTATTTGTTACATATGAAAATACAGCCACTTGGAAAAACAGCATCACCTTTTCCTATAAAATTAAACACACTTTCACCATATGGCCCAGAAATTATGCTGTTAGCATTTCCCCAAACTGGTTGAAAACTATGCTCACACAAAATCTGCACGTGGGTGTGTGTACCAGCTGTCTTCATAACATATATTCATATATAGAAGATTCCAACTACATCACAGCAAGAGGGAACCCTCACATACAGTATGGAAATCAAGGATAGTAAGGTGTCAATCTGGGCTGCCCGATGACAAACAGACAGACTGTGCTGTGTTGCATGTTGACAGTGGCAGAGACACTGTGGGAGCTCTCTGTACCTTCCTCTTAGTTTTGCTGTGAACCTAAAAGTGCTCTGAAAAAAAGTCCATTTTTTTAAACAATTTTTATTTATTTGAGAGGCAGAGTTACAGGCAGACAGAGGGAAAGACAGAGAGAAAAAAGGTAATGTCTTTTTTTTTTTTTTTGGGTGCAGAAGACTTTATTGATGGTTTCATGACAAGGTAGGGCTCCCTAAGCCCCTCCCCTCCTCCAGGGGGTCTGGGATGGAAACTGTGAAGAGGGGCAGATTCTCAGCGTGGTGGGGACTGAGTGGGGGCAGGGACTCCCCAGCGGCTGAGGGCCTCTCGTCCTCCTCTGATGCTCTCGCTGGGGCCGGTGGTTTGAGGGCTCTTACTCCTTGGAGGCCATGTGGACCATGAGGTCCACCACCCTGTTGCTGTAGCCAAATTCGTTGTCGTACCAGGAAATGAGCTTCACAAAGTGGTCATTGAGGGCAATGCCAGTCCCAGCATCGAAGGTGGAGGAGTGGGTGTCACTGTTGAAGTCGCAGGAGACAACCTGGTCCTCGGTGTAGCCCAGGATGCCCTTCAGGGGGCCCTCGGACGCCTGCTTCACCACCTTCTTGATGTCGTCATACTTAGCAGCTTTCTCCAGGCGGCAGGTCAGGTCCACGACAGACACGTTGGGGGTGGGCACACGGAAGGCCATGCCAGTGAGTTTCCCGTTCAGCTCGGGGATGACCTTGCCCACAGCCTTGGCAGCGCCAGTGGAGGCAGGGATGATGTTCTGGGCGGCCCCGCAGCCGTCACGCCACAGCTTCCCAGAGGGCCCATCCACGGTCTTCTGGGTGGCGGTGATGGCATGCACCGTGGTCATGAGCCCTTCCACAATGCCGAAGTGGTCGTGGATGACCTTGGCCAGGGGGGCTAAGCAGTTGGTGGTGCAGGATGCGTTGCTGACAATCTTGAGAGAGTTGTCATACTTCTCGTGGTTCACGCCCATCACAAACATGGGGGCATCGGCGGAGGGGGCAGAGATGATGACCCTTTTGGCTCCGCCCTTCAAATGAGCCCCGGCCTTCTCCATGGTGGTGAAGACGCCAGTGGATTCCACCACGTACTGGGCACCAGCATCACCCCACTTGATGTTGGCGGGATCTCGCTCCTGGAAGATGGTGATGGCCTTCCCGTTGATGACCAGCTTCCCGTTCTCAGCCTTGACCGTGCCATGGAACTTGCCGTGGGTGGAATCATACTGGAACATGTAGACCATGTAGTGGAGGTCAATGAATGGATCATTGATGGCGACAACATCCACTTTGCCAGAGTTAAAAGCAGCCCTGGTGACCAGGCGCCCAATGCGGCCAAATCCGTTCACTCCGACCTTCACCATCGTGTCTCGGGGACGCGCTTGCACTGCACGAGAAGAAGCGGCTGCCTGTCGAACGGGGCGGAGCAGAGAGCCTATTTTTTTTTTAAGTGACAAGAATGACAACCCCTTCTACTTGAAGCTAGGGTCAAGCCTGAATCAGGGCCTGTGAGGTAGGTCCTAGGACAGCCTCATAAAGAGGTCACTAATTTGCAGAACACAGGAACCACAAGATGGGGCAGTCACCCTCGAAATATGGCTCACTTGCAGGCTCTTCAGGCGTAAAAAAGAGAAGGCATTGGGAACTCCTCCTCCCGAAACTGGAAGAGGCGTGGCAAGATTCAGGCCAGGCAATCAAAATCTCCCTTTTCCCGGTAACCAACTCTGACTCCCCAACTTGTGCTAACATGTGACCAGACTGACCAATCATAGTTCTCTATCCCCTTGGCAACAGTGACTGGTCCAGAGAGTAACCAATCAGAGTTGTCACTTTCCAGAAACAGAGCAGGCACTCCTTTCATTGAAGAAGTTAAGCTAGGTGGCCACATCCAGGCACCATGAGACTCTGCAGAGGGATGAAAACCAGGAAATAAGTTATCTCCCCTCATTACAGGTAGGTAAACAGGATCCCCCCGCCCCAGTCTCCAGGGGTGGCAGTGATGCCTTCTGGAAGTAGCTCCTGCAGGCCCTATCTGCCCATCAGCTTAGCCCCCTCTTAGCACTTTCCTGGCCTTACCTAGGACATGGTCCCCAACAACTGGTTACTTGTCTGGGCCTTGGGGCCCCTGGCCTCAGTTTCCCCCTCAAAGAAGGCAGTGGCTGTAAATGTGCCTGCTCCAGGTCCCAGTGTTTGCTAGGAGTGCGGGGTGAGCTGGGCCAAGGGTAGTGAGAATTTCCTTCCTCTTTGCCTCACAAAGAAAAGCCCCTTAGTCTCACTCTGAGGATTTACCTAGAGGCTCTGCCCCCAGCTTGGTGGCACCGCTCATTAAGTCACTCTGCCCACTGCCCCTTGCTTTTTCAACAATTCATTTCCACTGCAGGAAAATTTTTGGAATCAGAGTCAAAAAACCACTAAACCTTGGAGAGGGGGAAGAAAGAACTAGGAATCCACTCCCATCCCTCTTACTGGTGGGAAAGCTGAGGACCAAGGGGCTGTCTAGTCTGGGCAGGCATGTGCCTGCTCCAAGTCTCAGTTTCCCTATCTGTAAAGGAAGCTGCCAGGCTCCCATGACCCCTTGATGCACTTTCCAGGAAGAAGCTGGGAGCAGAAAGAGCAAAGGTTTACTGTCAGGTGGGAGATTTTTGCACCCACACCCAGCCGGTAACTGGCCAAATGGTCTCTTGCAGGCTGTGGAGCTTCCCAGGGCCTGTTTTCTCCTCTGAAAAATGAAGGTGGTTAATCCGGCTAGTCCCAGGGGAAGGACTTCACACAGTACCTAACAAGACAAGTGTCTGTCTAATAAAGGGCACCTATTATCGTTGGGTTGTTAGAAATTACAAGAACACATATTCTAGGGATTCTCATAATTATCTAGGTCTTAACTATGTACAAATAGTTAAGGAGTGGGCTCTTGGAGCTGGCATTGCAGCATAGTGGGTTGTAGATTTGAATCCTGGCTGCTCCACTTCCAAATCCAGCTCTCTGCTAATGTTCATGGGAAAGTGGTAGGGGATGACCCAAGTGCTTGGGCCCCTACACCCATGTGGTTGACCTGGAAGAAGTGCCAGGCCACGGCTTCTGCTTCGCCCAGCTCCAGCAGTTACAGCCATTTGGGGAGTGAACCAGTGGATAAAAGATCCCTTTCTCTCTCTATGTCTCTCCCTATTAATCTCTAACTCTGCCTTTCAAATAAATAAACATATCTTTTAGAAATAAAAAGAAAAACAAACACAAAGAACTGGGCACTGGAGCCACACCTTCTGGATTTAAATCTCAACCCTA
The DNA here is from genome assembly GCF_051225735.1 of Oryctolagus cuniculus. Classification (NCBI taxonomy): domain Eukaryota; kingdom Metazoa; phylum Chordata; class Mammalia; order Lagomorpha; family Leporidae; genus Oryctolagus; species Oryctolagus cuniculus. The sequence goes on along the minus strand of NC_142876.1, from coordinate 115,779,667 downwards.
TCATGCACCAGCTCTATATTGAGAGATATCTTTGGGTCACAATTTAAACATTTTTATTTATTTATTTGAAAATAAGAAGGACAAAGAGGGAGAAATTGAAACAGAGAGATCTGCAATCTACTGGTTCACTTCCCAAATGTTTGCAATAGCCAGGGTAGGGCCAGGCCAAAGCCAGGACCTCAGATTGAACTCAGTCTGGGTCTCCCAGGTGAGTGGCAGGAACCTAAGTACTTGAGCCAAAATTTGATGCCTCCCAGGGTTCCATGCTTCCATTTAACTGTCTGTAATTTATGAGATGACAATTTACCCCATACGGTTTGTTTTTTGCTAACATATCATACAACTCACCCATTTAAAGGGTACACTGCAGTGGTTATTAGTATGGTCACAGGGCTGTACAATCATTTCTTGAGTTATTTGTTATGTGCACTTGTATTATAATGCCCAGTGACATGCACCTACTGTGTTCCAGTAGCTCCTCAACAATACACTGAGAGATAGGTGTATGTAACCCTGTTTTACAGATGAAGAAACTGAGGCAGAGAAAGGAAGTGAGTTCCCAAGATCACTCTGCCATACATGGACAGTACTGGAGTCTAAAGCTTGCACCTGCACAGAGACTGAATGTGAAACTGAAACAAAACCATGACAGAAGTCAAATAGGAGACACACTAGCAAGGGCCTAGGTAGAGGCAGAACACAGCATGAGTGGGGCGAGCAGGGGTCCCTCTGAAGTGCTGAGACTGACCACACAGAGTCCTGGAAAACTAGCCTTCCAGGAGGAGGGAATGGCTACGCAAAGCCCCTGAGATTGGGATGAATCTTGGAACCCATGACAAAAAGGAGGCCACCACAATGGAGAAAGAAGAGTGAGGAAGCGGGTGGAGGATGGAGGGAGTGAGGCAGGCTCTTGTGCTCTTGTTTCCTGAAAGCAGCAAGGCAGTTGCCAGGACATGGAGTCTGGATCAGGTCCTGCTCCATGACAGACAGACTGCAGAGTCACAGGCCAGGCCTGGTCCCCTCCATCTCCCCCATTTGAAGACGGGGTGATGATGTGGGAGGCACTGACATGGCACCACATAACCAGTTCAGGTAAGGTCAATGCCTGGATGCTGCAGGAGGACGGGAGGTACTGTTTCCTCATGGTTGACCTCTGTGAGGGCCAGGCTCTGCTACCCTGTCACTACCAAGTCCCCAGGCCTGGCCTGTAGTGGCTACACATTGCACGTCGGTGATTGGCTGACCAGGGGTCCAACACCTGTGAGGAGCAGCTGTGGGTGGGGTGAGGATAGCAGGCAGTGGAAGCTGGAGGGGTTTGTGCTCGTGCAGACTTGCCTCTCCGAACTCTTTCTGTTTCTTTTCCTCTTGGACCCCTACCTACTAATTCGCTATAAGCAGTGCCCTTGTTAAAGCTATACCAGGAATCTGTGTTGTAAGCAGGTCCTGGACCCAGCCTCCAACCCAGGGGCTTTCAAGCTTTTGTGACTGCTCTCCCAAGGAAGAAATACATTCCACACAGGCCGGCGCCGCGGCTCACTAGGCTAATCCTCCGCCTAGTGGCGCCGGCACACCGGGTTCTAGTCCCAGTTGGGGCGCCGGATTCTGTCCCGGTTGCCCCTCTTCCAGGCCAGCTCTCTGCTGTGGCCAGGGAGTGCAGTGGAGGATGGCCCAGGTGCTTGGGCCCTGCACCCCATGGGAGACCAGGAAAAGCACCTGGCTCCTGGTTCCTGCCATCGGATCAGCGCGGTGCGCTGGCCGCAGCGCGCCGGCCACGGCGGCCATTGGAGGGTGAACCAACGGCAAAGGAAGACCTTTCTCTCTGTCTCTCTCTCTCACGGTCCACTCTGCCTGTCAAAAAAATTAAAAAAATTAAAAAAAAAAAGAAAAGAAATACATTCCACACAGTGAAGACAAAAAGCAAAAGCCAGCACTCACATGTTCACTCGTTCTCTGAGCGCCCTTCCAGTGTGATTCCTCCCCTGGTAGAGAAGCAAACGGAAGCCCTGCTTAGAGAACACGTCCGAGGTCATGTGGCTGGGCAGGGGCTCCAGATCCCGCATTTTGAACCACAACATTCCTGAGTGGCTGAAATAGAGGTGGTCATTTTATTACATGCAAGGTGCCCTGTTTTCTTTTCCATTTCTCTTTTTCAAAATGCAGGTCAGGACCTACTAAATGGGTCATTTGAAACACCCCGCCCAGCCCATGCAGGATATGCTCTCTGAGACACAGAGTGCCTGGGACACCTCCACTGGCACACCCCTACCATCCAGCACCCTCGCCCCTACCCCAGCTCTCCTCCCAGCTCCCACTCTGTTTCCCCTCCCTCCAACCCCATTGTGCTGGCTGTACGAATGACTCAATCTCTCTCCCACATGTGAGCTGACAGCACCTAGGCAGCCAGGAGTCCCCAGTGGCTGTTAGACCCGTGGAAGTGGGAGAGAACTAGGAAGAGGGGCCTGCTCCAGTCTTGCAGGCACACTCAGTCATTACGATGCAGCCAGTGGTGGAACCTTGGCCTGGAGGGCTTTATTTCCTAGGCCTGGAGCTGGAGGGCGGGGGAGAGATGCTCACAGATAGGGAGATGCTGCTGCTGTGTCCTGGCAGGCAGCCAAGCTCCTTAACCCTTGCAGGAGTGCAGACTGAAAGGCAACAGGCAGGTGGCTGGGCTTTGCTGTGGTGGAGGGTGACAATGGGGGAAGACGAATCATTTTATCGATAGTTATTCTTACTCATGTTTACTGAGTGTGTGCTAAATCCCTTCTCTGCATAGTCAGTTTGAATCAACCCAATAACCCTGGGAGGTTATTGTCATTGTCCCATTTGACAGACAAGGAAGTGGAGGTCCAGAGACCAAAGAGGCTCACTCATTATTTCAAGGCATGTGTGGGAGGGTGAATGTCAGGAGAAGCAGGTTTTGTTTGGGAAAGGGAGTGATCCTTGAGGATCCTGGGTGAGGGGGTCTCAGCAACTTGGACTTACTGTACAATCTCGTGACCATGGGTAGACAACCTGGGCTCCCAGTGAGCCTTTCGGGCAATCTCTTTGTCCTGCCTCTGTCCTTCCTGGAACTGAGTCTTTTATGTTAGGAATCACATCTTGTTCTCAAACAGCCCCCTTGTCACTGTGCCTACCACCTGGGCTGTTGCATCTCATTGTGAGAAAATGGCCGTATAGGATGCACTTGCATCCAGCTCACTGCCAAGTCTACATTAGTTCTAGTGGTTTGTCTATTGATTCTATCTGCTTTCCTAGAACAATGATTAAATCATCTGAGAACAGTGACATTTCACCTCAGATTCTCTCTTATTTATTTTCTTAAAAAAAAAAGATTTATTTGAAAGTCAAAGTTGAGAGAGAGAGAGAAAGAGAGAGAGAGAGAGAATGAATATCTTCCATCTGCTGGTTTACTCCCCAAATGTCTACAGTGGCCAGAGCTGACCTAGGCCAAAGTCAAGAGCCAGAAACTTCATCTGGTTCTCCCATATGGGTGTCAGGTACCCAAGAACTTGCGCTATCTTCCACTGCTTTTCCCAGGCCATTATCAGCAGGGACTGGATTGGAAGTAGAGCAGCCAGGACACAAACTGGATCCCATATAAGATGCCAGCATCACAGGCAGTGGCTTTCCATGCTGTGCCACAATGCTGACCCCTCTTTTTCTCACTAAATGTTTATTTGTTTGTTTGTTTATTTATTTATTTATTTTCAACTACTTGAAAGGCAAAGCAAAAGCAAAAGCAAGAGCAAGACAGAGAGAGAATCTTCATATTCCGATTCACTCTCCAAATGCCCAGAACGCTAGGTTGGGCTAGGCTGAAGCCAGGTGCCTAGAACTCCTTCCAGGTCTCTCATGTGGGTGCCAGGGGCCCAAGCACTTGAGTCATTATGTGCTACCTGCCAGAACACCTAAGTAGGAAGATGGATCAGAAGCAGAGCAGCTGGGACTCCAATGGCACTCTGTAATGCAGGTGCCCCAAGCAGCGGCTTAATCTGCTGCATCACAATGCCCACCCCTTTTAGTTTTTCTTGATTCCTAGTAAATGTACTTAAGCTATGAACTTTCTTTTTTATTTTTTATTTTTTGACAGGCAGAGTGGACAGTGAAAGAGAGAGACAGAGAGAAAGGTCTTCCTTTACCGTTGGTTCACCCTCCAATGGCCACTGCGGCCAGCGTACTGCAGCTGGTGCACCATGCTGATCCGAAGCCGGGAGCCAGGTGCTTCTCCTGGTCTCCCATGCGGGTGCAGGGGCCCAAGCACTTGGGCCATCCTCCACTGCACTCCCTGGCCACAGCAGAGAGCTGGCCTGGAAGGGGGGCAACTGGGACAGAATCCGGTGCCCCAACTGGGACTAGAACCCGGTGTGCCAGCGCCGCAAGGCGGAGGATTAGCCTATTGAGCCGCGGCGCCGACCATGAACTTTCTTTCAAATACTGCTTTAGTTCTGTCCCACAGATTCTGACATGTAGATTCTGACATTTTCCTTAGGATTTCAATTTTAATCTAAGGCCTGCTGAGTACTGTTTCTTAGTATCCATGAACTAATAAGTAAGGCATTTTTAAAATTTATCACTCTATTTTATTCTTTTTGGAGAATATAATCTGTAAATTCATTTTAAATTTAATGAGGTTTCTTCTATGGCATAATCTGAGGCATATTTCTGAGAAATTCATATATATTCCCATTCTTTTTTTTGCTTTTGCCACTCTGTGGCACCTTTCTCTATCCTGCCTATTGGTTGGCTTTAATTATATTCTGCCAGCTATTGGGCTTGCTATCTCAAGCTTTGAAGGTTTATGTGTGCCTGGGGTATTTTCCTACTCCATTATTTTCTATTTATGTGTTTTTCTATTTTGAATGACTCAAGACACAATCAGGTCTTCCAAATATATATATCTCCAATTTGAGAATTTCTCTCTTGTCAATATTTTAATAGTTTTATTGAGCTGTAATTCATATATCACATAGTTTACTCCTTTAAAGTGTAAAATTCAATTATTTTAGTATATGTGCAGAGTTGTACACCATCACTACTAACTTTATTTATTTATTTATTTTTGACAGGCAGAGTGGACAGTGAGAGAGAGACAGAGAGAGACCACTAACTTTAGAACATTTTCATACTATTCCAAAGAACCTTGGTATCCACTAAAAATCACTCCCATTTCTCTCTCCTTCCTGTCAGAGGCAAGCATTAAGTTAGTTTTGGTCTAGAGATTTGCCTATTTTGGAGTTTTCATATAAGCTGAATCATATAATTTGTAACTATTTTCCTTGACTTAGCATAATATTTTCAAAGTTTATCTATGTTTTTAGCAAATATCAGAACTTTATTTACTTTTAATTGCCAAATAACATTCTCCTTTATGGAAACATGACAATTTATTAATCTGTTCATTAGCTGATAAACATTTGAGTTTTTTCTACTTTGTGACTATTGTGATTAATGCCTCAATGAACATTCATGTACAAGTTTTTGTATGTGAGAGTCTCCATCTTTTGATTGGTAAGTTTAACCAGTTTACATTTATTTTGCTAAATCTTATAATGTCATTTTTTTTCCATTTACTTTTTACCCTTTTTTTTTGGTCTCTACTTGTTTTCTGTTGGCTAGATAGTGTATGAATGGGTGGTTGAAAAGCTATATATTTGGGGGTTGGTGCTGTGGCATAATAGGGTAAGCCTCTGCCTGCGGCGCCAGCATCCCCTATGGACACTGATTCATGTCTTGTCTGCTCCTCTTCTGATACAGCTCCCTGCTTATGACCTGAAAAATCAGCAGAAGATGGCTCAAGTGCTTTGGCCCCTGCACTTACAAGGGAGACCTAGAAGATGCTCTTAGCTCCTAGCTTCAGATTAGCTCAGCTCCTGCTGTTGCAGGGTGGCCATCTGGGGAATGAACCAGAGGATGGAAGATTTTTCTCTGTGTCTCACCCTCTCTCTGTCTATAACTCTGCCTTTCAAATAAATAAAAAATCTTTAAAAAATAAAAGTTATATATTCTGTTATATATTCTTACAGTGGTTACATTAATTTAAGAGCCATTTTATGTCTATCTATTATTTTTTTTATCTTAGTGGTAAGCATCCTAGCAAAGTTTAATGAAGAGATTACACCTGACAGACCAAGCAGGTATTTCAGTAAAGAAGAGAGAGCCCAGTCTGCATTCAGACTGGAGTTTTTATGGATGTGGGGTATGGGCCCTCTTTCTTCTCCCCTTCTACCCTTTCTGGAATATTGCTGGGTGGAGGGCTTTCTGGGTGTGGAATGCCTCTCAAAACTTCACAGTAGTCTCCTTGGTGGAGGGTAGATGAGATGTCCCCAGACTTTTGATATGTAAATGCTGATTTGCTTCCAACTATGCCCATTTATTATTGATTCTTACACTCATCAATATCTGCTTTTCCTCCTAACAAGTAAAATACTTCATCATACTGCCACGTTGCTGTAATTTCTCTACTCTACAATTTACTTTATACTTTCAGTTCTTTAAAACTATTACTGGGGCCAGCACTGTGGCGCAGCAGGTAAAGCCGCTGCCTGCAGTGCTGGCATCCCGGTGTGAGTCCTGGCTGCTCCATTTCTGATCCAGTTCTCCGCTATGGTCTGGGAATACGGTGAAAGGTAGTCCAAGTCCTTAGGCCCCTGCATCCATGTGGGAGAACCGGAAGGAGCTCTTGGCTCCTGGCTTGGGATCGGCTCAGCTCCAGCCATTGTGGCTAACTGCGGGGGTGAGCCAGTGAATAGAAGACCTCTCTCTCTCTCTCTCTGCCTCTCCTATTCTCTCTCTGTGTAACTCTGACTTTCAAATAAATAAATCTAAAAAAACTACTACTATATTCTTCTTGCATCTATTGTTGGTATGAAAAATCTGATGTTAGCCTAATGTGGTGGTCTGTTCCTCTCTGGCATCCTTGATTTTTCAAGATTTCAAAGAAGGGAGTTTGCACCCTGCTGCTCAACCTGGCTCCTTATTCTGTTCATATAAGCAGGGTGACTTTGTTAAGACTTCCCGTCTTCCAAAGTATTTTACTATCTTAAATTTCTATTAGCAATGGATTAGAGTTCTAGTTGCTACACATACTTTCCAGCACTTGGTATTTAGTTCAATAAATTTGTTTTTCAGCCATTCTAATAGATATCTAGTAGCAGCTCACTCGTGCTTTTAATTTGCATGTGTCTTTTTTTTTTTACCAGCTATAGATTTGCTTTTGCTAAATATCTATTGAAATATTTAGTGAATAGGATTTCTGGGGTGGGTGTTGTGGCACAGTTTGATCCCATCAGAGGCTCTCCCTGGGGTCACATGTCACTGATCTTGGCCCCTTGGAGTGGGATATTTGTTCCCTGAGGAGAGGGAGGTCTTGGGCTGACTTAACTGTCCACAGAGTAAGCTCTGGGTTGGGAAACCAAGGGCTTAGCCTGGCAGAAGGCTGTTGGGGACCAATGGCTCTGTAGGAGCCAGATGGAGTCAGGCCTGCCCCAGCCAACCAGAGCCTCACCCAGACGCGAGAGGCAGCTTGCTGGTTTATTATATAGAAGTCAAGGCTCAGAGGGAGAGGACGGAGGACTGGGGACCCAGGGATGGCCTGGGCATGGGGATGGGTTCAGCAACCACCAGGGCTGGTGTACTTCCTTTAGTCGTGTTTCTTTCACAAAGTCAACTTCTTACTGCCTTTCTGCCTTTCTTGAGTTTGCTGAGAGGACGCATCTCCATGTCAAGTTGTTTTGCCCTAAATATCAAAACAGAGAGAAGCATGCACTGGAGAGTGCTTGAGAAGCACTGAACTGGAGCTCTGGCCAGGTGGGCACTGCCTTCTGCCTTAGCACAGGTGAAGCTGTGTGGGTATTGCTACAACCTGGGGACAGAGTGGCACGATGACTTTTCTACAGGCTCATAGCTCTGCTTTCCTGACTTCCAGGGAAACACATGATATTCATATCCTACTACCACCCAATTACTAGACTTCTGACAGAGCCAGAAAGTGACCTGTAGAAAGACACCACGCACATTTCCACCTTTCTCAGGTGGATGGGTATGGGTTGTGGAGTTTTGCTATCAAGTATATAAAAGGTCTCAATTCCGGGCCGGCGCCGCGGCTCACTAGGCTAATCCTCCGCCTAGCGGCGCCGGCACACCGGGTTCTAGTCCCGGTCGGGGCGCCGGATTCTGTCCCGGTTGCCCCTCTTCCAGGCCAGCCCTCTGCTGTGGCCAGGGAGTGCAGTGGAGGATGGCCCAGGTGCTTGGGCCCTGCACCCCATGGGAGACCAGGAAAAGCACCTGGCTCCTGGCTCCTGCCATCGGATCAGCGCGGTGCGCCGGCCGCAGCGTGCCAGCCGCGGCGGCCATTGGAGGGTGAACCAACAGCAAAGGAAGACCTTTCTCTCTGTCTCTCTCTCTCACTGTCCACTCTGCCTGTAAAAAAAAAAAAAAAAAAAAAAAAAAAAAAAAAAAAAAGGTCTCAATTCCAAACCCCATGCCCCAGACTACTGCCCACAGCTCTAGGGAAAAGCCTGGATGCCCAACTAAAACATGTAGATAAAAGCCAGCCAGATGTCAGGCAGTGATCCAAGTCTAAGGGAGAAGTGATGTGCTCAAGGCCACATTGACTCATGGGAACCTTGCTGACCTGTGGCAGAGCCATGGGCCTGCTGTGAGCAATGCCTACGATCCCCATCCCAGGTTGTGGCAACCTACTTTTTCTCTACTTCCGAGGTGGATTCCTTCTCTAACTCTTCCTCTCCCATGACCAGCGAAGAGAAGCTTCCATCAAAATCATCCGACATGGTTCTCTTGGCTGACCCAGAACTCTCCGGGCTCAGGACAGAAGCTGAAGGACTGCAGGGGAGGCAGAGTAGGGAAGGCACTGCTCAGCAGAGGCAGAATCACAAGGGCTCCCGTGCAGTAGGCTGGTCAACAGCCAAGTACACAGAACTCATCCTCCAGAGCACAGGACAGGGAAGGGAGAGTCTGACCACCCTGGGGACCTAGGGACCCACAGGAGCTCAGCTTCCCTGGCTTCTCACCAAGGATGGATTGGTCCTCACTCCTGTGCCAGCTACACCTGTACGCCCAACACTGACAGCGGGAAATGCCCAAGCTGGGGTGCAAGGGCTGGGGAAATTGAGCAAAGGAGAGAGAACAAGAGGTTAGGGAGTTACGTCATCACGAATCCAGTTGTGGGCTGGACATGGCCCTCCAAGTCCAATGGTGAAGTTCTTACCCTCAGGACCCCAGAACGGCACCTGATTTCAGAGTTATTGGCCATGTAATTTATTAAGATGAGGTCATACTGGAGTGGGGCTAGCCTCTAATGCAATCTACTAGCATGGTATTTTTAGGGAAAGGTGGACAGAGACACTCATGCAGGGAGATACCACAGAAAGACTGGCGTTGAGCTCAGGCCAAGGAGCTACCAGAAACCCAAAGAGCCCTGGGACACACACCTTTACAGGGACCATGACCCTGCCCCAAAGTTCCTCTCAGATTTCCGGCCTCAGAGCTGTGTCTGAGCCTCTTAGCTAGGGGTAGCTTATGTCCCAACTTTTTGGGCTGCTACAACAAAATATCATAGACTGTAGCTCATGCTGACCTCATGTTTCTTAGTGTTGGCAGCGGGGAGTCCATCAGCAGGGTGCCGGCAGACTGGGTATCTGGAGAGGGCAATCTTCCAGGTTCATGGTCACAGTCTTGCTCTCTGGGGCCTCTCTCATCAGGGCACTAATCCCATTGATGATGGCTCCACCCTCATGGCCTAATCCCTCCCAAAGGCCCATCACCTCTATCGCCAGCTTGGCAGTGAGGATGTCAACTCACGCACCGTGAGGGACACAAACATTCAGAACACAGCGCTTGCGGCGGTGGCCCTAGTGAATTCTTAGCAAGCCCCCTCCTGCATCTGCACTGTGCCCCACGCTCTGCAGTAGTTTACTCTTTATGTGTCCATGTTCCTGGAGGGAACTGCGATGCAGGGAGCACAGGAAAATCTTTTGTCCCCATTTCACCGACAAAGGCGGGAAGCCCAGAGAGGTGAGGGGGCGTGTTCAGGGTCACATAGCTCAGTGTCAGAGACAAGACTGTCTCATTCCCTCACTGCCTGCCTTTCGATCATATTACTAATGCCCACTATGTTCCTGACCCATCCTAGCCCTGCTCCTGAGGAGCGTGCATCTGCAGGAGGGCTGAGAAGCTGGGAGGAGACATGCCATCCCTGCACCACAGACCTGGTGTGGCACTGCAGTGACCGGGCTGGGCTGGGCTGGGCTGGGCGTGGACACATTGCCCAGGACAAGGCCCCTCCTGCAGACGCTGACAGCTAGAGACAGTGTGGTAGGGGCTGTGGTGAAGAGCTTCCCCTCCGATTTGCAGAATGCTAGAGAGTATGTAAAGCCTTTGCTTTTGGCTACATAAGATTCAGCTCACAAAGCCGTTGGGAAAGCACACAGGCTCTCCCGCACCACACCGTCTTTTATGGGTCTCATTCCAGTCTGTACTGTACTCCACAGTTCACAGAGCACAGGAAAGGTATCAGGAGCTCTGGGCTCCTTGAGTGCAGAGACCTATGATCACCTCACTAGGGTTGGGCCAAGGAGGTGCTCAATAGGTTCACATCACTTGGTCAAAAAGCCTGAGCTCAGAAATCAGGGGCACACTCAAAGCAGCACGTCCTTTCCCAGGGCCTGAGTTCGTGCCATGAATGACCTTGACCATGTGGTTCAACTGGCACACCCGGCATAAGCAGGCATGGCAGTACATAGAAGGTGGGGCTGAGGGCCGGCGCTGCAGCTCACTAGGCTAATCCTCCACCTAGTGGTGTCGGCACACCGGGTTCTAGTCCCGGTCGGGGCACTGGATTCTGTCCCGGTTGCCCCTCTTCCAGGCCAGCTCTCTGCTATGGCCCGGGAATGCAGTGGAGGATGGTCCAAGTCCCTGGGCCCTGCACCCCATGGGAGACCAGGAGAAGCACCTGGCTCCTGGCTTCGGATCAGCGTGTGCGCCGGCCGCAGCGCGCCAGCTGCGGTGGCCACTGGAGGGTGACCCAACGGCAAAGGAAGACCTTTCTCTCTGTCTCTCTCTCTCACTGTCCACTCTGCCTGTCAAAAAAAAAAAAAAAAAAAAAAAAAAAAGAGAGAGAGAGAGAGAGAGAGAAGGTGGGGCTGAAGTGCAGCTTAGGTTCCTGCCCATACATCCCCTCTCTTCTCAATATCCCAGCAGACACTGGCACGGTGGTACTGTTCCCAGCTCCCTTTCTCCAAGACAGCTCTTTGTCCAAACTTGTGTCCCAAAGAAACCCACAATTTGGCTTCATGCTCTCCTGGCCACTGCCTGCTCCCCTCCTCCTGGGGCACCTGCTGTGTTCTCTTGCTGCAGCTCTTCCCACAGGTGCAGCACGTGGAGGCTTGGCTCCCCAGCTCTGCTCCCTGCTCACTTCATGCCTTTGTCCACCTGCTACCCCCACAGGGCCCATCCCACAGCTGGAGTCTGCTGTCCACCCAGCCCTTCCCTGTGCCTGCCTTTCATTCGGCCTCTCCTGTCTCACCTGAATTTGTAGTTGTCTGGGAGGAAGTAGCCCATCTTGCCATCCTGTTGTGTGCGGGTGATCTGTTTGAGCAGATTCTGCTTGCTCAGGCCATATCCATTGAACACATGGCCCCCGAAGAGGAGCTTCCCCCCAGAAAACATCTGTGCACAGACAGGAGGAGCACATTAGCATTGCAACATGGACTGAAGGACAGCTGAGTTCTTTATCTCTGGAGGACAATGCCACTCTCCTCACAGGCCTGGGTGAGCATGTTGGTCTTTGGTGGCTGGGGAAGGAGGACTGCCCTCGCTAAGCCACCCAGGCAGGTGTGCCTGAGCCTGGTCTCTCACCTAGGCCCCCAGACCAGAGGGCAGCCCCACTGGCCTGGACTTTGTTCCCCGTTGGGCCAACATGTTCCAATGCCATCTCACATCTAGACCCTTCCACACTGCTGGGCCCAGAAAGGCGTCTTCCCTGTTCAGAGAGCTCCCGCCCACCTGCCTGCAGCTGTCTGCCTGCTGTGTCCCCACCCACTTATCTGGATGCAGTGTTCAGTTCATCCCATGGTATGGGGGCCCTTTGAGGGGAGGGTTCTTATACCTCTTCAAATATTTCTGTGCAAGGATATTCATCACAGTAAGTTCGCCATGTACTGCCCCCTCCAAAGGGACATAACTTCGATGTTTAACAAGAGCAGTGAGAAAGAGAAAGGAAATGATGGGCTTTATGGTAGTTAAAGTTAGGTGTTATATACTAGTGGGGGGTGGGAGAAATGCTCACATGATTTTAATTTACCAACCAGGATTCCAAGTGTACATACAGAAGGCTGGCGTGGACCAGTGGGTGCCTAGGACGTTTGTTCATGATTGCTAGATTAATAGATGAGACTAGATGATACAACGGTGTCATTATTTTCTACATAGAATTTTTCAAGTTTTATATAATAAACCAATTTTCCAAAGTGATTTTAAAACAAACAGATGATGAGAATTTGACTGAATGGGTTAAGCATCAGCTGTCTCTTCAGTCTCCTGGGACAGGGATGTGTGGGCTCCCGCTGGGCTAGCAGCTGGGTGACTCTGTTCTTCTGCTCTCTGTGCCTCAGCCTGGAGGGGGAGACTCCTGCAGGGTGCTCGCTCCCCTCTCCTTCCTCCCACATCTGTGTCCTGCAGGGGCGAGGCCTGCTGAGACAGTGGCAGGCACTTGGGTGGTGTGTCCCCACAGGGCCCCGACTCACCAAAACCATGCCCTGCACCACAGCATGCTTCTTCACCAGCAGGGGCGGCACCTCCTGCAGGGGGCTGTCCAGGTCATACTGCAGCAGGCGGTAGGGGTCATGCCGGCACTGCCGAGACACCAGTGTGGCAGTCATGAGCATGCACTTGGGTGACTGCGTTCTTGGCTGGGCTGGGACATCTCCCCATCCCACTCCTGCTCACGGGCCCTTCAGGTCCTGCACACACACCTCCCAGCACGAGCCCCAGAGGACGTCCCGTGGCTCAGCTTAGAGCCATCCCAGGAGGAAGGCTGGTGCCCAGATGATGGCTCCCCATGTGACACTCACTATCCTGGTTCTGTGGGGCTCACAGAATGTGACAGTTCCTCGTGCTTGCCCTGGGATAAGTCCTTCAGAGTTTCGAAGATGGAAACCTCTTCCCATAAAGGAGTCCACAGTTGGCTAGCCACTGGACCCTCCCAGTCACTAAATCCAGCGTGAGCATCTGAACAGAGCCCAGTTCTCATGAGCAAAGCTGGCTTCCCCCTGCCTCCATTTCGGTGCTTTGGGCCCACCAATATGGCTAACGTGCTATCTTTGAGTTTATCTGCCTTTTGTTTCCAGGTGACTCCAGCTACTTCTGTCACAGTGTGAGCTGTGAAATCCACAACTCTTCAGAATCTTGCTAGCAAGAAATGGTTTTGCCTTAATAGTGGAACCCTGGTCCTTTGGAAATCTACACTACCCTGTCTGTCCTCACAACCTGTTGCCCACTGCTTCAGTTGTTCAACCACCTTGGGTCAGATCTTGCCCCCATTCCTGCTGCTCAGAGCTGGGCTATTACTGCTCAGGGATAATTAGAGTGAACAATGGATAGCCCCAAGAAACCTAAAGTCACCTTAAGTTCCCACCATGTAGGGATTATCCATGTCCTTACACAGATAGGCACGAAGGACGTGCTCAATGAATGGTCGCTGAATTGGACTCAGTAGGAAGTTGACTCCAGAAAGTAACTGTGACTTTGATTATATGGAACTAAGGAAAAGGCTCATCGTTAACTCTGTGTCATCGTGGAGTGAGCCAGGGCCTGGGCTCCAGCTGCCTAACTGGAAGGGATTAAAAATCTGAGTTCCAAGTCCTGGCTAGAGTGGGCTCAAGGGTGGGCATGTGGGGTTCAAGGAAGCGACACTGCTTAGAGGAAGGGATGTGCCAGTGTGCCTGGGTTAGGACTGGTCCTCAGCCTGTGCTAAGATTGTTGGAAAGGACTGCCAACTCAGAGGACGATAAGGGCTGAGACTGCCAACACCAGTAGGTGGGACTGGGTTCCATGGGAGACTTCCTTGGGACTTCACTAACGGTGAACTGGGGCCTCCAGTAGTCTTCTCCCTTGTCCACTTTCACACAAGCCACAGGCTCTTCCAGGGACACTCAATGCCTCCCAGAAACCCACACAAAACAGAATGACCTCCTTGACCCCAAGAGGCAGCAGCCGTAAATTCTCAGGGCTCACAGTACCCAGCATGGCCCTCTCATGGCCTTCACAAGGCCTTCAGAAGCAGGTGCTCTGCTGCGAGCTCTTCCGGGACAACGGTTTCTGACCCCATGGCAGATCACAGGGCCCGGCACAGGTCCAGCACACAGGGGTATTCACTGACATTCTTCAAATATTTACTGAGCGCTCATGACATGGCGGAAACCATAGTCTCTCCTATAAATATGCACACCAATAAACAACCACACTCTGGTATGTGTTCCCAATGAAAAGAACAGGTCCCTGGCTTTGTCTCAAGGCTCATAAGAGGTACCTGCATTAATGTGCTGACACTCATGCTGGGTAGCAGACTGAGTGGGAAATTGAGAAGAAAGTTAAAATATTGCAGACAGTGGGGAAAGTATGTGCAAAAGCCCTTGGGTGAAAAGAAACTGCAAGAGGTGGCCTCTTGGTCAGATGCTCAGCCAATTCTAGCACCACATGGGTCTTTGTCCAAGACATCTCCCTAACCCTTGTCCTTTTGGGTCTCCTGGGACCTACCTGGAGACAGGGTGAGGCACGGCCCCGCTGCTGGTGTCTGTACAGTGTGTCTAGAAGCCATTTGAGCTGTGCTGTGCTGCTGGGGTTCTGGTTTGAGAGGATCCCAATCACTAGTACTTGGCTGGGGTCTCGGGGCACAGACAGGAATCGCTCCAGCTCCAAGTCAGACACCAGGGGCACCTTTGCTATGCACTTGCAGCCAGCCCGGGCGTCTTCTTTGCGCAGGAGCTTCCGCAGCACCAGCGGGCAGTCCGAGGGCGAGGCCACCCACCTGGTGGAAGTGCGCACTTCCTTGGTCTTCCCTCTGCAAGGAGGAGCACATTGGGCAGGGGCTGTCAGTGGGCAGTGTGCAGGCCGCTGCCCTCAGAATTCCAGAGTGGTGAGGGCCCGCTGCCGAGGACGCGCCACAGGCAGAGTTTAGTCTGGTCTCCACTCCCAGCATGCAGCGCCTTCCTGAGTGCTCTGCTAATCTCTCTGGGCTTCAGGTGCAAGATGGGAATGACAAGTTACTCATTCATCTGTGCACTCAGTCAACACACTGTGGAGTCACCTTTCACTCCTTTCTTTCGCACTCACGTCCTATCCCATCGAGTCACAAGTTTCTCCTGTCCACATCGAAGACAGACGTAGGATCTGACCACTTTTCCTGCCCTCCACTCCCCTGATGTGGGCCCGCCTGCATCATTTCTGGAGGGCCTGCTGGTGGGTCTTGGTTTTTCCCCTGCCCTCTCTTCAGTCTGTTCTGCACACAGCTGACCAAAGGGTTCTGTTAAAACCTACCAATGTCACATTGCTACTCTCCTTGAAACTCTTCAGTGGTTTTCTGTCTTTTACAGAATCAAAGCCAAAATCCCTACCATGCCCTTCAAGACGTCACAGGATCTGGGACTCCTTTCTTGCATTCTTTACTGCTCTCATTCTCCAGCGTCCTCACATCTGCCCACTGCACTCCAGATATATAGTTCTCTGGGCATGCTCCAACCTCGAGGCCTTCGTTCTGCCTGTTCTTTCTGCCTTGTTGGCTCTTCCCTACAGAGCCACAAAAGTGACTATCTCATTTCCTCCAAGTCTTATTTCAAATATCACTGTCTTTAGGCCGGCGCCGTGGCTGACTTGGTAAATCCTCTGCCTGCGGCGCTGGTATCCCATATGGGCGCTGGGTTCTAGTCCCAGTTGCTCCTCATCCAGTCCATCTCTCTGCTGTGGCCTGGGAGGGCAGTGGACAAGGGCCCACGTGCTTGGGCCTCTGCACCCATATGGGAGACAGGGAGAAGCACTGGCTCCTGGCTTTGGATCTGCACAGCGCTGGCTGTGGCGGGCATTTGGGGAGTGAACCAATGGAAGGAAGACCTTTCTCTCTGCCTCTCTCTCTCACTGTCTATAACTCTACCTGTCAAAAAACCAAAAATCACTGTTGCAGTGAGACTTTGTGTTCACCCTAATGTGATCCTCCATCCCCAGTAGTCTTTCTCTTCCATGCTCTTCTCTGAAAGCACTGGTTGATATCTAATGTAGAACATATTTTACTTACTTATTATTATTGTTATGATTGTACTTTGTCCCACTAGACTTTGAGGAGTGTTTTGCTCAATGGAGTAAAATAGCAACACTTGGTAAATGGTAATCAATCAGCAGAGATTTAATAGACATTCAAGAGAATGTTTATTGGGCACCTACTCTGTCCAAACACCAAACTGGGTTGTTTCAAGTGTTGTACGGTTGTAGTTAGGTAGGAATAAGCAGCCATATAAAGCACTGCTATGATTTCATTTTTCTCATTACTACTGCCTTACATCATGTATACCATATTATAGCATCCACAGCCCTTGGAATGGGCATTGTCTGGGTCAGTTCTGTATATCCCAGTGGAATAAGCAGGGCATAAACTATTTTTGACATTTACAGATAATAAAACAGAAGGTTACTGCCAGAGGAGTGAGCTGCCTGAGTTCATACAGTAATTAATTGGCAAGGGCTAGGTTTAGGAATCCAGTTATGGTAGAGCAACAGCAACACAAGTAATTTACAACTCACAATTTTTCAGAGGCTGCTTACACTAGCAATACTTGCTGAACACACTTACTAAGAATATCTCTTGTTCATGAACCTGAACTTCCGGTGAGTGAGGAAGTTTGGCTCTACCAATGTACACCGGCCATCTAGTGTTAAAATATTTTAAGTGTCTACAACTTCAGAGAAAATTAGGAGATTGCTTGGAATTTCAGGAAGGCAGGTACAAATAAAGCCAGATTACAAAAGCTGGAACAAATTTATAATCCTCCAATGTGCAATGTCATATGATAGCAAGCCTCAGGAATGCTCAGGGAATCAAAATTTCACCTAAGGAACAAAATAAGGTATCAAAAACTGACCAGATAGCAATGAAATATGTAAATTCTCAGATGCAGAATTCAAAATAGCTCTTTTAAGGAAACTCATTGAGCTTCAGGAACACACAGAGAAATTATTTAATTCTCCAACAGAGAAACTTAATAGAGAGATGGAATTAATTAAAAAGAAACAGAACTCCTTGAGCTGAAAAGTAAACTAAGGGAAATTAAAAATGTAACAGATGACATTGAGAGAAGAATATATCAAACTTAGTGATTAGTGGGTTCTAATACAGACTATTTTAAAATACAATCATAGTAGAAAAAGAATGAAAAAAATTACAGAGACTTTGGAGTCACATTAAAAGAGCATATATCCATATTTCAGGATTCAAGAGGAAATTAAGAAGGTCAGAGAGGTAGAAAGTATATTCAAGGAGATAGTAACCAAAAACTTCCAAAAACTAGAGTGCGATAAACTATTCAGACAGGAATGTCAGAGGCCACCAGTCAGATCCAACTCAGCCAACACTTGCTATAATCAAGTCCTCTAAGTTTAAAGATAAAGAGGATTCATGAAGTTGTGAGTGAAAAGAAATGAAGAGAACAAAGGTGTGCAGTGTGAGGAGACTTTCACAGTACTGAAGGAAGAAAATCCGCGCCAACCCTGAGTACTGTACCCAGCAAAGCTATCCTTTAGATATGAGGAGAGAGAACAATATTGCTAAACAAACAAAAGCTGACAGAATTAATCACCACGAGATCTGTCTTATAAAATATGCTAAAGCTGTAGAACTGAAACACACCAAGAAATATTTTTGTTTTCCCATAAAAAAATGGGCAACTAGGCCAGATAAGACCTACAGCAAATCCCTGCTCTAACATGTTATTCTGATTTATTTTCTTCCAGCCATTTTAGATCATGATCTAAAATTACTTCATTCAGTCATGTGTTTACTTCCTCTTTCCCTGTCCCTAGAAAGTAAGCTCCTAAAGAGGCTCATCCCCTGTTTGCTTCACCTCTATATGTCTAACGCCTA
Organism: Oryctolagus cuniculus; assembly: GCF_051225735.1. Taxonomy (NCBI): domain Eukaryota; kingdom Metazoa; phylum Chordata; class Mammalia; order Lagomorpha; family Leporidae; genus Oryctolagus; species Oryctolagus cuniculus. The sequence continues at coordinate 115,761,525 of NC_142876.1, read as the reverse complement.
CCCACAGTCCCAGAACGCAAGGAGGAAATGAGGGCTGAAGCTGACCTGGCTGTGACCTTGGCTTTGCTCTGTGCTTTGATGATTTTCTTCTTAACAGATTTCACAGGAGCAGGCTCAGATGCCTCCTTCAAAGGCTCGTCCAAAGAGGATTCTCGCTGGGCGGACTGAGGTGGTGAAATAAGTTTTCCTCCATATAGACTTAGCTTGGGACTCCACTCAGGAAGAGATCCAGATTTCAGCCTGAATCGAGTAAATTCTACCTCTTTCATTACAGGAGGATAGTCTATGGTGAGCAGATCTGTTAACAGAAGACACTACTGTCACTTTCCCCATGGCCAGTCCTTCTCTGCACCTGCTCTTGGGCTGTAAATGGCAGAGCCCACATGCACTCATCCCCATCTCCAATTCGTCATTCTTGATTCTGCAGCCCTGGCCACCTCCCCTCCGTGTCTAGCACAGTGCTTCAACCCTGGTAGTTAGAAATCAGTCAACGCCGGCTGAATGTAAGAATATATGAATCTCATTTATACTCAGTCTCTAAATCCCAGCCTCAATCTCACTCCTCAGGCAGCACATGTTTCAATCAGTTTTTCCCCTCGATAGAACTCACCACAGTGGCAAGGCACATGAAGCATCCCTGCTCTGTGCTGTTCCCCTCCATGAGAATGCTATTCCCTGTCTCTAGGGTTATAGAAATCCCGTGTATTTGTTTTTTTTTTAAAGAATTATTTATTTATTTGAAAATAAGAGTTACACGGAGAGAAGAGAGGCAGAGGGAGAGAGAGAGAGAGAGAGGTCTTCTATCCGATGGTTCACTCCCCAACTGGCCACAATGGCCAGAGCTGTGCTGATCTGAAGCCAGGAGCCAGAAGCTTCCTCCAGGTCTCCTACATGGGTGCAGGGTCCCAAGCACTTGGGCCATCCTCTACTGCCTTCCCAGCCCACAGCAGAGAGCTGGATTGAACATGGAGCAGCCAGGTCTCAAACTGGCATCAATACAGGATGCTGGCGCTTCAGGCCAGGGCATTAACCCACTGAGCCACAGCGTTGGCCCCCCACGTATTTGTTAATATGCTTGTCTTACTTTTCTTACTACACTAGAAAACTTCTGAGGTTAGGGACATCTCATTTCTTCATTCACTTACCAAACATTTCTTGAATACTGGTGCTGGGCATACAGAAATGAAACAGGACAAAGTTCCCAGTCTCTGGGAACTCCTAGTAGGGGGGCACAGTGAGAGGCAATGCAATGCTAGGTAATAAGATTAGTAACATATGAAGTGCTGTGCGAGCCCAGGGGAAGGTGTGACCCATTCTGCAAGGGTAGTCAAGAGGAAGAGGGAAACTGAATTGAATGTCTAAGGAACAAGAGGCAACTCCCTGGAGAGAACACAGGGAAGCATAGCTCCTTTATGGCCAGCCAGAGAGTGACACAGAGAGGGGTCAATGTCCCCATGTTCCTATGCCTGTCAATGAGGGGGGAAGCCTAGATGTAATGGGGCCCTAGGCTAGCCACACTGGGCCTCGGGAAACTTTGGGGGCCTAAAAGGGACAAGTGGGTGGGGTGACTGCTTTTTTTCTACCCAATTGACATCTTTCACTCAGGAAAGAACAGGGCCTACAACTGAATGACAGATACAGGAGATAGAGGCAAAAGGTGGGATAGATGTGAAGGTGGGGAATATGAGGGCTATAAAAAGACAATGAGAGATGCAGGAAAATAAGTCAGCCACATGGAGACATTAAAGGCACACAGGGAGGAGCATGATGTTGTGGTGCAGTAGCTTAAGCTACTGCCTGACACCAGCATCCCATATGAGTGCCTGTTTGAACTCCTGGCTGCTCCGCTTCTAATCCAACTCCCTGCTAATGCGCCTGGGGAGGCAGTGGAAGATGGCCCAAGAGCTCAAGCCACTGCTGCCCATGCAGGAAACCTGGGGTTCCTGGCTCTTTACTTCAGTCTGCCCCAGCCCTAGCCATTGCTGCCACTTGGGGAACTGAACCAACAGATAGAAGATCTCTCTCTCTCTCTCTCTCTCTCTCTCTCTAACTGCCTTTCAAACAAACAAACAAATAAATAAATCTGGAAAAAAACACACAGGGAAAGTTCAGAAACCAGTTGGTAAATTTCACCACTTAGATGAGTGACCTCAGGCCAATCCCTTCAGAAAGTTGAGCCCAACATCCCCACCATTTTGAAATGGGGAAATATCCCTGCCAGGCCTGCCTCTCTGGAGGCTCAGAACTCCAGAAGCAACAGGTGGTAAAGAGCTATCCGTTGAGAAGAGTGACCCAGGATGTAAGAAGCCACTGAGTAGCCTTTATCTGCCCTTCTGTCCCCTTACCTGCTGCCAGCAAGATGGAATTCATGAGCAGAGTCAATGTCTTCTGAAACCACTTCTTGAGCTCAGCCAGGGCTCGGCTCATCTTAGATATCTTGTCCTCCATGACACTGATTCTGCGGGATGGCTGGAGAGAGGCAAAGGAGATGGGGGAAGTCATCACCAGTCCTTCAAGGAGCCATCTGTCTAGCCCAGTGATAACCAGGACTTGCTCTGGTTGGAGGGATGTGCTGTTCACTCCACCTGGAGCACACCTTTCTTTCCCTCAGTCCAGGGAATTCCTGCACACCAGCCGAGACCTGACTCAGGTGTCCCCTCCTTGGAGGGTTTCCTGGATGCTATTGGGCAGAACTGTCCTTTGTTTTGGACTCCCAATATGCTCTATGCAGCTACAAAAGAGACCGTAGCACTCTGCAACGTAATCAGTTCTGTGAGAGCCTGTGTCCTCTGCAGACTGCAAGCTCCTGGAGGGCAGCAACCAGGGCTTGGTCTCCATCGTGCTCATCATGTAGAAGGTACACAATAAACGCTGCTGCCTTCATGAGGAACTGGGTGGATAAGGGCCTCTCCAGAGCTTTCGCTGCCCTCCAGTTTCCCTCTGGAGTGGATGTAGCAGTGCATCCCCCAGAATCCCCTTCTGCTTTTCAAAGTATTGGTTGCTGACAACTGCTAGCTGAAAAATTGCCCTTGGCCAAGGTTTCAGAGCTGGACTGGTCACTGTGAGACATAAAGGCCCAGACCTCAATTTGGGATTGTTTTGGAAGGGCATCTTGCTGTGGGGATCCTTTTGACAACCCCCTGAGGCCTTGCTATGTTTGCCCTGCAGTTCAACTTCTCCCTCTGCTCAAATTCTCAAAGAGGCTCTACCCAGGAGTACGCCACACAATTCCTGTGCACCTACTTTACTCCCAAGACTATTTCCCAGGGAACCTGACCTAAGGCCTGCTCTGACGAGCTGGGATATCTCATTGGCAATACAAACGCAGATCAGGTCTAACTTGTTCTCCAGGGAGCCTCCCCTGATTTCCTCAGCCATCAACAATTGCATTCTCTGCTCAATTTCCACATCAGCCCATCCCTGTCCTGTCTGCCCTGAATCCCAGTCACTGCTTACTTCTTTTACCCCTAAATTCGTTCAGCTCCTGAGGGCAGGATCTATGCTTTCTATAGCTCCTATTTAACCCAGAGATATATGGAAAAAAATATTCTGTGGAATTTAAGCCTCAGGTGGATAGAGTAGAGTGGGCAGTGAACAGATTTCCTGGAGAACAATAATATTTGCCCATAATGCTTCCTTCCTGCTGGCAGGCACCCTGAGGATGCCCCAATCATCCTTTCATTTGTTGGGCCCAGGCACCACTTCTAGGCCAATATTATTTATTTATTTACTTATAATTTATACTCAATGTACTTTCTTTTTTTTTTATCTTTTATTTAATGAATATAAATTTCCAAAGTACGACTCATGTGTTACAATGGCTTCCCCCCCCATACCGTCCCTCCCACCCACAACCCTCCCCTTTCCCACTCCCTCTCCCCTTCCATTCACATCAAGATTCATTTTCGATTATCTTAATATACAGAAGATCAGCTTAGTATACCTTAAGTAAGTATTTCAACAGTTTGCTCCCACACAGAAACATAAAGTGAAAAATAATAGATGATTTTTTTTAAATGATGATGAAATCAGATCAGACCTATTGTCATGTTTAATCCCAGTGAGAGTCAAGTTGGGAATTGATAATTTCTTTCTTTTTTTTTTTTTTTTTTTACAGAAGATCAGTTTAGTGTACATTAAGTAAAGATTTCAATCGTTTGCACCCCCATAGAAACACAAACCGGTAAAGTCAACAACAGGAGTCACTGTGCACTTACTCCTCATGTAGGATCTCTGTCCTTAACGTGCTGTACACTGAGGCTTAATGCTATAACGAGTACTCAAACAGTATATTTCAATGTACTTTCAAAAAAGGATTTGAGGTACCATTCTGGGCCACTAAAGTACTTATATATTGGGGCACTGCCTCCCTTCCCAAATGCTGCCTTGATGGGAATAGTGAGTGAGCAGTCAGTCAGTAAAAGCTGAGCCTGCCATTGTGTCTGTCACTCTGATGGGTGGCTCCTGCCAGGGTTATGGGTATTTGGGGCAACATGTACCAGGCTTTCCAGTAACAGAAGACTTTGAGGGAGGAGACCACCATACTCTGATGTTACTGATGAGTGATAACCAGCCTCACACACACACACACACACACACACACACTGTAATTCAGTCAACCATTCAAGCCCCAGGATAGGAGACTGTTAAACTGGGCGTACCTTTACAAGTGAATATCCAAGTGAGGAAACTGAGGCCAAGGTAGGGAAGGGTCTGGTCTGGTCCAAGGTTCTATGGCCTCATCCTAGCCTAGACTCTGTGCCAGTTCCAACATGCAGTAGATTTTTATTGAAGTTTTGTTGTGGTCTCAGGACCCAAGAATCTGAGATGAGCCAACTGCCTGAGCCTCAGGATTTCATGCAACAATATCCTGAGATATTGAAGCAGCCAATTAAAGTCAACATTTGGAAATACTGTTACCTGCAAGAATCACGATGTTTACTTATGTCTCTGTCTATCTAGCTGGAACTTGTAATTCAGTAGACATATCCCTGCCTTCCCCAACAAAGAGGTTAAGCTGGAATGCCTTTTGGAGCTGTTCAATGTATTGCCTTGTTCATGCTATGTTGAACATTCCCAAGACAGTGATGCTACATGAGTTACTGCATCATTTTCAATAACATTTCATCTTTCTACTGCACTGTCAAACCTTGCCTTTTGTAAGCATTCCTCTTCACCAGCTGGTCCAGTAGAAACAGTGTAAGCTATATAGGAAATTTTAAAGTTCTAGGAGCACATTCAAACTGTGTGTTTTAAGGGGCTGGCATTGTGGTGCAGAGAGATAAGTCATTGCCTACTAGGCTGGCATCCTAAATGAGCACTGGTTCAAGTCCTGGCTGCTCTACTTCTGATCCAGCTCCTTGTTAATGCACCTGGGAAAGCAGTGGAAGATGGCTAAAATACTTAGGTCCCTGTCATCCATGTGGGAGACCCAGATGGAGTTCCAGGCTCCTGACTTTGTCTTGGTCTCTTTCTCTCTCTGTAACTCTATCTTTCAAATATATTAATAAATCTTTAAAGCAAATATGGTTTTTTTTTGACAGGCAGAGTGGACAGTGAGAGAGAGAGACAGAGAGAAAGGTCTTCCTTTGCCGTTGTTTCACCCTCCAATGGCCACCGCGGCCGGTGCGCTGCTGCTGGCGCACCACGCTGATCCGAAGGCAGGAGCCAGGTGCTTCTCCTGGTCTCCCATGCGGGTGCAGGGCCCAGGCACTTGGGCCATCCTCCACTGCACTCCCTGGCCACAGCAGAGAGCTGGCCTGGAAGAGGGGCAACCAGGACAGAATCCGGCGCCCCGACCGGGACTAGAACCCAGTGTGCCGGCGCCACAAGGCGGAGGATTAGCCTAGTGAGCTGCGGTGCCAGCCAAGAGGCAAATTAATTCTAATAATATATTTATTTAACCCAGTATATTAAAATATCATCATTTCAACATGAAATCAAAATAAGGCCATTATTCAGGAGAAATTTTACATTCTTTTTATAGCCTCTCTCAATTCAGATCTGTCACATTCTATGGGCTCAACAGTCATGTGTGAATTGTGGCTACCATATTGCACACCACAAGTCTAGAATTCTAATTCTAACTTGCTAAGATTGAGCTAAAGTAGCAAAAACTCATCGTTAAACTACTGTGGTGCTTATCTAGGTCCAGGGGGCATGTACAGTAATTTCTCTCAGCTGGGGTCTCTCACAGGGGTCTTTGCTTGCTTATAGTCCAAACTTCAGACAACCAGACAAGAGGCTGCCAGGACAAATAAAGCATGAATGCAATTTCAAGAGAATGAATAGGTTTTTTTTTTTTTTTTTTTTTTACAGAAGATCAGTTTAGTATACATTAAGTAAAGATTTCAATCGTTTGCACCCCCATAGAAACACAAAGTGAAATATACTGTTTGAGTACTCGTTATAGCATTAAGCCTCAGTGTACAACACATTAAGGACAGAGATCCTACATGAGGAGTAAGTGCACAGTGACTCCTGTTGTTGACTTTACAAATTGACACTCCTGTTTATGGCGTCAGTAATCTCCCTATGCACCAGTCATGAGTTTCCAAGGCTATGGAAGCCCCTTGAGTTCTCCGACTCTTATCTTGTTTAGACAAGGTCATAGTCAAAGTGGAGGTTCTCTCCTCCCTTCAGAGAAAGGCACCTCCCTCTTTGAAGACCTGTTCTTTCCACTGGGATCTCACTCACAGAGATCTTTTTGCCAGAGTGTCTTGGCTTTCCATGCCTGAAATACTCTCATGGGCTTTTCAGCCAGATCCGAGTGCCTTTAGGGCTGATTCTGAGGCCAGAGTGCTATTTAGGACATCCGCCAGAGAATGAATAGGTTTTTATCTATTGCCTTTGACAAAATTGATAAGAAAATGTTTTCAAGAAACAGACACATGATCTCATATGTAGTGTGTACTTAATCACTTAACCATGACTTTTAAAGTAAGAATGTGGGACCAAATGACAGATGGACATGTCCATAAGCAAGACCATTCTTCCCAGCCCAGATGGACTCAAAATCTGTGGTCATATTGCTCTCGGAAGTAACCAGTGCCAGCTGAATTCACAGGCATCTGAGTTTCCTGGGTGCTCCTATGAGACCCCTCAATGAACATTCTGATTTCATATCCCAGCAACTCTCAGGTGTCCCTCTGGCTATGACACCATTCTAATCAAGTTGGATGTTAACAGGTGTTCATGTATTTGCCCCTTTCATTGGACTGAAAGTGTTGCAGAGACTGAAGGGAGACTTCATTTCTACATCCCAAATAAGCAACTTGGCACATTACAAGTGCTGACAAATTTTTATGAAATCAGGCAATCAACGAATGAAGGTGAAACACTGCTGGGATGAAAACATAATGAGTAAAACAGGTGCAATGGTTTCTTCAAGGGAAATCCAGGGCTGGATATGCTTTATGGGGTATGCTTCCTCCAGGAGTCTGAGTTTGTGGTCTACAACAGGCAAATATAATAGGATATCATGCTCAGGATGAAGAGATAATTTATCACTCAAACTAGGATATTTTTGAGAGGGAATGGGGGTGTTATTTTTCTGGCCTCCAGGCAGACAGATGTAAACTAGGAATGACTCTGGGCAATATGAGATGTGATCTGCCCCACCTCCACCTGTACTCCTCAGAGCCTTTCCTTAGTGAGCCTGTCCAAATAAAGTGCTCCACAGAGAATGCAAGTGGTCTCCTTCATCCAACTGAGCCCTTTGTCACCCCAGTCTTGTGTTGCATATCAAGGGATCTCTATTGCACTCCTCGGGATTTAGGGACTATGTCCTCTTCCTGCAAACACTACACTGTTTTACAGAAGTAACTTGAACATCCTTGGATTTTTGGTACCCATAGAGGACAAATGTACTTAATGTGAAGCAGTCATTGTGCTGGGTCCTGTGAAAATAGACATTAGTAAAAATCAAATTAGGTGGAGAATATTGAGTTGTAAATAAAAGATCACTAAAATGGAGATTGTCACAGGATGGCTAAGCAGAGAAACAAATGTGACTTGAAAGGGGGTAGGGACAGAGGTGATGCTGTGCCTACATACTGGTTGTTATTCTGTTCCACACCATGTCTCCTTCCAAGAATAGCATCAGGATTTTTCTTTAGGGAAATACTTCTGCCTCACCCTTGGTCAAGTGGTTCCCTTCTGGCTGATCTCACACCTAGGCACACAGGATGGACATGAGATTCAAGTTGGACACAGGGAATGTTTCAGTTGTGGGCAACCAATATAGTCAATGAGTGCTGACAACGACACTTCTACTGGACTGTTTAGGAAGAGAGGCCCTCTGTTGCCCAGGGACACTAAAGTTTGTAGAATGACAGAATCATTCGAGAGTCTGTATCCAGTCAAGTTTGAAGCCCCTTATGACATATTTCTAGATTTACTGAGACTCTGCAGTCTCTTTTAATGGTTAAGCCAGTCCTCATTGGATTCTATCACTTGCAACTCAAAGACTTGAACTCATAAAAGAAGTTTCACAGAGGAGGTAGCACTAAGGATAGGCAGTGAATGACGGCAGAGAGAGAGGCCTTGAATGGGAGGCTGCTGGGGGTAGGCACACCTCCCACCCTGAGATGTAAAGGGCAGCCCATGTTGACCTACCATGGGGCTGAGCCGGTGCCTGATCAGTGTTGCTTACCCGTTTGCTGTGCAGCGGCCTGTGTGGACAGTTTTTGGATGATACAGTGAGCGTTACTGTCTCATTCAGGGAGGTGAAGGTGACGGTAATGCAGTCCTTCCCCAGGACTGTTAGCTTCAATTGCTCATTCACCTGCAGATGAAGAAATCAGTACAATAAGATTCCTGCGTCCCTTGTCCCTCCCACTCCTTCCTGACCCACCCCAAAACACAAAACACCTCTGGGCTTGGGCTGAAGATTTATATACTATTTCCTGTTGATAGTAACAGATGTATCCGTACCTCTGTTCCTTCCCTCTCTAACCCAAGCATGGAACCAATTGGGAAAGAGACACAGGTGTCAGGCAGGGGAATCAGCTTCCGTTCTGGTAAAGCTGGACTGCAGACGCATCTTGGATCAGAAGCTAGCCCTCTTCCCTGAACTGGACAGATGAACATACTCAGGCAGCAGGCCTGACTAGGAGCACAGTCCAGCAGGTGGGAAGGTGAACACATGGTGGGCAGCACCAACAAGCATCTCCCTTGCAGGTAGGTGGGCAGATGACAAGAACCCAGAAGGGGCTGAGCCACACATCTCAGTCCCTTCTCCCAAAGTCACTAAATGAATCACTACTCTTCATGAGGAGGAGCCAAAGCCAGATGGAAAAGGGGGCAGGAACTACTTTTTCACCACTTCCAGTAGGATGGGATTTCCTCTTCAGCAACCCCAGACAGGAACCAAGGGAGGGTCAATTGCCCATAAGACAATTCACTCCTTACTGAAAACTCTGCGACCTAGGGGTGAGTCCTTGTTTTGCCTCCTGTTAGCAAGTCATTTAGCTTCTCTGAATCTCAAATTCCTCAACATCAAATAGTTGAAAGGCTATTTTCAGGGTCAGATGAGCTAAAAATGATGGAAGCAGCTCGGAGGCCTGAAAGGCCCTTGCCCACCATGAGCACATACTGTCAGGAGGCAGCAGAGCAGGTCGTGGTTTTCATGCACACAGTGTTATTTCTGCACAGCCGCCCCACCCAAGGGCCTTGGTGTGCAGTGCTCACTGCTGTGCTTCTCCTGGTCTTTGGTAGCCCTGACCTGCAATATCCCCTTGCCTACACACACCCCAGGGCTCCTCTGGACCAGGACAAAACGCTTGCCCATTTTCTCCTTCCATTTCCTTCTGCTGCTCTAGTGGTTGGCCCAAAAGCCTACACTCAATTTCCTTAGTACTGAGTCTCTTCCTCATCCTCTGCCATCTAGATGCTAGTCCCTTACAGCACCCTGAAAACACTAAACCTTGAAGAAACTTTGGACATCTTCAGACCTGTTGCTCATTCTCACTTAAGAGAAATCTATTCTCTCCTGCTTTCCTTCAGAGAGATGTAGTCCACAGCCATGGTTCCATAGAGCTGAAGATCTGTAGTCTGACAGGTTCGGCGTTGTCAGTGAGGCAACTGTAGGGAAACTGGCTAGTTTCTCTGAGCCTGGGGATAGTAACAAAATATTTCTCTATAGGCAGTGGGCAGATTTCTTGGGATAAAACACCTGTGTGGTTTAGCATGGTGCAGCTGTTGTTTACTATCTCTGCTCCGTGGCTAGTTTTTCTTCCTTTCCCCCCAGTGCCCTGAATACTGATGCTCTACTAACTCAGCCATGGTCAGTCTTATCAAGAGTTCGTTATTTAGCCCTCATATCTTGTCCATCATCCCCAATCTCTCACCCTAGATTAGGATTAATGTCGTCATAGTGCAGAACAGCATGCCACTGAGCCAAATCAGCATATCTAAAAACATTCATTCCTGATCTTCTCAGAAACTTGTTTCTACCCAGCTATATGCTCCATCATGGAATCATATATAATTCTCACCTCTCCCCATCTATCCCTGTAGCAAATGCTGAACCCCATTAAATTCTTTCATTGAAATGGCTCTGTAAACACACTGACATCATTTAAAAATATATTTACTTATGGGAAAGGCAGAGCATCAGAGAGAAAGAGAAAGATCTTCCATCTGCTGTCAGACCCTAAATGTTTGCAACAGGTAGGGCTGGGCCAAACCAAAGCCATGAGCCAGGAATTCCATCCAGATCTTCCCTGTGGATAGCAGGGACTTAGCACCTGAGCTATCATCTGTTGCTCCCCAGGCACATTAGCAGGAAGCTGGATCGGGAAGCAGAGGTAGAGGTAGGGCTGGATCCTAGGCCATTTGATATGGGATGTGGGTGTCCCAGGCAGTGACTTAACTTGCTGTGCTACAATGCCCACCACAGTGCCACCATTTTTAGGTAGTCAGGTCTGCCTAGATGTTCCTCAATTAGTCTCCTTACAAGCCCATCCACTGGTCTCTCCCTCTTCAATCAACGGTCCACACTAATATTGGACCAAGTATTCTAGCCCTCAGCTTGAAAACTGACTAGCCAGTTCTATTTCTAGTATAGCTGATTCAGCTCCTAACAGGATAATTATCAGTTTCAAAATATACATAAAACAATTAATCAGAGTCTTTATAGAATAAACAAAATCAAGAAGAGTTTAAAGAGAAGCCAAAAAGTAAAAGAAAGGAACAACCTAGGATGAGTTTTTCTTTCTAGGTTTAGCCTAAAGTCAGGCCACAATCCTTGCCTAATATCTACCATATTTCTGGCCTGAAGGACTCAGGGGACAGAGCTTTGGACAACTCCAGTCACTGGAAAGTGTAGAGAGAATTCCAGAAGACACAGATACAGAGAAGAGCCCAGAATTCTATGTATAAACTCTATATCACTGGTATATCTCTGAACAGTGCAGGGGCAAGGCAAACTCAAGATAGTTTACAGCTACGGAAACAAACAAACAAAAAAAAGAACTCAGATTTGAGCTTTGTTTACTGTAGGTGAGAACAAATAATCAAGTCCATTATCCGCCAAAATAAACAAAAACACCCCAAAACCCAGAAACACCAATACCCTTGAGAGAAACATTTAAGAATTTATAGACTCTTTAATGTAACATTCACAATGTCATGCTTCATTTAAAAATTTACTTGTCATGTGAAAAATCAGTGAAGTGTGAGCCATTCTCAAGACAACAGAAAATTGGCCAGTGCTGTGGCTCACTAGGTTAACCCTCTGCCTGCAGCTGCAGCACCCCGGGTTCTAGTCCTGGTTGGGGCGCCGGATTCTGTCCCGGTTGCGCCTCTTCCAGTCCAGCTCTCTGCTGTGGTCCAGGAAGGCAGTGGAGGATGGCCCAAGAACTTGGGCCCTGTACCCGCATGGAGACCAGAAGGAAGCACCTAGCTCCTGGCTTCGGATTGGCGCAGTACTGGCCGTAGCAGCCATTTAGGGGGTGAACCAACGGAAGGAAGACCTTTCTCTCTGTTTATCTCTCTCACTGTCTAACTCTGCCTGTCGGAAAAAAAAAAAAAAAAAAAAGACAACAAAAAATCAACAGAGGTCAGCGCTGTCTGATATGACTCAAATAATGAATATTCAGGCAGATAATTTAACTATGATCAATTAGGTAAAGTAAAATATATCTGTAACCAATTATAAAATAGAGAATATCAGGAGAGAAAAAGAAAATATAAAAACTAAATGGAAATTACAGAAATGAAAATATATAATACCTGAAATTTTTAAATTTCACAGGATTAACAAAATAGCATAATGGAAATGAGAGAATACAGCCAGTGAATTTGGAGATAGATGAAGAGAAATTATCTATCCTGAAAAATCAGGAAAAAAATGGAACATAAACAAAAAATAACAGAAATCCAAGGATCTTTGAGAGAATGTCAAAAGGACTAAAGACATACAAGTGTAGCTTAAGAAAAAAAAAAAGGAAAGATTTGGACATAGACTTTTTCTAAGGAAAATTTAGAAGATTTTTCAAATTTGGTAAAATGAATTTATATTTTCAAGTAGCTCAGCAAACACCACACATAGTCAAACTTAGAAGAAGAAAACAAAACCTTAAAAGCAGCTAGAGAAAATTAACAGCGATTTGAATAGCTAGAGAATTCTCATGATAAACTACAGAAGACAGACCCAACATAATATCTTTAAAATGCTCAAAGAAAAAAAGTCAACACAGAGACCTGTGCTGTAGTACAGTGAGTTAAGCTGCTGCTAGTGATACCAGCATCCCATATGGGAGTACCGGTTCAAGGAACAGCTGTTCTACTTCCTATCCATCTCCCTGATAATGCACCTGGGAAAATAACAGAAGGTGGCCCTAGTGCCTGGCCTGGCTTCAGCCCTACCCAGTCCCAGTAGTTGCTGTCATTTGGGGAGTGAATCTCTCTCTCCCTCTCTCTCTCTCTCTCTCTCTCTCTCTCTCTCTCTCTCTGTGTGTGTGTGTGTGTGTGTGTTGTGTGTCTCATTCTGTTTATCAGATACAAATAAATAAAGAGATCTAAAAAAAAAGTTGACCCAGAATTCTATGTCTAGCAGAAGATATTCTTTACCAAACAGACTTTTCACATGAAGGAAAACACAATTTTCTCTTCATGACAGGGCCAATGAACAAAAGACTAATCCAAATTGTGGGTACCATGACAAGAAAGAAATGGGAGTGGGCTGAGGTACCATGAAAGAGGGGACGTCTGAGCAGATATTTAAGGAAGAAAAGTGTGTTGGCAGAGAGGAGGATGCACATTCTATGACAAGTGGGTAGGAATGGTAAGACATGTTCAAGCAATTGAATATTTCTGAGCAGAGGTATTATATAAAGGAGTCAGGATTTAAGGATGATAATCCTAGGGGCTGGTGCTGTGGCATAGTGGGTAGGGCCGCCGCCTGCAGCACCCATATGGGTGCTGGTTCTAGTCTCAGCTGCTCCACTTCCGATTCAGTCCTCTGCTATGGCCTGGGAAAGCACCAGAAGATGGCCCAAGTCCTTGGGGACCCTGCACCCGTTGGGGTGACCTGGCTTTGGATGGGTGCAGCTCTGGCTGTTGAAGCCATTTGGGGAGTGAGCCAGTGGATGGAAGACCTCTCTCTCTCTCTCCTTGCTACCTCTCTGTGACTATGTCTTTCAAATAATCTAAATAAATCTTAAAAAAAAAAGAAAGATGAGAATCCAGTGGACCATGAAGATGAACTGAATGGGAATGAGAGAAGACATGAGGATTAGGGTGCTGGCGGCCCCCCATGCATTCCAGGAATGTTGTGTCTCCATCTCTTATCTTGGGGCATTAATCTCAGGCCAGCACAAGTGGATTCTACGTTCTATGGTATGTCTCTGAACCCTGTCCTTAAGAGTTTTTGTCTCTCTCATACCTCTTCTCCTTGCCTACCTTTGGTCTTAGTACTCTCTTAGACTTTTGAGTTTCTTAAGGATTTTTTTTTTTATCTTTCTATCCTGATAGGTGATTCTCAAGAGAGGACAATTTGGCCCCCCAGAGGCTACAACTGGTGATGTCTGGAGATATCAACTGCCAAAACTGAGAGATGGAATACTACTGGCTTCTGGTGGGATGTTACTAAACATCCTATTATGTGCAATTATAACAAAGAAATTTCTACCTGAAAATGTCAGCAGTGTCAATAAGAGGCTTTCATTAGAGTGACAAGAATACGTAGTAACTTCACAAATCAGTTAAATCTATTGTTATTGAAATATTTAGAAATTAGTGGTATTATTTAATAAATTTTAATGAGTGACTATCAAAACAACCAGTAAACAAAAAAAGGGTTTGTGTCTTTTTTTTTTTTTTAGAATTTATTTATTTATTTGAAAGGTAGAGTTACAGAGAGAAGGAGAGACAGAGAGATAGAAATCTTCTATCTGCTGGTTTACTCTCCAAATGGCTGCAAGAGCTGAAACTGGGTCAGGCCAAAGCCAGGAGCCAGGAGCCTCTTCCAGGTCTCCTATGTGGGTGCAGGAGCCCAAGGACTTGGGCCATCCTCTGCTGTTTTCTCAGGCCATTAGCAGAGAGCTGGATGGGAAGTGGAGCAACTGGGACTTACCGGCATTGCAGGCAGTGGCTTAATGCTGCTTTGCCAAAATGCTGGCCTGGGGTTTGTGTCTACTAGCAATTTGCTTCCCAGATATTTTGATTTCATAGATAGGAAAGGTATAAAACAAGAACTGGTGAGATCAACACAGAATTTATGACTTTTATTTTTGCCATGTATAGGCATTAGAAGTAAAACTATTAACCATGATAACCATGACTTCATAAAATAAAGGATTTTTAATAGAAAAATGTAAAAATATTCATAATAAAAATTAAATAAGAAAGATATTGCCATGAAAGTTCAGTATAGCAGCCAACACTTGGTGTAGACTGATAAAAAATTCACTTCCGCTAATCCTGAACCACCATCCATAGACCTTGGAATAAGATGAAGAAGGCTACAAGCTCCTTCAGGGTGAACTCCTGTCCTACAGGTAGCACCTTGGTTCTTAATCCTGGGCAGCTGATGGAAGGCTGTCAAGGCTGTCCCTGAGATCGGAGAACTTGCTACCACCTCTCCTATGCTACCCACATCTACCTTGTATTGAAGGGAGAACAAAGTCTCTGTCTTAGAAGACCAGCTCCACTTGTGGACTATGTAGCCCTTGTGGTCAGTGGTGGTCCCACCTTCTTCATCCAAGACCAAGACATATGGGCATCTAGGAGAGACACAGAAATGAGTAGCTGACATCAGACCCCAGAAGGAAGCCCTTATCACTTACAGGCTATAGGCAGGCAGGGCTAACAGGCTGTCCCAGGCTAGAGAAATGATGGGGTCCTGAATGCAGCCTCACTTTCCCTGACAAATATGGTCCGTAGCCCTTTAACACCTGTTGATTCTACCACAGGAGTCTATGGGGAAGATGATGGAGGCTTAGACCAAAATAAAAGAAAGAAGTAGAGCAAAACTTCAGGAGTTGCCCTTCTAATTAGCTGACAAGGATCCAGCAAGGGAGGGCCAGCATTCAAAGTATGCATGTTGCCACAGGCTGCCTCAGCCCTGCTTCATTGCATTTCTAGACGTTTGGACTTTGCCTGGCTCTTTCTATAATCAGGGACTCCTAGCTACCACTTCAGCTTACACCATGACCCACAGAGACACTTGTGTGGGGCCAGAGATTCCCCCACTCACTTACCGGGTCTTTGCATTGTAGTGAACATAGCCCTGGCTGTCTGCAATGAACAGGGCCAGGAAGGAATGAGGTACGTCATTATAGAGGTAGGTGATGGTTCTCTCTCTGCAGCATGTGGGGATCTGACACACAGCGATGTTTCCAGAGGGATAACTGGTAGACATGGTCAAGTAGAGCTAACAGGAAACTTCCCAGGCTCTGCTCTCATAAGCTTCAGGGAAGCACAGCTACAAGTCACTGTGTTAGCTTTTATGTGAATCATTCCCCATCTTGAAAGACCCTCCCTACACAAGTATAAGTAACAAATGATTATGGAACCCAGCCATGTCATGGTGCTTCTCTGTATCCTCTTTGTATTCTTCACAAACACTTTCTGCTTGGTGGTTTTACCTTCAGATGAGTGATTTCCCTGGGTCTGATGGCTTTCCTGGAACATGAAACTTTCAGCGATAAAACCAAAAAAGTTCCAGGAAAATCAGCATAGTTCTTCATCTTACAGATGAGGATTCCATGATGTACAAAACAATCTGCCTTATGTCACATCACAAGGAAGTAAGAGTCAGGATCCAAACTCTGGGGCCAGTGATATTTTTTAACCATTTGGTGTTTTTTGAGAGGCAGAGAGGAGTGGATTGAATGGGAAGGAGAAAGATAAACAAAGAGGAAGCTCCTATCCACTGGTTTACCCTCCAAATGCCTATAACTGAGGCTGGGCTGATAATCAAAACAGGACACAGGAACACAATGCAGGTCTCCCATGTGCATTTCAGAATCCAATTACATAAGCCATCACCACTACCTCACAGGGTCTGCAAGCTGGAGTCAAGAGCTGGAGCTGGGAATCAAATCCAGGCACTCTGATGTAGGCCTTAATCTCTAGGCTAAACACCTAAACACCTACTTTCCCAGTGATATTTCAAGAGCTCTCAAGCCACTTCCTCTTTTGACCAACCTAGGAGAGCAAATAATGTCCCCTTGCTTCTTAGTGAAGAGGCCACACGAAGCATTTTTTTAATTTATTTTTTATTTACTTATTTGACAGGTAGAGTTACAGACAGTGAGAGAGAGAGACAGAGAGAAAGGTCTTCCTTCCGTTGGTTCGCTCCCCAAATGGCCGCAAAGGCCGGAACTGCACTAATCCAAAGCCAGGAGCCAGGTGCTTCCTCCTGGTCTCCATGCGGGTGCAGGGGCCCAAGCACTTGGGCCATCCTCCACTGCCTTCCTGGGCCACAGCAGAGAGCTGGACTGGAAGAGGGGCAACCGGGATTAGAACCCGGCACCCATATGAGATGCCAGCACCACAGGCGGAGGATTAACCAAGTGAGTCACGGCGCTGGTCCCTCCAAGAAGTATTGATCCTTACTAAAGAGGGCATGGTATTGGTAGCTATCATTTATTTCAGAAGTAGTAACTCAGACAGAAGAATTTCAGTGGCTGACACTTGGTTCTGCTCTCTTAAACCACTCTGACCAGCTGAAAAAAAAAAGAGGTTAACTGACAGAAACTATGATAAGTAACCTAACAGAAATTCTGGAGCTGAACAGTTCAATAACTGACATGAAAAATTCATTAGATAGGCTCAGCAGCAAATTAGAGCAACAGAAGAAAAATTCAATACACGTGAAAGAAGATCAGTGGAAGTTATCCAGTCTATGGAACAGAAAGAAAAGAAATGAATAGGGCCTCGGGTACCTGTGGGAGACTCACTTTAGATCCAAAGATAAAGGAGGCTGAAAATGAAATGTCAGGAAAAGATATTCTCTGCAAATAGTGACCAAAAGTGAACAGAGTGGATATAGTAATATCAAACAAATAAACTTCACGTCAAAATGTTTTTACAAATGACAAAGAAGAACATGAGATATATAGAAAAAGGTCAATATCTCAAGGATATATAATAATTATATGTATAATAATTATATAAATATACCTAAAAACAGAGCTTCAAGATTACACAGCAAAAAATGACAAAATTAGAGGGAGAAAAGTCTACAATAATAATTGGGACTTCATTTTTTTTAAAGATTTATTTGAAAGGCAGAGATACACAGAGAGAGAGAGAGAGAGAGAGAGAGAATCTTTCATCTGCTGGTTCATTCCCCCAATGGCCACAATGGCTGGAGCTGGACTGATCAGAAGCCAAGAGCCAGAAGCTTCTTCTAGGTCCTCCATGTGGGTGCAGGGGCCCAAGGACTTGGGCCATCCTCTACTGCTTTTCCAGGAATCTGGATCAGAAGTAGAGCAGCTGATAATTCAACCAGCACCCATACAGGATGCTGACATTGCAGATTGCCCACTATGCCACAGCACTGGCCCCCACTACTTCATTTTTAAAAATGGATAGAATAATTAGAAGATCAATAAATAGAGGACTTGAGGGGCCAGTGCTGTGGCATAGCAGGTAAAGCCATTGCCTAACGTGTGGTATCCCATGCAGGTGCTGGTTCTAGTCCTGGCTGCTCCACTTCCAATTCAGCTCTCTGCTATGGCCTGGTAAAGCAGTGGAAGATGGTTCAAGTCTTGGGACCCTGAACCAGCATGGGAGACCCAGGAAAAGCTTCTGGCTCCTGGCTTCAGATTGGCTCCAGCTGTTGCAGCCAACTGGGGAGTGATTCAGTGGACAGAGGTCTGTTCTTCTCTCTGCCTTTCCTTCTCTATCTGTGTAACTCTGACTTTCAAATAAATAAATAAATCTTAAAAAAAAAAGAGGACTTGAATAACACCGTGAATAAATTAGACCTAGCTTGCATTTATAGAACATTCTACTCAACA
The DNA here is from genome assembly GCF_051225735.1 of Oryctolagus cuniculus. Classification (NCBI taxonomy): domain Eukaryota; kingdom Metazoa; phylum Chordata; class Mammalia; order Lagomorpha; family Leporidae; genus Oryctolagus; species Oryctolagus cuniculus. The sequence goes on along the minus strand of NC_142876.1, from coordinate 115,743,052 downwards.
ACAGCAGAATACATATTCTTCTCAGGTTTACAATTATCATTTTCCAGTATAGATTAATAAAAAAAATCCATGGGAAATTTTAAAAGGATAAAGATAACTCAAAAAGAAAGAGAAAACTTGAATAGATCCACAGCAGGAAAAGATTTGTTATTAGTAAAAAATCTCCCAACAAAGAAGCACTCATTGGTAAACTATCTCAATTATTTAAAGGAGATTTAGCAGCAGTCCTCTTCAGACTCCTCCAATGAATTCAGTGTTACCCTGATACTACAGTTAGACAAAGCAGAGAACTGAAGATCATTCCCCCTAAGAATATACATGCAAAAAATTCTGAACAAACACCAGCAAACCAAATTCCTCTTCATATTAACATGATTATACACCATGACCAAGTGGGGTTTAGTCCAGTAATGCAAAGGTGGTTCAACACACAAAAATCAATCAATGGAAGGAAACATAGTGGAATGAAGGGGGAGGGGCTGGTGCCATGGCTCACTTGGTTAATCCTCCCATATGGGTGCCGGGTTCTAGTCTTGGTTGCTCCTCTTCCAGTCCAGCTCTCTGCTATGGCCTGGGAGGGCAGTGGAGGATGGCCCAAGTGCTTGGGCCCTGCACCCCATGGGAGACCAGGAAGAAGTACCAGGCTCCTGACTTCGGATGAGTGCAGCAATGGCCGTAGTGGCCATATGGGGAGTGAATAACGGAAGGAAAACCTTTCTCTCTGTCTCTTGTCTCTCTCTCTCTCACTGTTTATAACTCTACCTGTCAAATTAAAAAAAAAAAAAAGGAGGCAAAGACTCTCCTCTAAAAAATAATAATAATAATAAAAAGAATGAAGGGGGAAACATTGTTGATCATAATTCAGGAAGAAAAATCATTTGAAAAAATCCAACACCCTTTCAGGAAAAACACTCAACAAACTCAAAAAGAAGGGAATCCCAACATAACACCATTATAAGTCATTATCAGTGGCAAAAGACTGAAAACTTTCTTAAAGATCAGCCGAAGATAAGGTCTGTTTTTGCCACTCCTATTCAACACTGTACTGCCAAATGCTAGCCACAACAATCAGGTAACAAAGGAAATTAAAAAACTTGAGACTGGAAATAAGTTGATGTGATCTAACACATGGAAAATCATTAAAGATTCCACACACCAAAAACAAAAACCAAACAGGGACCAGTATTGTGGCACAGTGGGTTAAGCTGCTGCCTGTGATGCCAATATCCTATTTGAGCAATGGTTCAAGTCCCAGCTGCTCCATTTCCAATCCACTTCTCTGCTAATGCACTTGGGAAAGCAGTATCTGATGGCCTGAGTGCTGGGACCCCTGCCACCCACATGGAAGACTTTGATGGAATTTCAGGCTCCTGATTTTGGCCAGGCCCAGCTCTGGCTGTTTCAGCAATTTGGGGGAGAAAACCAGTGGATTGAAAGGTCTTTTTCTTTTTCTCACTCTCACTCTCTAAGTTTGGCTTTCAAATAAATAAATAAGTAAATAAATAAATAAATCTTTAAAAGAAGGAGGTGGTTGGCCAGCGACAGGGCTCACTAGGCTAATCCTCTGCCTGCAGCACTGGCACCCCAGGTTCTAGTCCCGGTTGGGGCACCGGATTCTGTCCTGGTTGCTCCTCTTCCAGTCCAGCTCTCTGCTGTGGCCTGGGAGTACAGTGGAGGATGGCCCAAGTACTTGGGCCCTGCATCCGCACGGGAGACCAGGAGGAAGCACCTGGCTACTGGCTTCTGATCAGCACAGTGTGCCGGCCGCAACATGCCAGTGGAAGCGGCCACTTGGGGGGTGAACCATCGAAAGAAGGAAGACTTTTTTCTCTGTCTCTCTCTCTCTCACTGTCTCTCTCTGCCTGTAAAAAAAAAAAAAAAAAAAAAAAAAAGGAGTGGTGATATTGTGGCACAGCAAGTTAGGCTGCTGCTTGGGACACACACATCCAACACTGCAGTGCCAGGAGTAGTACCACCATCCTAGGAGGTAGTGGATGATGGCTCCAGTACTTGGGCCCACCTTTTAAGTAGATGTTGAAACAGTGCTGAGGCTCTGCCTTTCAAATAGATGAAAAGAAAGAAAGAAACATTAAAAAAAATCAGTTGCCCCCAGCATGTCTAGACATAGAATGTCTTTCTGTTTATTTGGATCTTCCTTAAAGTAACTCAGTAGTTTTTAGTGTGTATGTCTTGTACCTCCTAAGTTATTTTATTCTTTTTGATGTTATTATAAATTGTATCATTTCCTTTCCTTTGTTGCATTGTTTGAAAGACTTAATATTATTAATGGCAACACTCCCCTACAGAATCAATGCAATCTTCATCAAACCGCCACATGTTTTACAAAATGGAAAATCTGACCCAAAAATCATAGGGAGTTGTAAAGGACCCCAGATATCTATGATTACTTAAAAATAAGCATCAAAACAAGAAAGTGAGAGGACTCCCATTTCTTGATTTCTGAAGTTAATACAAAGATATAATAGTAATTAAAAGAAGTGTCGAACTGACTGAGGATGGGCATATTGATCAATGGATTAGAACTAAGAATTCAAAAATAAACAAATATATATATCTATAGCGAATTGATTTTAGACAAGGGTACAATGACGATTAAATGGGGGAATAGTCTCTTCAATAATGATGCTGGGATAACTGAATATCTACACACAAGGAAATTAAATTGGACCCTTTCTAATATCACATCATAATTAACACAAAAGGCATCAAACACCTAAATGTAAGAGCTGTAACTACAAAATGCTTACAAGAAGACATGCAGGTATGTCTTCATGCCTTTGGAATTGGCAATGTTTTTTCTTAGATATGATATCAAAAGTTAAAGCAATGAGAAAAATTGAAAAAAAAATCAGACTTCATCAAAACTAAAAACAAGCTCTTAACACCCTGGAGGCCCCATCACCAGGCTTCTCAATCAATGGAAAAGCCCAAGGAAATCCCTAGGCTGTTACAAGCCCCAGCATTCCGTGGGGCAGGGTTGCGGTCACTGACACAAAAGGATACTACACGAAGGAGGACCCGTCATAGAAGGTGTAATGCAACTTAATGGGCTTCTTGGGCACCTTCTGCTTTTGAGGGTTTCGTCTGCACTGAGCACGGTGTGGGGAAGGCTGGTGAGGGGCAGGACTGGCAGTGTGAGCACCGGAAGCCTGAAGGTGATGGGAATTCGGGACCTGTGAATCCAATTTGGGGGTCGACACTGGCTGAGAGGGTATCTTTGCCCCGTAGTTGCGGACAATTGTGGGGTAGCAGATATTCCTCCCTTTCCAGGAGGCCCGTTCAGCTTCTCTGCAGGAGAGGAGATCAATGATCAATGTATCTGTTACCTACTGGCTGCACTCACCAGGGAGCTCTCCACAGCCCTCCCTGTCACCCAAGACTCCCTTCCCCCTCCTCCCTCACCCTTAAATGTGGCACTAAAGGAAGAACTCAGACTGTTCCAGGACCTGACTGCTTTCTTGACTGTGGTGGTGAGAACTAAGGGGCAGGCCTGTGTGCAGACAGGGTCTGGGAGAACTGCAGACTTTGCTCAACCCCTAGGCCTAAGCTTTCAGAGCAAGAGAGCCTCCTTCCAGAATGTCACAGTCAGGAGGCCATCTGGGTGGCTGCCCGTGACCATGCTCTGGCCCAGTGACCCCCAGCAGACATATCTGTCTTATCTAACTGGGCTATTAAATGTGAATAGTTTTTTAAATCCCTCAGGGTTGAGGGAGGCAGGAGAGGTGCTTGTTCTCTTGTGGTACAATGCCTGCCAAATGTGTTAAGAAATGAATTCTCAGGGCACAAATGCTGCAAATAGTAAAGAGCTGCACAAAAGGGGCACTACTGGTGAGGCAGCTTATGGTGGAGGTGAAAGACCTCAGCCTGAGGCCCAGGGAGGTGAGGGAGCTCAGGCAACTCCTCATCTGCACACCTGCTTAGGGCTACCTCTGTTTTCTTATCTGCAAAATGGGCATCTGCGCTGTCTTCACGCTGTGGTTGCAGGAAGAGCATAGTGAGGTCATGGAGAGGACAGTGAGAGAGGAAGGAAGGGAACATGTATGCAGGAGGGATGCTGTCTTGAGGTCGTCATGGGAGGTAGCAGGCAGCCCCTCGCCCCTGACAGGGTTTGCACACTTCCCTGACTGCGCTTTGGGGCTCTCATTAGGGGTAAGGTTGGTGCTGAGAACCCCTGCTGCCCCAAAAGCTACTGCTCTACTGCTCACATGTGGCAACACAACTCCTGCAGCTTCTCCCTGGCCTCGGGGCAGGGATCTCTGAACTCCACACTGTCAGGAGATGCTGCTGCTCCTTGAGGAAGTGAAGTGAAGATATCTTTTACGGATTTGGACTTGCCTGCAACTGGAGATGAAGAGGTTAGAGAGGGGTTACAGAAAATGGTTTCTCAAAACGTCCTGCTCACTGGTGGCAGGGGCCAGGAAGAGCCCAGGAGCAGCATCCCCTGAGCATCACAGTAACCTGGCAGAGTGGGGGGACCGGTGCTCCTCAGGGACAGGAATCGGGGGCTGGCCACTTGCAGAACAGACATCACACTGCAAGTCAACCCTGAAGGGCATGTCAGGGACCGGCTAGTGCAGAGGGGTGAGATGGTCAGGGAGTGAAAAGAAGGAATAACATGACAGCCACCTAAGTGGTGGCCAGATTGGGGCACACTGAGACCCCACACAACTACACCCCCTTTTACCAGAAGGAGAGTGAGGCCCAAGGAATGTGCATCATGAGGCCAGCCAGGACAGGGCTAGGAAACATCCACGCTTCTCAACCTCCAGCCTTACCTGCAGCATCTGTGGGAATCAAAGGGACAGTCTGAGTGCTGCCACCTGCCCTCCCCCTCCCTCCGCACCTTTGCCAGCACCATTCTCCCCTCCCTACCCTGGCCATCCTCCCAGCCCACCAGGGAGGTCTGCTCTCCACAGCCCTGGCTCCTCTGCTCCGCCCTGAAGCTGCTAGTTGCACACTTGCTGTCCTGTTAGCTCCCATCTGCCGCCATCCTGTCCCATGAGTGTGCCTTCCCTCTGTTTGCTGCCCTCACACACTAGTCCCATCAGGGACACACAAACAAGTCTGTTCATTTTGGCATACAGATACCTCTGTTCAGATCTGAGGTGCCCCACTTGTGTGGGACTGGACCAGGTGTCCCTAAACAGATGGGTTGGGGTTGGGATCCTCTAGAGGAGGGAACATGGAGGTTGGGTGGGGGGTGTGGTGCCAGGGGAGGGGAACTGCTTTTCAGGGAATGGAGGACATGGTCGCATTCAAATGGTGAGACCATGCAGCAGTGGGAGCTCCATGACTGCTCTGAGACAATCTGCATCCCTCACTGCTGGGTCTCCAGCCAGGGCAGCTGTCTTGGATCTTTGGACCAGAAAATCAAATATAATCACCCAACAACCTACAGATGCTACACAGCAAACTACTCATCTTCTATCCCACCTGCCTGTACTTCTAAAGGAGGGTCACAAAGTCTTGCTGGAAACCATTTTCACCTATTTTCTTTTTGGTTTCCTTTCCAGTTGAGAGGCAAAAGCTCAGACAGGCTGTGGAAGGCTGGTAAGTCAGCTGGTAGGGAGAGTTCACTCCAATTGTAGAGAAGTTCATGGGGGACTCTGCAGAGGAAGACACAGTGATTCTTCTTTCCATTTTTCAAGTGTAATTTTAATTTTGGAAAAGATTTTTATTTAAAAAAGTTTATATGAACAGGAAGAGTGACAGAAATTTATATATATATATATATATACACACACACATACATACATACATAAAGTGGGGGGAGAGAGAGGTCTGCTGATTCACTCCTCAGATGGCTGCAATGGGCAGGGCTGTAAATGCCCTCTTTTGACAGAACAACCAGATTCAAGAAGAGTCTTCTCAAAGCACAGGCAGAGGATTAGGTAAATTAAGGATAATGTTTAAAATTCTCCTCTATAGTCTCTCCTCCCTCCCCATTTCTCAAGAAGGAAGTGACATCAGAACAGGGACAAAACATGACAGTATTCCTATAACTGCTGATGTAACTGCTTTACTAGGTTGAGAGAATAAACCTAGAAGGAAATTAGAGTCATCTTTTTCCCTCACCCAAGTCACAGAAATCACATGGTCCTTTATCAATATATCAGTCTCCTGTAGAATCACATCATGTTGTGGAGAATCATTTGATATCTGATGACTTAAAAATTAAAATTCAGGGGCAGGCACTGTGTGGCTCAGCAGACTAAGCTTTCGCCTAGGAGGATGGCATCCCACATGGAGCACCAGATTGAGTGCCAGAAACTCTGCTTCAGATCCAGCTCCTTGCTAATGAGCTTGGGAAAGCAGCAAAAGATGGCCCAAGTGCTTGGGCTCCTGACACCCAAATGGGAGACCCTGATGGAGTTCCAGACTCCTAGCTTCAGGCTGGGAAGCCTATGCTTTTGCGGCCCTTTGGGAAGTGAACCAGCATATAGAAGATTGCATTCTCTGTCTCTCCTTCTCTCTACACTCTGCCTTTTAGATAATTAAAAAAAAATTAAAATTTTGCACCTTCAGCACAGTGGAAAATCTTCATTATTCTTACATAAATCTTACCAGGTGATTTTCTTATTCTTCCCTCAAATGTAGACATTTCACTGTTTAGACATCAAACCACTGTTAGTAAATGTTGAGCAATTCACTTATAATAGATCGAATTCAGAAAGAAGGTGGTAAATCTGATCTCATGAATAGATAAAGTCTAAAAATAGACTCCACACTAGATGTCAAAATATAAAAACAATCACCTTTGCTAATGACCCAAACACTGAAATTAGAACAATTTTCCATATATCTAACAGCAAAAATGACAAGAACTAATAAAGGTCAGTACTGACAGAAATGGACTAAAACCTGTCAACCATGCTGGTGTAGAGAAAATCCACAAAGAAAGTGTTTTTAGCAAGAAGACTTGTACATACATGGAGACCCTCTGCCTCAATAATCCTTCCCCTGGGAGATTAATCTTAATAACTAATACAACAGAAGTGACATGTACAAAGTTGCATATTACACTAACATCAAAAACCATGGAAACCTAAGCAATTAGGTAAATTCAGAACTTGAAAACTAGAAGGAGTTTACATCCACTTAAAATGACAATTACTTAAAGTATATAGCCACATTGTAGTGAGTAAAAGAAACAGAAAATTCACAGTACTGAAAAAACATAAACACATGCAGGAGTACAAGAACCATAAAGCAAAGTATAAAAGTGAAGATAGTTTCTGTTTACATAAAGATGCTAAGATCATTTGTTTTCTTTAGGGTGAGTTTTTTAATGTTTTATTTAATGATATTTCTGTCAGCTAAAAATAAAGGCATAGTCAAGTTTTATTTGGTGAGAAGGCAGGAGTAGTAGGTACAGGACAGGAGAAAAAGCTGGAAATGGACTTCTTACTTCAGAAATTGCACTATAGCACAGGATATACTCTGGCTACAGTTTCAAGAGAAACAGCAGCTTTGGTCTACCTCACACAGAAGATAGTCCTGGAAAATACAAGTTATGCAAGAGAAATCATGAGTTTGAGTCTTCTTTTTACTGCCCTGAGAGAGTTATCTAATTAAAATCCTTCTGGGATGATGAGTGCTTCTCCCAGAGAAAAGGGTTACTCCTTAATTTGTATTCTGCTATTGTCATTTTTTGTCAAGCTCTAGGCTTGCTTAGAGAGAGGAGTGTGGACACCAGAAGTGCCAACAGTGGGAGAGATTTCTGGGCGGTGGGATGGAGAGGGGGCTAAGCTCTCCATCTCAGCTCTCCACTGGTGCAGCAGGAAGCAGAAATCATCCAATGGCTTCCAGAGTTCAGCTCCACTCTTCCCACCAAGAGGAGACCTTCACTAGACAAATCACAACCCAAGGGATGCCCAAAATCTCCACACATGGAGGTGGGAGCTGTCTTCCGGAGAGGACACTTAAATACTACAGACACAGTGCCAATGGGGAGCACCACTTTCCCTTTTAAGCACTAAGACACAACACAGTCCTCCCTCAGTAATTGCATAGTTTGGTTCTAAGACTCATACCTAGACACCAAACTTCTATAAAATTGCATAATTTTGCACAGAACCTACACAAACCCCATCCACATACTTTAAATCGTCTGTAGATTACTTATAATATCTAATATAAGTATTGAGTAGGAAATAATGACAAGGGAAAAGAGTCTGTACATGTTTAGCACAGACACAATTCTTTTTTTTAAGATTTATTTTGTTTATTTGAGAGGCAGAGTTATACACACACACACACACAGAGAGAGAGAGAGAGGGAGAGAATCTTCCGTCCACTGATTTACTCCCCAAATGGCTGCGACCGCCAGAGATGTGCCAATCCAAAGCCAGGAGCCAGGAGCTTCCTCCAGGTCTTCCATGTGGGTGCAAAAGCCCAGGTATTTGGGCCGTTACCACTGCTTTCCCAGTAGCATCAGTGGAGAGGTGGATCAGAAGAGGAAAAGCCAGAACTCACACTGGCATCCATATGGGATGCTGGCACTACAGGTGACGGCTTTTCCCACTATACCACAGTGCTGGCCCTGTCAATGCTTTCTCCAATATTTTTCATCTGCAATTGGTTGACTGTGCAGATGTGGAACCCGAGGACATGAAGGGCCAACTGTATGCAGGTGTAAGAGTACCACGGTCAGGTTTGAGGGGCCTATGGGTTGCGCTGGGCTTCTCGTGATATCTCAGACTCTCATACACAAGTGTCACCTCACTAAGTAGCTGTGCGCCAAAGCTCTGAAGCAGAATGCAAAGTATGGAGCTCAGCATTTGCTGATCACCTTCTACACAAATCGGTGCAGCACACTGCAGAACGTGTGGAATCAGCACTGGCCTATCCAGCACAAATGGACACAGAACAAATCCCTGTAACACAGAGACCTCATTTCATGCTAAAAGCTGGAGTTGGCATGGTGGGGGTGGAAGGGAGGAGGGGAGAAAAGTGGAAAAAAGGAGGGGGAATGTTTGGAACTTCATCTTAGAAAAGTAAAACAAAATTTATCAAAATAACCTTCTTTTATCTTGTATAAGAGGTCTTCAAAGGGTTCATGTAATATGTGCATTATCCTCCAGTTCCATTTTTCCAACAAATTTTTGCAGTCTCCTTGTATTTAACAAAAATTAGTCATTATTATAAATATAGACTGATTTTCATAAAAGGAAAAAACTACTGGATTGTCCTTTTCCCTGAATGACTGTATGATAGTAATAGCCATGAATACTTTGATGTTTGTTTGCAAAAGTGTTTAAGAGCTTTATCACCATTTATTAATTCTTTGATACTCCAGAAATCCTTTCTCCTTGCGTTTTTTTTTTTTTTTTTGACAGGCAGAGTGGATAGTGAGAGAGAGAGACAGAGAGAAAGGTCTTCCTTTTGCTGTTGGTTCACCCTCCAGTGGCTGCCGCGGCCGGCGCGCTGCAGCTGGTACACCATGCTGATCTGAAGGCAGGAGCCAGGTGCTTCTCCTGGTCTCCCATGGGGTGCAGGGCCCAAGTACTTGGGCCATCCTCCACTGCCTTCTCGGGCCACAGCAGAGAGCTGGCCTGGAAAAGGGGCAACCGGGACAGAATCCGGCGCCCCAACCGGGACTAGAACCCGGTGTGCCAGCACCGCTAGGTAGAGGATTAGCCTAGTGAGCCACAGCACCAGCTTCTCCTTGGGGTCTTTATCCTGGATGATCTTCCCTTCCTTGGAAGTTAACTGGTTTCAGCCCCTGTCTCAGACATCAGTGGCTTTACATGGGAATCCAGCAGCTCTCCAACTTCACCTTCACAGGCTCCCCAAGACCTTCAGTTTTTCTATGCAACCTACTTGCACTGTATGTATGTGCTCATTGGTCATCACAAGGAGCCTGAGAAAGATACTGAATTGGTGGACAAAGAGAGATGCTAACTGGGGAACTGATTTTACAGGTGAGGGCCAATGGTTATGGAATATGAATATTTTAAGCACTCTCATAAAATCTTCTAACAATGAGTAGTTTTAGACATTCAAAGTGAATACTTGTATATGTATCAAGCTGATGATTCAAAGTATTACAGACAGAAGAATAAAGAGAAAAGAAAAAGAAAATTTGAGTTAAGAAGTTGACTAGGAATCTGGACATTTCTTAAAACAAGACATATAAATGTCCAACAACATGAGGCCAGGACTAGAACTGGCACCCATATGGGATGCCGGCGCTGTAGGCGGAGGATTAACCTAGTGTGCACGGCGCTGGCCCCTTGATTCAATTTCTAAGAATTATTTGAAGCACCCTCATGTTACATAACCTCACTTGTATGTGGGGGTCTAAAAAAGTCGAACTTAGGGGCGGCACTGTGGCGCAGCAGCTTAAACACCCAGCCTGCCGCACCAGCATCACATGGGCACTGGTTCGAGTCCTGGCTGTTCTACTTCCAATCCTGCTCTCTGATATGGCCTGGGAAAGCAGTAGAGGATGGCCCAGGTCCTTGGGCCCCTGCACCTGCATGGGAGACCCGGAAGAAGCTCCTGGTTCCTGGCTTCAGATCAGCTCAGCAGCTCAGCTCTGGACGTTGTGGTCATTTGGGGAGTGAGCCAGCGGATGGAAGACCTTTCTCTTTCTCTCTCTCTCTCTCTCTCTCTCTCTCTCTCTGGCTTTACCTCTCTGTAACTCAGTCTTTAAAAAAAATAAATCTTTAAAAAATTAAAAATAAAAAAGTTGAACTCAAACTCATAGAAACAGAAAGTAGCCGGCGCCGTGGCTCAATAGGCTAATCCTCCACCTTGCGGCGCCGGCACACCGGGTTCTAGTCCCGGTTGGGGCGTCGGATTCTGTCCTGGTTGCCCCTTTTCCAGGCCAGATCTCTGCTGTGGCCCAGGAGTGCAGTGGAGGATGGCCCAAGTACTTGGGCCCTGCACCCGCATGGGAGACCAGGAGAAGCACCTGGCTCCTGGCTTCGGATCAGCACGATGCGCCGGCCGCAGCACGCTGGCCGCGGCAGTCATTGGAGGGTGAACCAACGGCAAGAGGAAGACCTTTCTCTCTGACTCTCTCTCTCTCTCTCACTGTCCACTCTACCTGTCAAAAAAAAAAAAAAAGAAACAAAAAAAAAAAAAAAAAGAAACAGAAAGTACAATGGTGGTTGCCAGATAGGAAACAGATAGGAAAATGGGGAGATTATGGTCAAAGGGTACAAACTATCAGTTATAAGATGAGGAAGTTCTAGAGATCAAACAGATAGATGGTGACAATGGTTAATATTACTGTATTGGGGCTTGCACTGTGGCATAGTAGGCTAAGCCTCCGCCTGCAGCTATGGTATCCCATATAGGCATTGATTAGTGTTCTGGCTGCTCATCTGATCCAACACCTTGCTATGGCCTGGGAAAGCAGTGGAAGATGGGCCAACTGGTTAGGTCCTTGCACCCACGTGGAAGACCTGGAAGAAGCTCCTGGCTCCTGGCTTTGGATCAGCCCATCTCTGGCCACTGGAGCCATTTGAGGATTGAACCAGTGGATGGAAGATCTTTCTCTCAGTCTCTCCCTTTATCTCTCTGTAACTCTAACCCTCAAATAAATAAAAATCTATCTATCTATCTATCTACTGCATTATATATGTGAAAATTGCTAAGATGTTAGGTCCTTAGTATTCTGCATGCCACACTTTCCCACAAAGTTAACTATGTGAAAAACCTAAGAAATAAAGCAATACAGATCTGACTGAACTGTTATCTCCAAGATCCTACCCTCATTCCTTTCTCCAGAGATCACTCCATCAAATTTTTCTCTGCATGATTTTGTATTTCAATTTTATATAATGTACTAATAAACAATGTATTATTACTCTACATGCTTTCAAATTTCCATGACTTACTTTTTTTTTCTTTTGATTAATCATATTTTGAGATTTGTCCATACTGAAATGTCTGCTTTAGTGGCTCACTCATTTCTACTGATCATTATGTCCCACTATCTAAATAGACCATAATTATTTTTCTCCTGCTGGTAGACATTTAGATTGTTTCCAATTTTTTTGCTATCCCAAACAAGTCCACAATCAATATACTCAGAAAGCTTCTTGCACACGTGTGAGGGTCTCTCCAGCAGTGTGACTCTTATTGTAGCCTGTGGACTAGGACTGACCAGCACAGGACTTAACCAGGTGAGTACAAACACTGAGACAAGCTTTGAGAAGCCTTTGTAACAATCCGACTATGCTGCAGCATTTCTGCCATGTGTTTATAAAAGGGTCAGTCCATAACAGACTGGATATTTAAAAATTAGTCCTTCATTGCAGATAGTTTGAGAAGGACAGCACTAGGGAATGGTCTAGAAGATGGGGTGCTGGGTTGTAAGGTGTAGACATCTCCCAGCAAACAGATACTCCTTATCCTCTTCTTCACAGGAGTCACACCAATCTCTCTACTTACCGGTAGCATTTGGCAATCCCTGTTACTCCATGGCCACCTCAATTCAGGGAAACGTCAACTTTCAAACCAACCAGGAGTTTTACCTTTCCATGGCATTGCTGTTGGTATTGTTTGTACTTTTCACTTAAGGGCTAAAGCTTGAGTACTCACCTTTACCCATCTGTCCCTTGCTGTAGCCGCCTCTCTTGACTATGCCGATCATGTAGTTGAAGGCCATCTCCTTGGCGTTGAGATGGAGCAGCTGACTGGCCTCTACAAAGCGCCTGGGGATGTCCAGAGGATTGGCACCAACTAAAGGAATGATTGAAGGCAAAATAGTTTCCCCTCAGCACAAGGCTGATGTTTCCAGAAAACTACCTCTGTAAACAGCCCAGGAAATAAAAGAAGAGAGAAAATCTATTCCTAGGATCAGCAATTGTGAGGGGTTCCTAATAAGAGTCTCGAGCTATCAAGATCCATTAGGAGGCACTTTGGATCCTGCCCCCTTACATGTCTTTTCCCTACACATAGCTTCCTAGTATCAGAAAGGATGCAGCACTGGGAAGGCTCAATTAATGACACTGCTCCAGCACTGATACTGGAGGATGCTTTCACACTGGAGGCAGCCTGGTTCTCCTCACTTCCCCCAATTCTGGCTCTACTTGTCTCTGTCTGGCTACCTGTCAAATGAACCACTAGATTCTCAAGTGTCACATATTACCCCCTCCTGGGTACTATCTCTCTCCATGTCTGCATCATAAACCAAAAATTACTCAGAAGAGCCTCTGACCTCACACTATTCCCACTGCTGTCCTTCCAATCCAGCCTGGAATGGGAGGAGAATTGCAGGACCAGAGGGATGGCAGGATAATGCTCCAAAACGCTTGGGAACAGTGGTGTTTCAGGTTTTAGATTTTAGAACATTTGTATACATATAGTGAGATATCTTGGGGATGGAATACAAGTCCAAACATGAAGTTGATTTGTGTTTCATATACATGTTCTACACGTGGCCTGAATGTAATCTGAAATCATATTTTTAGGGCACCTGTGATTTGACTATCATCCCTTACATGAGGTCAAGAATGGAATTTTCCTCTTGTGGAATCATGTTGATGTTCAAAAAGTTTCAGATGTTGGTGCATTTTAAATTTCGGATAAAGGACACTCAACCTGCACCTGCCTGTGGTAGGTACATGGGATACACACAGGCACCTGAGCCAGAAATTGGGGAGAGTCTGGGGAGTTGGCCTTACCAGATGCAGACTCTTCCATGACCTTCATCTTCAGAGTGAGGAGCTCTGTCAGCACGTGAATGGACTGCTGATGAAACTTGTCCAGGGTCTCCTGGATGCTGGGCCTCGGATGGGCCTGGCTGGGAGAGGAGATGGAGTGCTTGACTGCCGCAGTGACCACTGGCAGTATTGGCGGCAGTGTCCGTGGTGGCGGTTTCTTCGGGGTGACAACAGGCACAGGGATTGGTTCTACAAGCACCACAGGTGGGGGACCAAAACTGACTTCCAGGCCCAGTATGTTGGATGGGGTGGGCACTGTCGGGTCTGTGATGAGTTCCTCCCAAGTGAACTCAAAGATGTTTCTGATGCCCTTTGGTACAGCAATGCCCTCTTTCCTGCAGTGTATCAGGAGTCTGGAGACGTGGGCCAGCAGCCTGGGGGCTGTGGCAGTGTAATGCTGGTACACTTCTTGGTTACTCTTAAAATCGCTCATGGTGTCTAAGCACCAACACTGCTAGGTGATACTGTGTGACAGAGACTTGAGGTATACAGAGTCAGAGCGCTCTGACAGGTGGTAGTGAGCCAATGTCCTTATTTACAGAGAAGCCATGGAGACACACGGAATGAAGTACCAGAACGGCCCTTACAGGTCACTGAGTCAACAGTTCTTATCTGGGAAGGTAAGACAACATTTGGTCAGTCTCCCCATGGTAGGGTAAGAGCATGATCCCTCTCCCTTATCTTCCCATAGGCACCACCAGGGAGACCCACATTAGTGAGTCACTTTGGGAAGGGCCTGGTGAAAAGGTTCTAGAAAAGCTCCAGGGACATTCACACAAACTGGGTACTGATGGGAGGACCCCAGAGGGACCAGAGGAATGGAAGGGCTGGGAAAGGAAAGGTTCTACTGCATATTTTGTAGTCAGAGATCCCAGGATGGAAGATCTGCTCGTGGTGTATTGAGGAAAATCTGCAAAAACAGGAGTTTCACTGGCTCCACCTCTGGAGGTAGAGTGCCACACAAGTCCCTGGCGGCAATTCCAGGACAGACATGGGATGTGCCATCCAAAGGCAGACAGGAAAACAGAATACAGTTTCATAGTTAAAACACTACTGTAATTGACCTTATTTCATAAAATCAAAGACATCATCAATTGACAGACGTGCCATCTTACAAGAAAGAAAACAATGAATGGAAGCTGCCTTTGACTATGAGAAGTATTACAAATTCAGAATGGTTAACATGTGAAAAATGCATACCTTAAAATCACTGGACAGGAGGGAGGCACCAAGATGGTGAAATAGGAGGGAGCTTAGTGCTCTTGTCTAGGGTAAGATAGTTTAAAAAAACGTGGAGATAGTACAATCTCAGGGAAGAGTTAGGGAGAAAATTGCAGAATAAATTCCATGTGAATTAGAGGAACACTGTGGATCTATGCAGAGGGAGTGGAAACACACAACTCAGGACCCCAGCAGCCGAGAGACTCAGCACCAGCTTTGGAGAGAAGTGAGACCAGACTGCAGCAGTCCAAGCCACTGATGATAAAGCTGAGGGAAGAGCCTAGCACAAGTCTAGCCTGCAGCCCTGAGGGTGACAGTATATCTGTAAACCTAGAGGGAAGAAGGGGGGCACATTTCTCTCTCCCTGACTACCCAGTTGATGTACTATAACTAGCTGAGAGCAGGCTGGTGCCATTTTGGACATATGTAACATCTGTGCTAGCTCCTGTCCACGTGCCCAGCAACCAGCTAAGAGGAGACCCCTGAGTCTGCCTGGGAGAATTGACAAGGGGCTGAGTGCTCATGACTGTGGGAGTCTTGTGTGCTGGGAGTGTGAAAACAGTGTGGCTACATGGGAGGGCACAGGGTGTGGCTGGCCTTTGGGCACTTGCTGTGGGTGGCTTCATACTGTTGGGGCTCCCTGATTCCCTGGTGATGGTCGTTGCTGCAGGATCTGTGCTCTCACTGAGGACTGCATGGATCCCTTGTGTGGTTCTTGTGGAAGTAAGGATGAATATTGTACCCACTGGGGCCAGCGCCCAGGCGTTGGTATCCTTGGAGGAGAGGAGGTGAGTATGAGACTATGTAAACAGAGCTGAACAAAACCTCCCCTCCGATTAAAAGAGAGAAAGAGAGAGAGAAGAAAGAGAGGCTTATCATGCCCAATTTGGGAGTCACCTTGGATAAACCCCCGAGCACTAAACAGAGCTCCCTGGCCACACCCAGCACACGCCTCAGGATAATCACTGAAAGAGCAGACACTCCACTAATCCACAGAGGCAGAGTCCAAAGATAAAAGTCATCACAGGGAAAAAAATAAACCAACAAGTATCTCCATAAATACCTGCAAATAAAAGCAGCAATTCAAGAAACAAGAATAAGGAAGATAACATGATTCCCCCAAAGGAACACAACAACACTTCAATACTAGAATGTGAAAATGAAGAGATTGATGAAATGCCAAAAATGAAATTCAAAAAATTGATCATAGGATTACTTGAAGTAATCATAAGCAAATCCATGAACTAAAGAAATCCATACATGACATGAAAAAAATTTTTCACATGAAATTGAGATTTTAAATACAAATCAAAAGGAAATATTGGAAATGAAGAATTCAATAGAACAAATAAGAAATGCAATGGAAAGCCTTAAAAACAGAATTGGTGAGGTTGAAGAAATAATACCTAAGTTAGAAGCCAAATCTCAGAAAATTTTACAGTCAGAAAAAAGAAAAAAGAAGAAGAAGAAGAAGAAGAAGAAGAAGAAGAAGAAGAAGAAGAAGAAGAAGAAGAAGAAGTAATTAGAAAACTGAAAAACAGTGTTAGAGATTCATGGGATACTATCAAATGTACTGGTTTTAGGAGTCATGAAGGTATGAAAAGAGAGAATGGATCAGAAGGCCTTGTTAGTGAAATAATTACAGAAAACCTCCCTAATTTGGAGAGAGAAAAAGTACATCCAAGTACAGGAGCACATAGAACTCCTAAACTCCTAACAGACATGACCAGAAAAGATCTTCACCATGACATATTGTAGTCAAATTCTCCACAGTAAAACATAAAGAAAAGATTCTAAAATGTGTACGAGAGAAATGCCAAATCACTTTCAGAGGCTCTCCAATTAGATTCACAGCTGACTTCTCATCAGAAACCCTACAAGCTAGGAGAGAATGGCAAGATACAGACCAAGTCTTAAGAGAAAAAGACTGTCAACCCAGAATACTATCCCCTGCAAAGCTCTCATTTATGAACAAAGGTGAAATAAAGATCTTTCAAAACAAAGAGAAATTGAAGGAATTTGTCACCACTCTTCTAGCCTTACAAAAGATGCTTAAGAAAATCTCCCAGTCAAAGTACAAAGGAAATCCAAAGTAAAGAGGAATATTTATGAAAAAACAGCAGGGCTGAGTCATTACTTATCAATAGTCACCATGAATGTAAATGGCCTCAGCTCCCCAGTTAAAAGATACAGACTGGTTAAAGGGAAAAAAAATCTATTTGCTGCCTACAAGCAACACATCTCACCAACAAAGATAGATGAAGACTGAAAGTGAAAGGATAGAAAATGATATTCCATGCTAACAGAAACCAAAAAAGAGCTGGTGGAGTCACCCTAATATCAGACAAAATGGACTTTAACAGAAAAACTGTTAAAAGAGATGAAGAAGGGTACCATGCAATGATTAAGGGATCAATTCAACAGTAAGATGTGACTATAATAAATGTATCCACACCTAATTAAAGGGCACCTGGGTACTTAAAAGAAATGTTAACGGATCTAAAGGGAGACATAGACTCAAATATAATAGCAATGGGGGACTTCAGTACCTCACTTTCAGCCATGAACAGATTAACCAGACAAAAAATCAGCAAGGAAACAACAGTTAATCGACACTATAAACTATATGGAACTTATGGATATCTACAGAACTTGCATCCTATATTTGCAGAACATACATTCTACTCACCACTGAATGGAACTTTCTCTAGGATAGACCACAGTCCAGGCCATAAAGCAAATATCAGCAAATTAAAAAAGAACATTGAAATCAAATCAGGCATTTTTACTGACCACAATGGAATGAAGCTGGAAATCAACAACTCAAGAATCTCTAGGAAATACGCAAACACATGAAGACTAAACAATATGCTCCTGAATAAACAGTGCGTCATAGAAGAAATCAAGAGAGAAATCAAAAAAATTGTTGAGGAACAGTTTTTCAATACTATTTGTTAAACTCTTAGTATAATCTTCTGTATATAAAATTAGTTGAAAATAGACCTTAGTAAAAAATAAGAATGGGAATAGGAGAGGGAGGAAGAAGAAAGGTGGAAATGGGGGAGGAACGGTGGGTATGATGGAAAGAATCACTATCACTGTGTTCCTAAAATTGTAATTATGAAATGCATGAATTTGTATACTTTAAATAAAAAGTTTCTGGAGGGGAGAAAAGTTAAAAAAAATCAATGAACAATAATAGATACTTTCCCACTTTGCAGGAAGGCTTGAGGGTTCTGAGTGCTCATGAGATGGGCACTTGTGGAAGTGGGTGGGTTCAGCAGAACATACTAATGTCTGGGTCAGCTGAGTAGCAATGGATACCACGGTGCTTTTTACCATAATGGATTTCTAAATTATGCTTTCTTCTTATATCACTGATTGAAAAGAGGGAGCATAAAGAAAAATGGAATGGGCCCAAAAATGGCAAGAAAAATCTGCAAACACAATTCCAGAGTTTTGAAGCCAGATCTCAGAATTTCATTCATCTGCTCCAAACAAGCCCCACAGTAACATTTCCTTGAATACATCCACCTGAAATACATTTACACAACTATAAATCACTTATTCATCTCATACTAAATAAAAGTGGTGGCTAAAAGAAATTATGGAATCCAGACACCTAGGAAAGGCTGATTTCATGGAAGCTCAGCACAGAGGGGTCCTCAGATGGCCTGTGTCAGCACCTCAATGCAGTTGGGATGAACTGTCCCTGTTGTCTGGTTCAGTGGTCCCAGTTGGCACACTTGCCATACTACTGTCCATTGACAGCAGAGGAAGGGCACCTGCTGGCATCTTCTGACCATTCATGTCAGTGACTGCAGCCATTTGGTCGTGACGTTGCTCACCTTCCTCCTGACATCACTCCTGCACCACATGCATGGAACCTCCTCCACCCTGGCAGTCCTTACTCTTTTCCTTTCCAAACCTCATCCTCTGAAGCCTGCTTGAGTTTTCCCTTGCAGGACAAGTTCCTGGGATACACCCGTGTTCACGGAACAGTTCCTCAGGCAAGAGCCCATGCACCCACCTTGTGATGAGGATGCCATTATCTTTGCAGTTTTGCTAATGGGGAGGCACAGCTCTAGGTCTGGAGTCACTTGTCTGCAGACTCCTGGCACAGAGGCCTTTCAAAGCACCACAGTTCTCTATGACCTTCAAGTTGCATCTGTCCACTTGGCAATAGAAAGCTCTCTAAGAGAGTGGGGGAGGGCAAGGAGGTATTGTTTGGCCTAGCAGTTAAGATGCTGGTTAGGTCACCTACATCCCGTTATCACAGTACCTGGGTTCAATGGCTGGTGCTGGCTCCTTATAACAGCTTCCTAATAATGTGCACCCTGGGGGCCAGTAGGTGAGGGTTCAAGTAGTTGGATCCCTGCCACACACATTGGAGACCTGGACAGATTTCTTGGCTCTCAGCTTTGGCCCCTACTCCTGGCCACTGTGGGCTCCTGGAGGAGTGAACCAGTAGATAGGGTCTTTCTCTTTGCCTCTTAAATAAGTAAAAAGAACTCTCTAAGCAGCAAGAGTCCCAAAAAGCAGACTCTTCCAACTTCCTTCTTCTCTGCACATGGAGTGACTTCCTACATGTATCTATTGCCCTCTGGCATCTCCTTTCCTTGGGTTCGCAGACTCAGAAAAATAGATTCATTTTTGGAAGTGACAAGTCCAGAGAACAAAGAAATCACTTAGAATTTTGGTCATCTGGGCAACCAGCCAGAGGAATCTGACCCTGAACAACTGTGCAGGGCATATTTTTTTTCAAAGTCAGTACTCAAATGAAGGGAAGACAACGACTAACACATTTTCTCTTGTCCATTTATCCACTTTTTAATTCTGTCACATATTATTCCATCATGGCCTTGCACTCGAGCAGCTAATGGGCAGTACAGACTTACAACACTGACTCATAATATATGGTAAAGGTCACCCTACAGAAAAATGTACAAAGGTCACAGAAATCCAAAGCAAGTCTCAAGGAAGCAGCTTTGGCTCATGAACTAAACTATCAGGGTGACCAAAAAAGATGAGTAGTACATTACCAGACAGACAGGAAGGAGAAAATTCTCCCACAGAAAAGGAAGATCACACACAAAGTAACAAACATGTGTGAAGCACGGAAGCTGCAGAGAACTACAGACACCTCAGGATGGTGGGGTCCAGAGAGTCTGGGTGAGAGGAGCAGGTGAAGCTGGGAGAGTGGCCTCAACACAGATCACAAAAAGCCTTGATTGGCAGCATTTGCTCCACAGTCAAATACTCAAGACAAATACCTACATGTATTATCCTGAATGGTGTCCTGGGTCACAGGTGTCATCTCAGCAAATGGAGGGCAGAGGTCATGTCTTCTCTTCCTTTAATTACAGCTTCCACCATGCTAAGTCAAGTGCTGCCACCAGTGAGAAACCAAAATTATCTGTGGCATTGAAGTTTGATAGGTAACCTGAGAGGTCCAAACAAATGCTTTAAACAAAGTTTCAAGAAGCCATTCCCACTGAGGAATGTACAAAGTTCTGCAAGAGTTCATAAAGGATATGAGATGACCGTGGACCAAGTGCCATCTTCATTCAGTGATTCACTGCATGTCTCCTCTATGTCAGATTACGTCCCAGGACAACATGAGGAAAGCACAGGGCCGGCCGGCCCTTGAAGACCTTGAGGACCAGAGAGGAGAACCTACACACACAGAGGGCACTAAGAAGTCACAATGCTGTCAGCCAGGCAGAATGGAAACCCACAGGAAGGGCCACCAGTGGCCAAGAGTTCAGGCTCTGGGTTCCATGATCCTGTGTTGAAGTCATGTGACCTTAAGCCTAGCACTGGATCTGTGATGTTCCCAAAGACCAATGTGGGACACTAGTCCCTCCCGACCTAGACTGTGAGGATTAGTGAGGTGATGTGTGTACAAGGTTGGCATGTGGCTAGCACTCAGTTAGTGCTCAGGATGTTAGGCAGAAAAATGCCATTGTTTGAAGTAGTCCACAGCATACAATGAAAATGACAGAACTGGTCCTGAAGCAGAAAAGTGACCCACAAAGGAAGGACAAGCAATGCAGGTGCTGGGCATACCTCGTGTACAGGCCAAGAGCATCCAACAGCCTGGCAAGTTTGTGGGCTGGAAAGTGACCAGATGTAATGTAAATGGTGACAGCAAGCACAGGAGGCAGCTGGGCAGTAGGGTGTCCCTCCCAGCAGCAGCAGCATGGAGGCAAGGAGTGTACAGACATGCAGCTGGACTCAGCCATAGGGGTGAATGGTACCAACCGCACCTTGATTTCTTCTTGCAGTCAAAAAGGGTTTCCCATCCTTGGTGCAACTAGAAGGGTAGGTAAAAGGCACAGACACAGGAAACTGTGAGGGGTGCACCATGGTACAAACAGAACAATGAGGAAAAGGGGAAATGCTCTGACAGGGCTTTGGGGAAACCAAGGACATCCTGAGAATAAAGCTGAGGGGATGATCCAGAAGTAGACTTACAAGAAGTGAGGGAGTCTATTTTCTTATTTTTACTGGGACTGATATAAGAACACAGGTTTGGGTAAAATGTACATGGCTGTATACCTGAAATGAAACCATGCTTCTCCAGGTTGTCCAATCTTAGATATTTCCTCCAGTTTCTGGCTATCTCTGCTTTTCATGAGAAATACTTCTCAGGGCAACAAGTCCTGATTATAAGAACACAAATGCTATCTGTAAGCAGGGGCTTATGGCAGGTCACTGGATGTCAGACAGCCATGAAGATTGGTCTGGGAAGATTCACAGATGCTGTCCTCTTGATTGACCACTATATATAAAACAGTGTACAGAGTGGCCCTTGCAATTCTCAAAGCTGATAGAAAAGCAGACAGGCTGAGCTACAGAGAGAAGTGGTTCTTGGAGTAGGCAGACAGGGCCAGCATACAGAGGAATAAGCTTAACTTCGTGGCATGCAGAGGGGTAATATGGGACTGGAATCTCCTAGTAACCACCTGTCCTGCCCTGTAGTTCACTTTGCTCCTCCACCAGGGAGATTTGCTATGGTACAGTGGGTCCTGTTGAGATCACAGACCCATCAAGAAGCATCAAAAGGACCATGACGGTGACCCAGTGACCTCACTTCTGGAAAGGACGCCCAAGAGGTCAGATTCAAAGTGGGAGGGTACCTGAGTAAGATCCACCTGTGAGAGCAAACTTCAAGATGCTTACAGTCACTTTATTCCCAATAGGGAAATGATGCAGACAACCAGCAGTCGAGGAGGTGCTCAGCACTGTGTGCTACTTTGACAAACGGTTAGGCAACTGCTAAAAATAAGCGAGCAGCTCAGTTTTAGAAAGACTCAATGAAAAGAGTAAAAAAGGAAGAAATGGTATGTACACACTGATTGCAGATTCCATGAAAATCTATGCTGATCACAAAGTAGAAGCAGAGATAGAAAGCCTTTCTTTGTGAAGGTAAAAATGGTTCTTTTTGGAAAGCAGTCAAAAAAGAATGAGTCCCTGTGAAGATGGAAGCATAGATTTCAGACATACTTTGTTCTCCTCCTCCTCCTTCTCCTTCAAAGACTTATTTATTTACTTGTAAGGGAGAGTTACAGAGATACAGAAAGGGAGGGAGAGAGTCTTCCATCTGCTGGTTCATTCTCTAAATGGTTGCTGTGGCCAGGGCTGGGCCAGGCCAGTCAGAGCCAGGAGCTTCAACCAACTCTCCCACATGGGTAAAGGGGCCCAAATACTTGGAACATCTTCTGTTATTTTCCCAGGTGCATTAGCAGAGAGCTGGATCAGAAGTAGAGCATCCAGGACTTGAACTGGTGCCCAAATAGGATGCCAGTGTGGCAGGTGGTGGCTTAACCCTCTATGCCACAAGGCTTACCCCTCTATGTCCTCACCAGACACATTTCTGATGTAGGAGTCTTGGACTGGGAGGAGGGCTCACAATTTTTTTGTTTTGTTTTGTTTTCAAAAAGAATCCTGGAAAAGGTGTCCGGCATAGGGGTTAAGCCTTTCCTTGGTATACCTTCATCCGATATCACACTGCCAGGGTTCATGTCCTGGATTCATACCTAATTCCAGCTTCTTGATAATTCACACCCTGGGAGGTGGCAGGTGATATCTCAGTACTTAGGTCCCTGCCACCCATGTGGAAGACTTGGACTGAGTTCCTGTCTCCTAGTTTTGGCCTGGCCCAGGCCCAGCTCTTATGGGCACTTGAGGAATGAGCCAGCAGGTGGGAGTGAGTTCTCTGTCTCTGCCCTTCTAGTAAATAAATTCAAAAGACATTTTTACAAGATGTTATAAAAACAACTCTGAAGAATCACAATGTGCATGTGAAGAGGTAGTGCTAGACAAAAAGAGTGGGAAGTGGCCAGCACCATGGCTCACTAGGCTAATCCTCTGCCTGCGGCGCCGGTACTCTGGGTTCTAGTCCCAGTTGGGGTGCCGGTTCTGTCCCGGTTGCCCCTCTTCCAGGCCAGCTCTCTGCTGTGGCCAGGGAGTGCAGTGGAGGATGGCCCAAGTCCTTGGGCCCTGCACCCGCATGGGAGACCAGGAGGAAGCACCTGGCTCCTGGCTTTGGATTGGCACAGCGCGCCTGCCGTTGCAGCCATTTGGGGGGTGAACCAACGGAAGGAAGACCTTTCTCTCTGTCTCTCTCTCTCACTGTCTAACTCTGCCTGTAAAAAAAAAAAAAAAAAAAAAGAGTGGGAAGTAGACACATACCAAGTTTAAGTTCAGGGAAGCTTAATTCCTATATTGACCATAAAGGAATACAGGAGGATACGGCCTACCTCAAACAAAGTGCTTAAAATCAGCCAAACTGCCACACATTTGAGCTTTCAGAGTTGGGGATAACATGATAGAAATATCATGGAGAAAGAAGCTGCTTAAACTGAAGGTGGGCAAAGGGGTCATATTTCTGCTCACTCCTATCATTGGACAAACACATTTACCAGGAGGCAATCTATAAATGCAGATGATTATTAAGATAAACACCACAGCAGAACATCAATACTAGGCCAGGGTGATAAGCTTTTACTAACATTTTACACTTCATCTGAAGATTTTTCCAGTTTTCCTAGACAATAACACCTATCCTATCAGCATGGCATGAAGATACATACCCAC
Source organism: Oryctolagus cuniculus (assembly GCF_051225735.1). Taxonomy (NCBI): domain Eukaryota; kingdom Metazoa; phylum Chordata; class Mammalia; order Lagomorpha; family Leporidae; genus Oryctolagus; species Oryctolagus cuniculus. The sequence goes on along the minus strand of NC_142876.1, from coordinate 115,719,029 downwards.
AGCTTATAGTAGCAAAAGACTTCAACTACCAGCCAGCAGGTGCAGGTGGGATGACCAGGAGACTTCCATCTCCTCTCACTTAAGTACACTGGGTCAACAAATTCTTTTCAATAACCATGATTCACCTTAGTCATGTAGGTTTTCACGAACTGCTTGACAAAATATCCGACTTCCCTCAACTGACTGGCTTCAAAGGAAATGACACACAATGACTTAGCTACTAGATGTTGTGTTAACTGTAAAGACAAGAATCCTCCCGTGTTCTAATTCTAAATTCTGTTGCCTCATCAGTAGATCACCAGACAACTGAAAACCTGCACAGTGCATACCAGCTTTCAGAAGGAATGAATGATCCCACAAGCCCCGGCAAATATATAAGTAAACACGGTAGGGATGTCCAGATATGGAACTGAATATGCTCCTTTGGGAATTTCCTAAGCAAACACAGTGATTTACTGAGCCAATTCAAGCAGACAGCATCAAAACACACAAAGGCCTAGAGGAGAGATGACAATGAAAATAAATAATTCAAACAAAGCATTTTCTTCTAAAACATTTCTCTTAGCGCTATAAAGTATGGTCAGGTTTTCCACTAGGAATTTTTCATCATTGTTTGTTCTTAAGTTCACCATAGCTATAGAATTTATTCAAAGTTTAATGTACTCCTGGGGAGAATTTCTTGGCTAACCCTTTAGTGCCATTGAGAGGATTGTATGTAGTGGGACCATGGGGCAAGTAAACAGATCTGACTGCTACCCAGTGCTGCAGCACCACAGGCAAGTAGCTCCTGTGCCTCTGATCTGGGCTTCGAGTGATTAAGAAATTAAACCTTAATTTCATTAATTTAAATTCAAAACTGGATACTCAACTGAATTAGTTGTTAGTTGTTAGAAAACTTTTAAATATGGTTAAGTATGCTTGGAGAAACTTGGGCCAGAATGTACTTTTCCACTGTTTTAGGTATCTAAGTACAGATCAAGTACTCTTTATGAAGAGTTACCCAAACTGAGGCTATAAGTAGATACACAGTAAACTTTGAAGACTCATTGTGGAAAAAAAATGGAAAATATTCATTCATAATTTCTGTATAATGATTATATGCTCAAGTATTTTGGATGTAGTGGGTTAAATAAAATATATTCTAAAGTTAATTTAACTTTTAAAATATAGTTCCTAGAGAACGGAAATATGATACTCTTGTCTTAAATTTCTTGTGGACCAGGCAACTTAGAGCCTGAATTTAAAATTGACTAAGTCTATTGCCATCTGCTGGACACAGAGGTACAAAACAGGCTTGTGAGAAAAAGAATGGCTTGGTGATGATGAGTTAACACTGCAAGTCTGGGTCTGAAACAGAAGAGAATCCACAAAACTCTGAGCTCAATTTATTCTGTTAAGAGGGTATTAGAAATAGGTTTACACAGTCTTTATAACACCAGAGAAACTATGACTTACAGTTGAGTCAGTTGTGACCAAGAGTTGAGGTTCATGAGCGTTTCATTGTCCACCCAGGAGCTCTGGGCAGCAACAAGTCACCTGCACTGCACTCTTGCATGACCACTGGCTCCCACATTCATGGGCTCTTGTTCCTGCCTAGCCAGTCTTCCCTTCCCTTCCCTTTTCTACTCCACAATCTGCTTCCCAAGTCTTTCTGTTCTACCAAATACACCCTCTCTCCATCTTTGCCTTATTTCTATGCATTCTTTTCCTTCTTCTCTTCCCTTTTCTAGTATTTCTCACAATTTTAACATGCATACTGATTCTACTTTTTAATTTTAGGTAGCCCATGTTTTCATTTCTTCCACCTTTGTCTTACAAGCAATTTCAGTTGGTTTTCAGTCTTAAGCTTACATCTAGCCTTTGATCCATTTAAAGCTGATATTTGTATATGGTCTGAGGTCAAACTTCAAATGCATTCTTTTGCACGACTGTGCCTGAATCATTTTCTGAGTTTTGAAAGATACAAATGGGACCTGTCCAAATTGAATGTGGTATTTTGTCTCTGTTTTTAACATTAGCTGTTGCACCTCTATTACTTCAGCCTTAGAGCTCATCTGCTCAGATAGTATGAGCTAATGATTCTTACAATGATACATTGACTGTAGTCTTCCAAAGACAGGCTTCTACAGGCTCCATGGTGAATTAACAGAGCAATTTGTATACACTACAAATGGAATTAGTGGTGAATCAAGGTAATAGATTGGCATGTAGATCATGCTCCATAGAAAATAAAAGAGACTGGGGCCGGCGCTGTGGAGCAGTGGGTTAAAGCCCTGGCCTGAAGCACCGGCATCCCATATGGGCGCCAGTTCTAGTCCCGGCTATTCCTCTTCCGATCCAGCTCTCTGCTATGGCCTGGGAAAGCAGTGGAAAATGGCCCAAGCCTTTGGGCCCCTGCACCCACGTGGGAGACCTGGAAGAAGCTCCTGGCTCCTGGCTTCAGATCGGCAAAGCTCCGGCTGTTGCAGCCATCTGGGAAGTGAACCAGTGGATGAAAGATATCTCTCTCTGTCTCTACCTCTCTCTGTAACTCTGTCTTTCAAATAGATACAATAAATCTTTTTTTTTAAAAAAGAAAAAAACAGAGACTGCTGAAAACACAGTCTATTAGAACTCCAAACTTTCTGTTTTTCAGGAACTTTTATAACCAAAATCATATTTGATGTGAAAAATACACCGTAACTATCAAAAAGAGCAGTCAATGAACTGTTTACAAGTCACAGTACCTATTCTATGACTTTTTCCATCTTATCCTCCAGGGGACCTGCTCAGACTACCACACCAGCAACACTAAACACTTCCTTCAGTTGCTTTCGGTCAACTTTATAATCCAAATTTGCCACCAATACTGTGCTTCCAAGTGTTCCAGTCTGTAATTCACAATAGCTCACTTGGAATGCTGTGATTACTTGGATAACGGGTGGCATATACCCAGTTCAGTGACAGCCATCACTTTCTGCATTGCTCGCCTGCTGTGTTTACCATAAGGATCTTCTTTGACATACAGTGGTTGTCCCCTCAGTCTGCGCTTGTTTAGAATTTCAGCAGCATACATCATATCCCTTTGACTTTCCTTTAGTGTCTAATAAAAGTTCTTATATGGGGCTGGCATTGTAGCACAGAAGGTTAAGACACTACCTGCAATGCTGGCATCCCATATCAGAGTGGTTCAAGTCCCAGGTGTTCCAATTCTGATTTAGTTCCCTGCTGATGCACACGAGAAAGCAGCAGAAGATGGCTCAAGTGTTTGGGCCCCTGCACCTGTGTGGGAGACCAGAATGGAGGTCCAGGATCCTGGCTTTGGCTTGGCTTGGCACACTCCCAGCCGTTGCAGTCATTTGGGAAGTGAACCAGTGGATGGAAAATCTTTTTCTTTGTCTTTCCCTCTCTCCATCATTCTGCTTTTCAAATAAGTAAAAATAAATCTTTAAGAAAAGAGTTCAGCTGGGACTGGCACTGTGGCACAGTAGGTTAACTCTCTGCCTGCGGTGCCGGCATCCCATATGGGTGCCAGTTCTAGTCCTGGCTATTCCTCTTCCAATCCACCTCTCTGTTATGCCCTGGGAAAGCAATACAAAATGGCCCAAGTGCTTGGGCCCCTGCACCAACATGGAAGACCAGGAAGAAACTCCTGGCTCCTGGCTTCGGATTGGCGCAGCTCTGGCCTTTGGGCCATTTGGGGAATGAACCAATGGAAGAAAGACCTCTCTCTCTGTCTTTCCCTCTCACTGTCTATAACTCTACCTCTCAAATAAATAAATAAAATCTAAAAAAAAGAGTTCAGCTATCTGACTGTACCATTTTTTTCTTTAGCCAGGTCAATAAGTGACTTCCATCTCACATCAAAAGATTTGCTAGCAATAAAGTCTTGCCATACAGTTCAAACGAATTTTCTTTTTATATTTTTCTCCTTCCTCTTCTCATTCTGGATAGGTCATTCTTCATCACCTTTTGGTCACCAAGATCTGTTTCAACCACCTCAGCCACAACTTTGACTGCTGCTGCCATTTTCTCCAGTTTGGGCTTTGTATTCAAAACTTCTTAATATTTTAACAGTGGTTCCTGGGGTGAGCATTTGGCCTAGTGGTTAAGATGCCAATTAAGATGCCCATGTCCATCAGTGGAATACCTAGGTTTGAATCCCAGGTCTGCTCCTGATTCTAGCTTCCTCTAATGCAAACCCTGGAAGGCAGCAGTGGTATCTGTAGTGGCTCCTACCCTCTGCATGGGAGGCCTAGATTGAGTTCCACTTCCTAGATTTGGCCTGGTCCAACTCCAGACACCGTGGGCATTTGAGGAGTGAAATGGTGAACAGTAGCTCTATCTGCCTGTTTCTCTGCCTCTCAAATAACAAGAAAAAAGTGTTTCTAGGAAATGACCTTACAAAGCCGCAAAACCATGAGAGCAGCATGAACTTAAAATTCCCCCAAGTGCTTCTTAAAAAAAAAAAAAGCATCCTTCTGATATGACACCTTTGGAGACCCTAGTCTTTTATAATCCCAAATAGCTAGTGTAGATCTGGAGAACAATCAAGTTCAAGAAGAACTGCTAAAGTATCAAATTACCACGGGGACTCACCCCACTTGGACCAAAAACACCCTTAGTAGGGCCCTCTCACTGGAAAGGTATTACACCTCAGAGGTCACCTCCCTCACTGGATACCTCCCTCACCTTTTATGTGGTCCCACTCCCACACATGGGCACTTCCTCTCCTGGACAATTTCTACTATACTACTCAGGGCAGCAGGACGCAGAGTCACTATCGCCTCTGGTTACAGGTTCAGTAACATCTCCATCTATTTCTTTATGGGAATAAGACATCATTATAATGAAGTTTAGGGCTATTTTTGAATTTAAAAAAAGTTGTTTTTTTTTAACTCATTCTAAAGGCAGAGTGACAGAGATAGGGAGAGACAGACAGAAAGAGATCTTCCATCCACTGGTTCACTCTCCAAATGGCTGCAATGGCTAAGGCTGAGCCAGGCCAAACCAGGGGCCTGGAACTCTATCCACGTCTCCCACATGAGCGGCATGGGCCCAAGTACTTAGGACATTATCTACTGCTTTCTCAGGTACATTAACAGGGAGCTGGATCAGAAGCGGGTCAGCTCTCAAGCTAGCTCTTCAATATGGGATGCAAGTGTCACAAGCAGCCACTTAACCCACTGTGTCACAACACTGGACCCCATAGCTACCTTTTAAAGCTAATCCTGAAAATCAAAGTAGTAATATTTATAGAGAACCAATCACATCCCAGGCAGTGGGTTATTTAAGTGTTTGTGTACAACAGTTCCTTTAATTCTCATAAAACCCTAACATTCAGTGTTCCCATTTAATCTCCATTATTATTATTATTATTATTATTATTTTGACAGGCAGAGTGGACAGTGAGAGAGAGAGAGAGACAGAGAGAAAGCTCTTCCTTTGCCGTTGTTTCACCCTCCAATGGCTGCCGCGGCCGGCGCCCTGCAGCCAGTGCACCGCGCTGATCCAAAACCAGGAGCCAGGTACTTATCCTGGTCTCCCATGGGGTGCAGGGCCCAAGCACTTGGGCCATCCTCCACTGCACTCCCTGGCCACAGCAGAGAGCTGGCCTGGAAGAGGGGCAACCAGGAAAGAATCCGGCGCCCCGACCGGGACTAGAACCCGGTGTGCCGGCGCCGCAAGGCGGAGGATTAGCCTAGTGAGTCGTGGCGCCGGCAATCCCCATTATTTATATGAGGAAATGCAGATCAGAAATGCCACAATGGTAAGAACTATAAAGAGTGAGGATTCAAACTCCAGGTGGCCACCTTACTGCAGAAGTCATTTCCCAGCTTCCCCTGCGGCTAGAAGTGGCCCATGAAACTGAGCTCTGGCCAATGGGAGGAAATGCACAGGTTGTATAAAACTTCCTCCTCACATATCTAGAAAAGAAGCTAGTTCTCCTCCCTTCTCTCTACCACTCCAATGGGTTGGATCTTTAACATACACTGGGGAGCAAGCATCGACCACGGATGAGAACAACACACTTAGGAAAAGGCAGAAACAGCAAAGCAGGAGGAAGCCTGGGATTGAATGACCACGTGGACACAGATACTAAGCTTCCCTGGACACCCACCCACCCACTTCTGAAATGTTAATATAGAAAAGCAGACTTCTCTCTTGTTTGAGCCATTCTATGAAGGGGTCTCCTTTATGTGGCAGATTAGCTTCCATTATCATAAGTCACACCTCAAGCTGGTTTGACTAAAGCAGTGTTTCCAGGAAAATGAACTCCAATTCTAAATGCCCAATTTCTATACCACAGTTCTTTGGCAAGTTTTGGTGAACTGTCATCAATGTTCGTGTTTCGATTTTTTTCATGAATTACTGAACTTTTATTTAGTTTAGAGGCAGAGAGAGAGACAGACAGAAGACCCTTCCCATCCTCTGGTTAACTCTCCAAATACAACAGCCAGGGCTGGAGCAGGCTGAAGTCAGGAGCCAGGAACTCAATCCAGTTCTCCCATGTGAAGAGCATGAACCCAGTTACTTGAGCCATCATTGCTCCCTGCCCGGGTCTGCATTGGCAGGAAACTGGAGTCAGGAACTGGAGCCAGCTATTCAAGCCAAGAACACAAACATGGGACATCAACTATACCCTACACCACCTTTTCTTTAAATTTCAGTTATTAAAATGTGTTGTTCTAAGAAATTCATGTATTATTCATTAATAACCCAGTGCATGCCTAAAATATAGGAGTGTGACTCCACCTTATTTTGGTTATAAAAATTGCTCCTAGCAGTACCTTAAAAGTACACTGCTTACATAAAGAAAAAACTAAGGTTAATTTCCATATTGTCAGCCCTATTAATGAGACATCAGTGGAAACAGAAGTTTCCCTTTTGCTTTTTTCTTCATTCTATTGATTTTTTCATCTTTTTCTGCTGAAGCTTAGTAAGTCTTGCTTCTAACATAGCCTTTCACTTTTCCTTTATATTTTTTTCATTTTGGTCTCTGTTTTCTGAGTGAAACAGGAAATAACAAAATTATTTATGATATTCCTATTGAAAAGGATGAAATAATTCTCTTTTAAAAACAGACTAATTGGCCGGCACCACGGGTTAATAGGCTAATCCTCCGCCTTGCGGCGCCAGCGCACCAGATTCTAGTCCCAGTTGGGGTGCCGGATTCTGTCCTGGTTGCCCCTCTTCCAGGCCAGCCCTATGCTGTGGCCAGGGAGTGCAGTGCAGGATGGCCCAAGTGCTTGGGCCCTGCACCCCATGGGAGACCAGGATAAGTACCTGGCTCCTGGTTTCGGATCAGCGCGGTGCGCTGGCTGCAGTGCGCCGGCCACGGTGGCCATTGGAGGGTGAACCAATGGCAAAGAAGACCCTTTTCTCTGTCTCTCTCTCTCACTGTCCACTCTGCCTGTCAAAAAAAAAAAAAAAGAAAAGAAACAGACTAATTGATTTTCATATCATCTCGTAGAAACTGTCCTCAAGATCTTTGAAAATGAAGACCTATGAGGTGCTTTGAGGTGAGCCCCCTGGTGTCTTAGGAAGGTGACCAAGAGTTTGCTAAGAATCATCATACATAATCCACCCTGAAATCAAAGTGAGAAGAAGTGAAGGTGGCTTTGACTACAACAAACAGGTCTCTAAGTCAGCATCTTGGCACAAAGTTAAGAAACAATGTGGTCCTCACTACCAAGAAAACCCCTGGGAGACCATCACCACTAATAAGAACACGCTTTGTCAAAGAAAACTTGATACACAATAAGTGCACTGTACCCTTTCTTGGATCTTTATTTTAGAAATCCTAGAAGGTAACTGATCACTTACATTTCTGATTTTAAAGAGAAGTCATCCATATAAAACTTCGCTGAAGCATCTAAGTTCACTGTAATCTAGCTGAGACAATTCTGCACTCTGTCAGCATCTTAACTCTGCTGGTATCCAGATTCTTGACTTAGTCAGTTCCTCATGGCCTCTTCAAGTCTCACTTTTTATTTTATCATTTTATTTGAAAGGCAGAGTGACAAGAGAAAGAGGGAGAGACAGATATTTTTCATTGGTTGGTTCACTCTCCAAATTGTCACAACAGCCAGGGTTGGACCAGCTTAAATCCAGAAGCCTGGAACTCCATCCAGGTCTCCCATGTGAGTGGCAGAGGCCCAAGGACTTCTGTGGCTTACCCAGTTACATTAGCAGGCAGCTGGGTCAGAAGCATAGGAGTCAATACAGGATGCTAGTGTTGCAAGCACTGGCTTACTCCACTGTACCAAATCTCACTTTTTATTCTTTCACTTCTTTCTTCTTCTAATTGGTACAGTTATTACTAATGAATTAGAAATTTCTTAATGTAAGTCACAGTGTTTTCCAAACACTTTTTAACAAGCCAAACAAATAACATACCTCTTTCTCATCTTTACCCTATCTACACAGTAGACAGACAAGGCACAATGAAATACTGTGACTTCTAACAAGAGGAACTTTGGGCAGATTTTTGTGAAAATAGCTCATCTTCATTATGATACAAAAGGTTTTATTTTTAAAATTAAAGGCAAAGAATGGCCCATGACCTTTAGCGGAGTGCTCAACACACACGAAGGAACCGGTAACTGCTAGTCACTGGGGCAATTCAAGGCCAGATTTAGCAGGGGGCTTTGCTTCTGTTGGCAATTACTTTCCTTTCAAGCAATGCTGATTTCAGTTGTTAGCCTGTGATTTAAAAACTAAATGTTTTGAAATCCACTACTACAGCCTTAATGCTGATTTCCACAAGAAATAAAATCAGCAACTGCATCAAGCAGAGTCTTTTTTTTCTCTAATGAATGTGGGGGGGGCTATCTAGCCAGATGGTCTATGTAATTATTTACAGTATTTTTTCAGAACAATTTTCTACCATCTGGAAATTAAGTGCTAAAGGATTTTACAAGCAGTTATAATTCTGGAGCTTAACGCACGTCAGAACAGCTCACAGGGGAAAGTGTCCCAGTGGTTAAGTCCCCATTTGGGAGGCCAGCTTCCCATATAGGAGTGTCTGGGTTTTACTCCCAGCACCCTGCTGAAGCATACCCTGGGAAAAGCAGATGATCAAGTAGTTTTGTTCTTGCCACCCATATGGGAGCCGCAGACTGAGTTCCTGCCTCCTGGCACTGTTCTGGCCCAGCCTCAGTTGTTGTGGTCATTTTAGGGAGTGAACCAGGGAATGAGAGATCTCTGTCTTTCTGTCTTTTAAATTATTTTTTAAAAAGATTCACTTATTTGAAAGTCAGAGTTACACAGAGAGAGAAAGAGAGGCAGAGAGAGAGAGAGAGAGAGAGAGAGAGAGAACTTCTATCTGCTGGTTCACTCCCCAATTGGCCACAATGACTGGAGCTGTGCCGATCCGAAGCCAGGTGCCAGGAGCTTCTTCTTCCAGGTCTTCCCATGCGGATGCATGGCCCCAAGGACTTGAGCCAACTTCTACTGCTTTCCCAGGCCACAGCAGAGAGCTGAATTGGAAATGGAGCAGCAGAGTTCACGTATTTCTCCCCAGTACATGGAACGTTCTCTAGGACTGACCATATGCTAGGCCATAAAGGGAGCCTGAACAAATTCAAAAAAATTGAAACTATACCATGCAGCTTCTCAGACCATAGTGCAGTGAAACTCAAAATCAACAACCCAAGAATCTCTACACCATATGCAAATATATGGAGAATGGACAACATGATCCTAAACGAACAGTGGGTCATTGAAGAAATTAAAAGAGAAATCAAAAGATTTCTAGAAACAAATGAAAATGATAACACAACCTATCAAAACCTGTGGGACACAGCAAAAGCAGTGCTAAGAGGAAAGTTTATAGCAATTGGTGCCTACATCAAGAAGCTGGAAAGGAACCAAACAAATGAACTCTCCATGCACCTCAAGGATTTAGAAAAACAGCAGCAAATCAAGCCCAAATCCAGAAGGAGGAAAGAAATACTGGCGGAGCCAAGATGGTGGAATAGTGAGGGCGTGCACTGATAGTCTGGGAATATTTAGTTTAATAAAAGTGGAGGTATGGTAGCCTCAGAAAAAGGATCAGGAAAAAATTGCAGAGGAAACTCTTCCAGATCTAGTGGCTGTGACTCGGAGGACCTACTGGGAGAGCAAGGTCGCCCACCACGCGGAAGCCGAGCTGCGGGAGCCGCAAGGTCTGCATGCCAGTGCGGGAAGGGGAGTGGATGTCACACAGATACCAGCGGGGAGAGCAGGGACGCCCAGGGCTCCAAGTCCACACATCGGTGCTGGAAGGGGAGGGGAGCTCAGTAACTGGAGACATTGGCGGGGAAACGGCGGACAGAATCTAGAGGGAAGCGGGCTTTGAGGCAGGAAAGTTCACCAGACTGACTACAGGAGAGAAGGAAAAAAAAAAAGGTGGGGGGGTACTGGTACAAACAAGTTTCTCTCTCCGCCAACCTTGCAAAGGCGAGCAAGAGACAAAGAGCAGGCCCCACTCGGGATATACATAATAAAAGGGGAGAGCTAAGGCTACAATTCAGTAGCCTAGGCAACCCAGTGGGAGTACGCAGGAGAAACTGAACTGGCACAGACTCTTTGGGTAGAAGCCAGAGATCAGAAGCTAAATACCATCAATTCTGCTCAGCCATGCGGTATTACTTACCTCCTGAATAAAAAATAAATAAATAAGTAAATAAATAAATAAATAAATAGAGATTTACCACACATAACTTGAGGGTGTCACCTTTGCACACCCGTAACCCGGGAGAACCAAGCAGAGCTCTCAGGCAACACCCATCTCAAGCCTCCAAGGCTCCTCCAACAGCAGGAAGTCCACTTAATACAGACATATTTAAAAAAAAAACTCACAGTGAGGGAAGAAGAATTAACAATGCCAAGCAACAAACACAAAAATTGAGGAAACAAGATCAATGATGACACTATGACGCCTCCAAATAAACAAAACACCCCAAGCCAAGATTATGAAGATGATGAAATAGAAGAAATGCAAGATACAGATTTCCAAAAATTTATGATGAGAACATTTAGAAGTTTTCAAAAGCAAATCCTTGAACTGCAGAAATCCTTATTGGACAAGATTGAAAATCTCTCTGTGAAAATGAAATTTTAAGGAAGAATAAAAATGAAATGCAGAAACTAGTAGAACAGGAAAGTGTGATAGTGAAGAGAAATCAAAATGAAATGAAGAGCTCAACAGATCAAATGACAAACACATTAGAAAGTCTAAAAAACAGAGTCAGTGAAACAGAAGAGAGAATATCGGACTTAGAAGACAGAGCACAGGAAAACATACAGTCAAACCAAAGAAAAGAAGAGGAAATTAGAAATCTAAAAAAATATTGTTGGGAATCTACAGGATACTATTAAAAAAACCAACATTCTGGCCGGCGCCGCAGCTCACTAGGCTAATCCTCCATCTTGCGGCGCGCCGGCACACCGGGTTCTAGTCCCGGTCGGGGCACCGGATTCTGTCCCGGTTGCCCCTCTTCCAGGCCAGCTCTCTGCTGTGGCCAGGGAGTGCAGTGCAGGATGGCCCAAGTGCTTGGGCCCTGCACCCCATGGGAGACCAGGATAAGTACCTGGCTCCTGCCATCGGATCAGCGTGGTGCGCTGGTTGCAGCACGCCTGCCACGGCGGCCATTGGAGGGTGAACCAACGGCAAAAGGAAGACCTTTCTCTCTGTCTCTCTCTCTCACTGTCCACTCCTGCCTGTCAAAAAAAAAAAAAAACCAAAAAAAAACAAAAACAAAAACAAAACCAACATTCGAGTTCTAGTTCTAGGAGTTCCTGAAGGCATGGAGAGAGAGAAAGGATTAGAAGGCCTTTTTAGTGAGATACTAGCAGAGAACTTTCAGGGTTTGGAGAAGGACAGAGACATCCTAGTACAGGAAGCTCATAGAACCCCCAGTAAACATGACCAAAAGATCCTCACTATGACACGTTGTAATTAAACTCACCACAGTGAAACAGAAAGAAAAGATCCTAAAATGTCCAAGAGAGAAACATCAGATTACTCTCAGAGGATCTCCAATTAGACTCACAGCAGACTTCTCATCAGAAACACTACAGGCTAGGAGGGAATGGCGAGACATAGCACAGGTGCTAAGAGAGAAAAATTGCCAGCCCAGAATATTATATCCTGCTAAGCTCTCATTTGTGAATGAAGGTGAAATAAAGACCTTTCATAGGAAACAGAAATTGAAAGACTTTGCCGCCACTCGTCCGGCCCTGCAAAAGATACTTAAAGATGTGCTACGCTCAGAAACACAGAAACACGGCCATCAATATGAAAGAAGGGAAAGGAAGAACACCTACCAGTAAAAGAGCATGGGAAGCTCAAAGCATATACTAGAAAATATCTCCAGGAAAATGGCAGGGCAAAGTCACTATGTATCAATAGTCACATTAAACGTTAATGGACTTAACTCTTCAGTTAAAAGACACCGTTTGGCTGATCGGCTTAAGGAACAAAACCCAACTATTTGTTGCCTACAAGAAACACATCTCTTTAATAAAGATGCATGCAGACTGAAAGTGAAAGGTTGGAAAAAGATATTCCATGCCAACAGAAATCAAAAAAAAAGCAGGTGTAGCCATATTAATATCAGACAAAATAAACTTTAATACAAAAACTGTTAAGAGAGACAAAGAGGGTTCAATTCAACAGGAAGATGTAACTATTATAAATGTATATGCACCTAATTACAGGGCACCGGCCTATTTAAAAGATATGTTAAGGGACTTAAAGGGAGACTTAGATTCCAATACAATAGTACTGGGGGACTTCAATACTCCACTCTCAGAAATAGACAGATCATCCGGACAGAAGATCAACAAGGAAACAGCAGATTTAATTGACACTATTGCCCAAATGGATCTAACAGATATCTACAGAACTTTCAATCCTACATCTAAAGACTTTACATTCTTCTCAGCAGTGCATGGAACCTTCTCTAGGATTGATCACATACTAGGTCATAAAGCAAGTCTCAGCAAATTTAAAAGAATTAGAATCATACCATGCAGCTTCTCAGACCACAGTGGAATGAAGCTGGAAATTAACAACTCAGGAAACCCTAGAAAGTATGCAAACACATGGAGACTGAACAACATGCTCCTGAATGAACACTGAGTCATTCAAGAAATCAAAAGAGAAATCGAAAACTTTCTGGAATTAAATAAGGATAACAACACAACATATCAAAACTTATGGGATACGGCAAAAGCAGTATTGAGAGGCAAGTTTATAGCAATAGGTGCCTATATCAAGAAATTGGAAAGGTACCAAATAAATGAGCTTTCAGCGCATCTCAAGGACCTAGAAAAATTGAAGCAAACCAGACCCAAATCTAGTAGGAGAAGAGAAATAATTAAAATCAGAGAAGAAATTAATAGAATTGAATCCAAAAAAACATTACAAAAAATCAGCCAAGCAAAGAGCTGGTTTTTTGAAAAAATAAACAAAATTGACACCCCATTGGCCCAACTAACTAAAAAAAGAAGAGAAAAGACCCAAATCAATAAAATCAGAGATGAAAAAGGAAACATAACAACAGACACCACAGAAATAAAAAGAATCATCAGAAATTACTACAAGGACCTGTATGCCAGCAAACAGGAAAATCTATCAGATGGATAGATTCCTGGACATGTGCAATCTACCTAAATTGAACCATGAAGACACAGAAAACCTAAATAGACCCATAACTGAAACAGAAATTGAAACAGTAATAAAGGCCCTCCCAACAAAGAAAAGCCCAGGACCAGATGATTCACTGCTGAATTCTACCAGACATTTAAAGAAGAACTAATTCCATTTCTTCTCAAACTATTCAGAACAATCGAAGAAGAGGGAATCCTCCCAAATTCTTTCTATGAAGCCAGCATCACCTTAATCTCTAAGCCAGAGAAAGACGCAGCACTGAAAGAAAATTATAGACCAATACCCTGATGAACATAGACGCAAAAATCCTCAATAAAATTCTGGCCAATAGAATACAACAACACATCAGGAAAATCATCCACCCAGACCAAGTGGGATTTATCCCTGGTATGCAGGGATGGTTCAACATTCGCAAATCAATCATTGTGATTCGCCACATTAACAGACTGCAGAAGAAAAACCATATGATTATCTCAATTGATGCAGAGAAAGCATTCGATAAAATTCAACACCCTTTCATGATGAAAACTCTAAGCAAATTGGGTATAGAAGGAACATTCCTCAATATAATCAAAGCAATTTATGAAAAGCCAACGGCCAGCATCCTATTGAATGGGGAAAAGTTGGAAGCATTTCCACTGAGATCTGGCACCAGACAGGGATGCCCACTCTCACCACTGCTATTTAACATAGTTCTGGAAGTTTTAGCCAGAGCCATCAGACAAGAAAAAGAAATCAAAGGAATACAAATCAAGAAGGAAGAAGTCAAACTATCCCTCTTTGCAGACGATATGATTCTTTACTTAGAGGATCCAAAGAACTCTACTAAGAGACTATTGGAACTCATAGAGGAGTTTGGCAAAGTAGCAGGATATAAAATCAATGCACAAAAATCAACAGCCTTTGTATACACAAGCAATGCCACGGCTGAGAAAGAACTTCTAAGATCAATCCCATTCACAATAGCTACAAAAACAATCAAATACCTTGGAATAAACTTAACCAAGGACGTTAAAGATCTCTACGATGAAAATTACAAAACCTTAAAGAAAGAAATAGAAGAGGATACCAAAAAATGGAAAAATCTTCCATGCTCATGGATTGGAAGAATCAACATCATCAAAATGTCCATTCTCCCAAAAGCAATTTATAGATTCAATGCAATCCCAATCAAGATACCAAAGACATTCTTCGCAGATTTAGAAAAAACGATGTTGAAATTCATATGGAGGCACAAGAGACCTCGAATAGCTAAAGCAATCTTGTACAACAAAAACAAAGCTGGAGGCATCACAATACCAGATTTCAGGACATACTACAGGGCAGTTGTAATCAAAACAGCATGGTACTGGTACAGAAACAGATGGATAGACCAATGGAACAGAATAGAAACACCAGAAATCAACCCAAACATCTACAGCCAACTTATATTTGACCAAGGATCTAAAACCAATTCCTGGAGCAAGGACAGTCTATTCAATAAATGGTGCTGGGAAAACTGGATTTCCACGTGCAGAAGCATGAAGAAGACCCCTACCTTACACCTTACACAAAAATCCACTCAACATGGATTAAAGACCTAAATCTATGACCTGACACCATCAAGTTATTAGAGAACATTGGAGAAACCCTTCAAGATATTGGCACAGGCAAAGAGTTTCTGGAAAAGACCCGGGAGGCACAGACAGTCAAAGCCAAAATCAACTATTGGGATTGCATCAAATTGAGAAGTTTCTGTACTGCAAAAGAAACAGTCAGGAGAGTGAAGAGACAACCGACAGAATGGGAAAAAATATTTGCAAACTATGCAACAGATAAAGGGTTAATAACCAGAATCTACAAAGAGATCAAGAAACTCCACAAAAACAAAACCAACAACCCACTTAAGAGATGGGCCAAGGACCTCAATAGACATTTTTCAAAAGAGGAAATCCAAATGGCCAACAGGCACATGAAAAAATGTTCAAGGTCACTAGCAATCAGGGAAATGCAAATCAAAACCACAATGAGTTTCACCTCACCCCGGTTAGAATGGCTCACATACAGAAATCTACCAACAACAGATGCTGGCGAGGATGTGGGGAAAAGGGGGCACTAACCCACTGTTGGTGGGAATGCAAACTGGTCAAGCCACTATGGAAGTCAGTCTGGAGATTCCTCAGAAACTTGAATAGAACCCTACCATTCAACCCAGCCATCCCACTCCTTGGAATTTACCCAAAGGAATTTAAATTGGCAAACAAAAAAGCGGTCTGCACCCTAATGTTTATTGCAGCACAATTCACAATAGCCAAGACCTGGAACCAACCTAAATGCCCATCAACGGTAGACTGGATAAAGAAATTATGGGATATGTACTTTTTAGAATACTATACCGCAGTAAAAAAAAACAATGAAATCCAGTCATTTGCAACAAAATGGAGGAATCTGGAACACATCATGCTGAGTGAAATAAGCCAGTCCCAAAGGGACAAATACCATATGTTCTCCCTGATCGGTGACAACTGACTGAACACCAAAAAGGAAACCTCCTGAAGTGAAATGGACACTATGAGAAACGGTGACTTGATCAGCATAGCCCTGACTGTTAATGAACACCTCAATAGCATAGCCCTGACTGTTAATGAACAACTTAATACATTATCCCTCTTAGTAGTTTTTTTGTCTGTTCTACTTAATATGACTGGTTTAATTCTGTAATTAATACACAGTTATTCTTAAGTGTTGAAATTTAATTGAAATGTGATCTCTGTTAAATATAAGAGTGGGAATAAGAGAGGGAAGAGATGTACAATTTGGGACATGCTCAAGCTGACTTGCCCCAAATGGTAGAGTTAGAAACATACCAGGGGATTCCAATTCAATCCCATTAAGGTGGCATGTACCAATGCCATCTCACTATTCCAAGTGATCAATTTCAGTTCACAATTGATCATAATGAAAGGACTAAGAGTCAAAGGGATCACATAAACAAGTCTAGTGCCTTCTAATACTAACCGATAGAATAAATAAAGGGGAGAGCGATCCAACATGGGAAGTGAGATACACAGCAGATTCATAGAATGGCAGGTGTCATAAACAGCACTCTGGCCTCAGAATCAGCCCTAAAGGCATTCGGATCCGGCTGAAAAGCCCATGAGAGTATTTCAGGCATGGAAAGCCAAGACACTCTGGCAAAAAAAAAAAAAAAAAGGACCTAAATGAAAGATCTCTGTGAGTGAGATCCCAGTGGAAAGAACAGGTCTTCAAAGAAGGAGGTACCTTTCTCTGAAGGGAGGAGAGAACTTCCACTTTGACTATGACCTTGTCTAAATAAGATAAGAGTCGGAGAACTCAAAAGGCTTCCATAGCCTTGGAAACTCATGACTGGTGCATAGGGAGATTACTGATGCCATAGACAGGAGTGTCAATTTGTAAAGTCAACAACAGGAGTCACTGTGCACTTACTCCTCATGTAGGATCTCTGTCCTTAATGTGCTGTACATTGAGATTTAATGCTATAACGAGTACTCAAACAGTATTTTTTACTTTGTGTTTCTATGTGGGTGCAAACTGTTGAAATCTTTACTTAATGTATACTAAACTGATCTTCTGTATATATAGAAAATTGAAAATGAATCTTGATATGAATGGAATGGGAGAGAGAGCAGGAAAGGGGAGAGTTGCGGGTGGGAGGGAAGTTATCGGAGTGGGGGGGCGAAGCCAATGTAGTCCATAAGCTGTACTTTGGAAATCTATATTCATTAAATAAAAGTTAAAAAATTTTTAAAAAATAAATTTAAAAAAGAAAGAAATACTAAAGATCAGAGAAGAAATAAACAGAATTGAAACCAAAAAACAATACAAAAGATCAACAAAACCAGGAGCTGGTTCTTTGAAAAAATAAACAAAATAGACACACCATTGGCCCAACTAACCAAAAAAAGGAGAGAGAAGACCCAAATCTGTAAAATCAAAGATAATAATGGAAATGTAACAACAGACACAACAGAAATACAAAGAATCATCAGAAACCACTACAAAGAGATGTATGCTAACAAATTGGGGAACCTGGAAGAAACGGATAGATTCCTGGACACATACAACCTTCCTAAACTGAGCCATGAAGATACAGAAAATCTAAACAGACCCATAACCACGGAAGAAATTGAATCAGTAATAAACGCACTACCGAAAAAGAAGAGCCCAGGACCAGATGGCTTCACCACCAAATTTTACCAGACATTTAGAGAACAACTAACCTCAGTTCTTCTCAAGTTATTCAAAACAATTGGAAGGGAGGGAATCCTCCCAAATTCTTTCTACAAAGCCAATATCACCTTAATTCCTAAGCCCGGAAAAGACACAACAGAGAAAGAAAACTACAGACCTACCTCCCTGATGAACATAGATGTAAAAATACTCAATAAAATTCTGTCAAACCGAATCCAACTGCACATCAGAAAGTTCATTCACCGAGACCAAGTGGGATTTATCCCTGGTATGCAGGGATGGTTCAATATTCGAAAGTCAATCAATGTAATACATCACATTAATAAATTCAGAAACAAAAACTATATGATTATCTCAATAGATGCAGAGAAAGCATTTGACAAAATACAACACCCTTTCATGATGAAAACCCTAAGCAAATTGGGGTTAGAAGGAACATTCCTCAACACAATTAAGGCAGTCTCTGACAAACCAACGGCCAGCATCATATTGAATGGGGAAAAGTTGGAGGCATTTCCATTGAAAACTGGCACCAGACAGGGATGCCCACTCTTACCATTGCTATTCAATATAGTCCTGGAAGTGTTAGCCAGGGCCATCAGGCAAGAAAAAGAAATTAAAGGGATACAAATGGGAAAGGAGGAAGTTAAACTATCCCTATTTGCAGATGACATGATACTATATATAGGGGACCCGATAAACTCCTATAAGAGACTATTGGAACTCAAAGAAGAGTTTGGTAAAGTAGCAGGATACAAAATCAACGCTCAAAAATCAACAGCCTTTGTATACACAGATAATGCCAGGGCCAAGGAAGAACTTCTAAGATCAATCCCATTCACGATAGCCATAAAAACAATAAAGTACCTTGGAATAAATTTAACGAAGGATATCAAAGACCTCTATGATGAAAATTACAAAACACTAAAGAAAGAAATAGAAGACGACACAAAAAAATGGAAAAACCTGCCATGCTCATGAATTGGAAGAATCAATATTATCAAAATGTCCATTCTCCCTAAAGCAATTTACAAGTTCAATGCAATACCAATCAAAATACCAAAGTCATTCTTCAAAGACCTAGAAAAAACGATGCTGAAATTCATATGGGGAAACAGGAGACCGAGAATAGCTAAAGCAATCCTTTACAATAAAATCAAGGCCAGAGGCATCACAATTCCAGACTTCAAGACATACTACAGGGCAGTTATGATCAAAACTGCCTGGTACTGGTACAAAAACAAATGGCTAGACCAATGGAACAGAATAGAAACACCGGAGATCAATCCAAACATCTATAACCAACTCATATTCGACAAAGGACCTAAAACCAACCCCTGGAACAAGGACAGCCTCTTCAACAAATGGTGCTGGGAAAACTGGATGTCCACATTTCGAAGTATGAAGCAAGACCCCTACCTTACACCTTATACAAAAATCCACTCAACATGGATCAAAGAACAAGAGATGCATCACGACACCATGAAACTAATTGAGAGTATAGGGGAAACCCTTCAAGATATTGGAACAGGCGAAGAATTACTGGAGAAGACCCCAGAGGCATGGGTAATCAAAGATAAAATAAACAAATGGGATTACCTCAAATTGAAGAGTTTCTTTACAGCAAAGGAAACAGTCAGGAAAGTGAAGAGGCAACCAACAGAATGGGAGACGTTATTCGCAAACTACACAACAGATAGAGGATTAACAACTAGAATCTATAAAATGATAAAAAAACACCAAAGAATCAAAACAAACAACCCAATAAAAAATGGGCCAAGGACCTTAACAAACACTTTTCAAAAGAGGAAATCCAAATGGCCAACAGACACATGAAAAAATGCTCAGGATCCCTAGCCATCAGGGAAATGCAGATCAAAACCACAATGAGGTTTCACCTCACTCTGGTTAGATTGGCTTACATACAGAAATCAACCAACAACAGATGCTGGCAAGGATGTGGGGATAAAGGGACACTAATCCACTGTTGGTGGGGATGCAAACTGGTCAAGCCACTATGGAAGACAGTTTGGAGAGTCCTCAGAAACCTGAATATAGCACTACCACAGGACCCAGCCATCCCATTCCTTGGAATTTACCCAAATGGAATTAAAGGGGAGAAAAAAAGAGCCATTTGCACCTCAATATTTGTTGCAGCTCAATTCACAATAGCTAAGACATGGAATCAACCTAAATGTCCATCAACGGATGACTGGATAAAGAAACTATGGGATACGTACTCTATGAAACACTATACAGCAGTAAAAAACAATGAAATCCAGGCATTTACAACAAAATGGAGGAAGCTGGAAAACATCATGCTGAGTGAAATAAGCCAGTCCAAAAGGGACAAATATCACATGTACTCCCTGATCGATGGCAACTAAACAAGCATCTAAAACGATACCCATTGAAGTGAAATGGACACTATGAGAGACAATGACATGATCAGCCCTTGTCTAGACTGTTGAGGAACAACTTACTATTTTATTCCTTTTAGTATTTTTGTTGTTGTTGTTGTTGCTCTATTTGTTCTACATAAGACCACTGGTTGAACTCTGTAATCAATGTACAATCATTCTTAGGCATTTAAAATTAACAGAAAAGTGATCTCTGTTAAACATAGGAGTGGGAATAAGAGAGGGAGGAGATATATAGGTTGGCACATGCTCACTCAGACTTACCTCCAATGGTGGAACTAGAAATGTGCCAGGGGATTTCAACTCAATCTTACCAAGGAGGCAGGTACCAATGCCAGCATACTTGGTAAAGTGATAAGTATAAATACACAACCGATCAAAAAGATAGGGTATGTGTCGATGAGATTTCACAAATAAGACCAGTGTAAGCAAATAATGAAGGATAGAATTAAAAGGGAGAGAATGATCCTGTGGGGGAAGCAGGACACACAGCAGACTCATAGAATGGCAGCACTCCTGCCTCAGAATCAACCCTTGGGACATTTGGATCTGGCTAAAAGGTCCATGAGAGTCTCACAGGCATGGAAAGCCATGACACAGTGGCAAAAAACAATCTAAATGAAAGATCCTGGTGAACAAGACCCCAGCAGAAGGAACAGGCCATCACGGAGAGAGGCGCCTTTCTCTGAAGGGAGGAAGGAACCTCCACTGTGATACGGCCTTGACTAAACAAGTTTAGAGTCAGTGAACTCAAGGGGCCTAGACAGCTCATAGCAAGAGTCTCGGGTGATTGCTGATGTCATAAATAAGAGTGTCAATTGTTAAATCAACAACGGGAGTCACTGGGTACATGCTCCCCACGTAGGATCTCTGTCCTTAATGTGTTTTACTATGAAACTTAAAAACAACACTACTAGTCAAACAATACCCTATACCTTGTGTGGTTGTGTGAGTACAGCCTGTTGAAATACTTGCTTAGTATATACTAAGTTGATCTTCAGTATATGAAGGTAATTGAAAATGAAACTTGATGAAGGGCGGGATGGGAGAGGGAGTGGGAGAGGGGAGGGCCACGGGAGGGAGGGAGGTTGGGGGGGGAAGCCACAACAATACAAAAGTTGCACTTTGTAAATTCACATTTATTAAATAAAAAAAACTATATAACAAACAAAAAAATAAAAAAACTTAATACTTTGCCCTTTAGTATTTTTTATGTTCTACCTAAAACTATTGGTTGAACTCTGTAATTAATACACAATTACTCTTAGGTGTTTAATTAATGCTATAACTAATACTCAAATAGTATTTTACACTTTGTGTTTCTGTGTGGGTGCAAACTGTTGAAATCTTTACTTAATATATGCTAAATAGATCTTCTGTATATAAAGATAATTGAAAATTAATCTTGATGTGAATTGAAGGGGAGAGGGAGTGGGAGAGGGGAGTGTTGTGGGTGGGAGGGAAGTTATGGGGGGAAGCTATTGTAATCCATAAGCTATACTTTGGAAATTTATGTTCATTAAATAAAATAAAATAAAATAAAAAAGGAAGTGGAGCAGCTGGGACTCAAACCAGCGCCCATATGGCATGCCGGCACTGCAGGCAGCAGCTTTACCCGCTACTTCACAGCACCAGCCCCTGTGTTTTAAATTATTAAAAATAAAGTTTTAAAAATGTTAAAGTATTGTTTGTCCTGTATCTTCCTTCACCATATGTTGGCATATGACACCTTCAATTTCCCTCCAAATTCTTCAATTCAGTGGCAAGTACTGACATATTAATAAGTAAAAAAGGTTTTAAAGGACATTATATCTTCTAAGGATATGAGATTTCTGCTATGAAATGCAATCATAGACAAGACAGCAGCCAGCGTCTGCTCTATCCAATGAACAATCACTTACTGAGCAGCCCATGGACAAAATCTGACTCCAGGTACAGAGGCTAATGCAAGAAGGGCTGGAGCCATGACACTGTTAAAGCTCTGGGGGGTGTTAATGTGCACGCCTGGGAACACACACTAACCACACTAGGTAGGATGTAGATTTGGACTCAAATATTTATCTCTCTGGTAATGAGGCCAAGCATGGTCATGAGTAAACAAAGGTAAAACCAGAGAGCAGGAAGCATATTAAATGCTACCTAAGTTCAGAAGAGGGAGCAGTCGCTTCAGGTGGAAATGATGAAAAAAGACACTGAGAAGAGACTGTTATGGGCCGGCGCCGCGGCTCACTAGGCTAATCCTCTGCCTTGCGGCGCTGGCACACCGGGTTCTAGTCCTGGTAGGGGCGCTGGATTCTGTCCCGGTTGCCCCTCTTCCAGGCCAGCTCTCTGCTGTGGCCAGGGAGTGCAGTGGAGGATGGCCCAAGTGCTTGGGCCCTGCACCCCATGGGAGACCAGGAGAGGCACCTGGCTCCTGGTTTCGGATCAGCGCGATGCACTGGCAGCAGCGCGCCGGCCGCAGCGGCCATTGGAGGGTGAACCAACGATAAAGGAAGCCCTTTCTCTCTGTCTCTCTTTCTCACTGTCCACTCTGCCTGTCAGAAAAAAAAAATAACAGAGAGAGAGAGAGAGAGACTGTTATGTTCCTCTCTCTTGGTTCCTTGCAGCATACAGACAGATTCCTATCCAGAAATGGAATCAAACTGAAGAGGACATCTGTTCTTTCCCAGTTAGGATCTCTTTGGTAGCTTGATGCAGGGTCTCTGCCATCACAGTAGCTGGGACTGCTCTCATCAGTTCATAAATACTGGATCACAGGCCAAACACTGATGAAAGGTCATAAAATGCCACAAACAACTCTCAGAAGTTCCTAATAAATACCTATCATGAGCAGATCTGAGCCAGGAATTGAGAATAAGTGGGCTCCTAGAGGCAGGAGGGTGGGCAGGCAGCAAACTGTCAGAGCCTTTGTCATCTCTATATAAATTCAGCACTGTTGAAATCACAAGTTACTGGCCGGCACCATGGCTCACCAGGCTAATCTTCCGCCTTTGGCACCGGCACCCTGGGTTCTAGTCCTGGTCGGGGCGCCAGATTCTGTCTTGGTTGTTCCTCTTCCAGTCCAGCTCTCTGCTGTGGCCCGGGAGTGCAGTGGAGGATGGCCCATATCCTTGGGCCCTGCACCTGCATGGGAGACCAGGAGGAACGGCCTGGCTCCTGGCTTCGGATTGGCACAGGGCGCTGGCCACAACATGCCGGCCGTGGCGGCCACTTGGGGGGTGAACCAACGGAAAAAGGAAGACCTTTCTCTCTGTCTCTCTGTCTAATTCTGCCTGTCAAAAAAAAAAAAAAAATCACAAGTTTCTAAATAACCATGTCTTCACAGAGAAAATCATTATGCAGTTTGTGCATCCTTAACTGGAAAACTTGAAACCTAAAATGCTTCAAAATCCAAAGCTTTCTGAAAACTGATGTGATGTCACAGGTGGAACATTCCACGTCTGACCTCACATGTAATGTGGCAGTTAAATATGCAGGCACAATGAAAACATTGCATAAGATTCCTTACAGGCTATGTGTATAAGGTGTTCATGACATACAAATGAACTTCCTATTTAGAGCTGGGTTCCACCTCCAAAACGTCATTATGCATATGCAAATACTCCAAAATATGAAGCCCAAATCACTTCTGGTCTTGGCATTTCCCACGTCAGATATTCAGTCTGTAAGAGTATTTTCATTCTGAAATGTACTTATACATTCTGACTCTACTGATACATTGGTCTCTTGGTATGGAAAACACTAGTTTTATTCCTCCGTCACTCACCTACACATAGTTGAAGTTAAGGAAAAATTCAATAATAAAGGTTGACCAAATGCCTAGTTATACTCCACTATAACAGCTTCTTAGGAAGGACACACTATCTACACAGTCTTCTCAGCAGACTCTAAATCAGTTATGGGATGTTGTAGAAACAACTGGCCTAGAATGTTCAAAAATGTCAATGGCATCGAAGACAACAAAAGTCAAGGGATGGGGCTGGCGCTGTGGTGAAGCAGGTTAAAAACACGGCCTGGGGGCCGGCGCCATGGCTCACTTGGTTAATCTTCCGCCTGCGGCACCGGCATCTCATATGGGCGCCGGGTTCTAGTCCCAGTTGCTCCTCTTCTGGTCCAGCTCTCTGCTGTGGCCCAGGAAAGCAGTAGAAGGTGGCCCAAGTGCTTGGGCCCTGCACCCATATGGGAGACAAGGAAGAAGCACCTGGCTCCTGGCTTCAGATCAGCGTAGCTCCTGCTGTAGCGGCCACTTAGGGGATGAACCAATGGAAGGAAGACCTTTCTTTCTGTCTCTCTCTCTAACTCTGTCAAATAAAAAAAAAACAAACAAACAAAACAAAACAAAACAAAACAAAAAAAACCATGGCCTGTAGCACCAGCATCGCATGTGGGCACCGGTTTGAGTCCTGGCTGCTTCACTTCTAATCTAGCTCTCTGCTACTGTGCCCGTGAAAGCAACAGAGGATGGCATAGGCACTTGGGCCCCTTCACCCTTGTGGGAGACCCAGGGGGAAGCTCCTGGCTCCTGGCTTTGGATCAGCCCTGTTCTGACCATTGGGGTCATTTTGGAGTGAATCAGCATATAGAAGACTGATCTCTCTTTCTGTCTCTCTCTCTCTTTCCCTGCCCCCTTCTCTCTCTCTCTCTCTTTTTTTATTTGACAGATAGAGCTAGACGGTGAGAGAGAGAGCGACATAGAGAAAGGTCTTCCTTCCATTGGTTCACTCCCCAAGTGGCCACCACGGCCAGAACTATACTGATCTGAAGCCAGCAGCCAGGTGCTTCTTCCTGGTCTCCCATGTGGGTGCAGGTGCCCGAGCACTTGGGCCATCCTCCTCTGCCCTCCCGGGCCACAGCGGAGAGCTGGACCGGAAGAGGAGCAACTGGGACTAGAACCCGGCACCCACATGGGATGCCGGTGCCACAGGCAGAGGATTAACCTAGTGCCTAGTGAGCCATGGTGCTGGCCTCCTTCTCTTAAAAAAAAAAAAAAAAAAAAAAGTCTAGGGAGTTGCGGGAGATAAAAGGAGACTGAAGAGATTTCACAACTAAAAGCAATGAACAATCCGAATCATGGCTTAAGTTTTTAAAAAGTAAGAAAGGACATAATTGTATTGGGATAACATAAAATCTGAATAAAGGCCATATATTAGATGTTATTTTATCAGGTTTAACTTCTAGGATATGATAGTAGTATTATGGTTGACGAGGAAATGCCCTTGTTCTTACAAGATATATACTGAAATATTTAGTGGAGAAGTATTATGACTATATAGAGGAAAGGGGAGGCACGGGGAGTGGAGGAGGAGAAGGAGAAAGGGAGAGAGGGGAAGCAAATATAGCAAGATGTTAACTGGTAAATTTAGGTGAAGAGTATTAGAGTGTTCGTTGTACTGTGGCAGAGGCCTCTATCTTTTAATTTAACTTGTTTCTAACTGCCATGACTGAAGTTGTGGTATAAGCCTTCCTAAGGACAAAGAAGAAAAAGGGAGGAATCTGTCCTGCATGAAATGTAGTTGAAAATCTGCTTGCCTATGAATGCTTCAACTGTAGTCCCTATCTGCTTCTATGTAACCATTTCAGGTTCTGCTTGTTAGTACAGAGCAATGATGTTAACCCTTTCCAGACAGCAGACGGCTCAGTATGTGTATGGAAAAAACATCATCAGTAACTATATCCATATGCACAGTATTTTATCATTTCCTGTGGCCACCATGTAATGTTAGATTACCTAATCAAATGTGTGCATGCAACCGTACAAGGGAGACAAACAGGTTAAAACCATATATAAGGAAAGACCCCCTCTTTGTTCAGGGTTCAAGCTTTCGGATAAGAAATTCCACCTGGGGGACAGTGCTGTGGTAGCAGGTTAAAGCCCCAGCCTATAGCACTAGCATCCCATATGGGTGCCAATTTGAGTCTCAGCTGTCACACTTCAGATCCACCCCCTGCTAATGCACCTGGGAAAACAGCCAAAGATGGCCCAAGTCTTTGGGCCCCTGCACCCATGTGGGAGACCCAGAAGAAGCCCCTAGCTTCAGAATGGTACAGCTCCTGCTGTTGCAGCCCTTTGGGGAGTGAACCAACACACGGAAGACCTCTCTGTCTGTCTCTACCTGTCTCTGTAACTCTGTCTTTCAAATAAATAAAATAAGTCTTAAAAAAAATTCCACCTGGGCCTTATGCCAGCATAATAAAAGGCTACCTCCTGTTAAAAGGCCTTGGTGTCTTGTCTCAGTACACAAATCTTGCTATGGTACCATTACTCTGAATTATTGTTTTGAAGATTCTCAAAATTAAAAAGTTAGAAAAAAAAAAAACCACGCTTATCGCAGCTTCACTTTACCTTGCTTTGTCCAAAGTCTTCTGTTCAGCATCCTTCTTGACCAGAATGGAAACCCCTGCATTCTGTTTGCTCCATATACTTGGTTTCTGGAGGAGAATTTTAAAAATACAAAACAAGACCACCATGTGATTGCAATAAAAAAAAAAAAACCACCTCCACACTAGGTCAAAAGAGAGAGGGAGAAATCACCAGAACTAATGAATCAATGAATACAACTGGATCTTCTGACAGCTAACCTATGTCTACACACAGAATGACTCTATGTAGAAAAACCTGGAGTGACAAAAAGCCCTAAATTATATATAGGATTTCTTTATATGATTACATAAAGTACTTTCTCTACTATCTTGGTGATCCTTTCCACCTCTGCTGCCAGTGCTGTTCTTGTCACATTTTCAGCTCTGGCCTGCCACTGTGGCTCCAAAGTTTGTTCCCTCCCTCCTGCTCCTGGGGTCTGGGGCACTCCGCTGACTGCCCTCACCAGCCAGGAAGTGGTGGCCAGGTCCCAAGCAGCCTGACCTATAATGAGGTGACCTTGAAGCACAGTTTGTCCTCAACCAGCCTCTCTGGCCACCCATAATTGTCACTTCTTAATAAGGGCTCTAGTAGATACCACTCATTTCTGTAGTCAGCCAGTTTCTCATTCCCAGCTTCCTGGGGGAGGCCTCAGGGCCCCTTCTCCCACCCAGGCCTATGAGCCCTGAGCGTTTCTTATCAAGCATGGCACTGGAGAATGTTCTGAATTAAACAAACAGAATATGAAGTCCTAACCCCTAGTACCTCTGACTCTGAAATAGGATCAATATTGATGTAATCAGATAGGATGAGATCACGTTGTGATGAGTAAACCCTATTTTTACATAATCAGGGTCCTCATGAGATGAAAGCCACATGAAGACATGATACAGGGAGAGAGTCATGTGGAGATGGGAATGGGAGGGATGTGGCGCCAAGCTCAGGGAAGGTGAGATTGCTGGCTACCACCCAGAGCCAGAGGAGGCAGAAAGAAGCCCCCTTTGGTTGCAGCTGGCCTGTAACACCTCCATTTCTGACTTCCAGAAGCTGTTACCAGTGGAATACAAGCAGGGAATTAGAAAGTCTTTACTATTGAATTTTTTAAAAAGATTTTATTTCTTTTTTTGAAAGAGTTACAGACTGTGAGGAGGAGAGACAGAGAGAAAGGTCTTCCGTCTGCTGGTTCACTCCCCAAATGGCTGCAATGGCTGGAGCTGCGCCAATCCGAAGCCAGGAGCCAGGAGCTTCCTCCTGGTCTCCCACAAGTCCTTGGGCCATCTTCTACTGCTTTCCCAGGCCATAGCAGAGAGCTGGATCGGAAGAAGAGCAGCTGGGACTAGAATTAGCGCCCATATGGGATGCCAGCACTGCAGGAGGAGGATTAACCTACTGTGCCACAGCGCCAGCCCCTATTATTGAATTTTTCCTGAATTTTACTTATATGATAGGTGAGTGAGTGAAGACACAAACTGGTCTTTTCCTTAACTAAGAGATGAACATATGAATAAGCGGGAACCAAAATGAAATTCCAATACAAATAGAGTATCTCTTATCAGAATGCTGACACCAGAATTGTTTTTGAGTTTCTGATTTTGTGATTACTTGGAGTTTCATCATTTACATAATGAGATATCTTATATCCAAGTATAAATAGGAAATTCATTTATGCTTCATTTTATTTTTAAAGATTTATTTATCTACTTGAAAGGCAGTTACAGATGAGAGAGGGAGGGAGAGAGAGAGAGAGGGAAAGAATCCTTATCTGCTGGTTTACTCCTGAAATGGCTGCAATGGCCAGGGCTAGTCAGGCCAAAGTGAGGAGCCAGGGGCTTTATTGGAGTCTCCCACTACCCACTTCTGTGGCAGGGATCTGGGCACTTAAGCCATCTTCTGTTGCTTTTCCCAAGCCATCAGCAGGGAGCTGAATCAGAAGTGGAGCAGCCAGGACACACCCTGGCACCCGAAAGAAATGCCAGCGTTGCAGGCAGTGGCCTTACCTGCTACACCACAACACTGGCCCTATATAATGGTTTTCTTGACCAAGACATTGTTATTTAGAAACTTGTGATTTCAGGAGAGCTGAAATTAGAGACATACTAAGATTCTGACAATTTCCTGCCTGCCCACCCTCCTGCCCCTGGAGCCCACCCATCCTCCCCTTGTGGCTCAGACCCGCTCCCATGAGAGATATCTGAACTGTTTGTGGTCCTTCTTGACCTTTTGTCAGCCTTTGATCTCCAGTCAGTTATTAGGTGAAGACAGCAGTCTCAGCTACTGTGATGGCAGAGACCTGCATATTCTCCTACTCAGAGCTCCCTACTGGTCCAGAAATAACCTTCTCCTTGAGACAAAACAGATGCCACTTCAGTCTGATTCCAGTTGGGGTAGGAATCTGGCAGCATGCCATGAGGAACCCTAGGAACACAGTCTCATCAGTCAGTCTCTGTTCATTGTTTCCAGTTCAAGTAATCGCCCTTCATGTGAACTCAGAAAGTACTTAATATCCTTCCTGCTCTCTGGGTCTTACTTTGATTTATTACCAACACACGCCAGGACTCAAAGAGAGAGAGAGAGAGAGAGAGAGAGAGAGAAAGAGAATGAACTTGGGGTCTACTTTTGGCAGTCTTATATACTGCTTCATGTTAGTGTTTCCCAGGCATGCACTTTAATTTCTCCAGCCCTTCTTGCATTAGCCTTGGAACCTGGAATCACTGTTTTCCCAGAGGTTGTTCAGTAAGTGATTGCTCTTTGGACAGAGCAGCTGTTGACTGCTGTCTTGTCTCTGATTGCTTGACCTTGCAGAAATTTCATCTCCTTTGAAGGTCTAGTGTCTTTAAATTTTTTTTGTGGGGCTGGTGCTGTGGTCTAAGGCATCCCAATTGGATGTGGGTTTGAGTCCAGGCTGTTCCACTTCCAATCCAGCTCCCTGCTGGTGTGTCTGGGAAAGCAGTGAAGGATGGACAAAAAACTTGGGCCCCTGCACCACGTAGGAGACCAGGAAGAAAGTCCTGGCTTTTGGCTTTGGATGGGCCCAGTTCCAGCCACTGAGGTCATTTGGAGAGTGAACCAGCAGATGGAGGATCTCTCTTTCTAATTCCGCCTTTCAAATAAATATATTAATTAAAAATGTTTTGCAGAGGCCGATGCCATGGTGTAGTAGGCTAAGCCTCCACCTGTGGCACTGCCATCCCACATGGGTGCCGGTTCTAGTCCTGGCTGCTCCTCTTCCCATTCAGCTCTCTACTAATGACCTGGGAAAGCAGTAGAAGATGGCCCAAGTGCTTGGGCCCCTGCACCTGCATGGGAGACCAAGAAGAAGCTCCCGGCTCCTGGCTTTGGATTGGCCCAGCTATAGCCATTGCAGACATTTGGGGAGTGAACCAACGGATGGAGGACTTCTCTCTCTGCCTCTCCCTCACTGTCTGTAACTCTGCCTTTCAAATAAATAAATAAATAGTCCTTTAAAATTTTTGTGTGTTTATTAATGCCTAAATGATTTGAAGAGTTTGAAGGGCAATTGAACGTGTCACATGCCACCATTAAGATGAAGGAAGACACTCTGCAAACATTTATGACACTTTTTTGTACTCAAATTAAGCTCCAGAATTGTTAACTGCTTGTAAGATCTTTTTGGTACTTAAATTCCAGGTGGTAGAAAACAGTTCTCAAAAAATACTGTAAATACACAGACCATCTAGCTGGATGTTTTACTTCTCCACTCACAACAAAAAAAGGGAGAAAGGCGCTGCTGAATGCAGTTGGAGGTTGTATTTCTTGTGGTAATCAGCATTAAGACTTAGCAAAAGATTTTCTAAATATTCAGTTTTTAAATCACAGGCTAACAACTGAAATCAGCATTGCTTGAGAGGAAAATAATTGCCAACAAAAGCAAAGGCTCCTAAACACTGAACCTGACCTTGAACTGCTTCAGCAGCTGGTACTTATTGGCCCCTTTCTATGCCTAGTGCAGCCTGCAAAAGGCTGTGGGAAGTCTCTTGCTTCTATTTCAAACAATAAAACATGCTGTATCCTAATGCAAAGGAAATATATTCATGAAAACCTGTCTATATTTCCTCTTGCATGCTTCATTGTGCCTTGCTGTCTGCTGTCTTGTGGGGAGCAACTCGGACTAGACTAAGTTACTGGAATTAAGACTTATTCTATGCATCTGCTCTCCCACAATATGGCGCTGGGAGAGGAGTAAACAGCTTCTATGCAGCTGCCTCCAGTTCAACCAATAAGCAGCAGGACCTGCTCCTGATTGGAGGAGAGCAGCGTACTCGGCGTGTGGGTAGCAGAGTTGGGATTGGTGGAAGAGGACTATAAAGGAGGAGAGAGACAACATGCACCAGGAACATCTAAGGGGAACATCCGGATAACATCTGAGCAGCCCCCGAGAGAGCCGGCCGGCGGTGTGCCGCTCCCCCGCGGAAGTGGGGAAAGTGGCAGGGGGAACCGCCCTTCCACGGAGGTGGAAAGGTCGGTAGCCAACCCAGGAAGAACAAGCAGCAAACCCGGGGAGGGCCGAGCAGACAAAAGAACAGCGCAGGGTCCTGTGTGGTTCCTCCGCGAAGAGGGGGAGCGACACTGTCTGACTTGGGCAATGATGAGAAGTCTGTGTGTCGTTTGGCTTTCTCCTAATTAAAAAAATGTCTGGAAAATATGGTGACTTATGCTAAGAAATTTTTCACTCATTGAAAAGAATTGTACCAATCAGAAGAGAGAATAGAAAGTGAGACTTTGGAAGACTGTGAGGAAGTGAGTAAGTTGAGAATCTGGATTCCAGCAGAGGTAAGATGCTGACAGAATGTGGAATTGTCTCAGCTAGATTACGGTTACCCTTACGTGTTGCAGTGAAGTTCTATATGGATGACTTCTCTTTGAAATCAGACACATAAGTGATCAATTACCTTCTAGGGTTTCTAAAATAAAGATCCAAGAAAGGGCACAATGAGCTTATTGTGCGTCAGGCTTTCCTTGACAAAGCACATTCTCATCAATGCTGGTCTCCAGGTTGAGGGTCTTGGCAGTGAGGACCACACTGTTTCTTCACTGTGCTCTGAGACCCGGACTTGCATTGTGATCTAAGCCTTCTTCACATGTTCTTACTTCCTTTTTTCTTTTTAACAAATTTTTTATTAAAAGATTTACTTTATTTTAAAGGCAAAGTTAGAACCATGAGCTTCATCCAGATCTCCCACATAGATGTGGGGGTCCAAGGACTTGGGCCATCTTCTGCTACTTTCCCAGGCACACCATCAGGGAGCTGGATTGGAAGTGGAGCAGTTGGGTCTCCAACTAGTACCCATATGGTTGCTGGCATCACAGGTGGTAGCTTTACCCATTATACTTCAATGCCGGCCTGCTTCTTATTTTCATTCCAGGGTGGATTACATGGACTCCTTATGCTGATCCTGGCACTGTATGAGAAAGGGTTTATCAGGTTTGCTGGAAACGGACAAAAATTTTCAGGGCAAACTGTGAGTGCCTGGAGCTCCAGGGCTGCCACAAGAATTGTTTTGTTTGAGGCAGTGTTCTATACTGAATGATCTTTGCTGCTCCAGTAAGGGGTCTGTTTTTGTCTTTGTTTTTGTTTTTAATGTCTAAAGGTCTTTATTGAAACACTTTTCAGTGGTTAATGTTAACTACCATATACATGTAGTCCACACTCAAGGAAGAACATCAACAGTCAACAGTTGACCATTCATATTTTGCTAACGGTGACAAGTAGAACTCTATCTGTTTAGTTGGAAGGATGTCTCATTCCACAGTAACAACTACAGAGTGAGCCCAGAGCAAACCAGCTTTTGTGGAGAAAGGGGTTTAAGAACATACACTTTGTTATCCCATGGGCAGGTGGGATAGTGAGGTGTGAAGGAAAGTTAGCTTCACCTTTTTCTTTATACATCATTGCATTTTTGAAGTAAGGGCCATAGAACTCTATTTTTCTCAGGAATTTAAAATAGACCCAACAGGGGCCGGCTCTATGGCTTAGTGACTTAAGCCTCTGCCTGTGGTGCCAGTATCCCATATGGGCATTGGTTTGAGTCCCAGCAGCTCCTCTTCCAATTCGACTGTCTGCTATGTCTGGGAAAGCAGTAGAAGATGGCCCAAGGGCTTAGGCCCCTGCACTCATGTGGGGGACCTGGAAGAAGTTCCTGGTTCCTGGCTTTGGATTGGCCCAGTTCCAGCCGTTGCAGTCATTTGGGGAAGATGCTTCTCTCTGCCTCTGCCTCTCCCTCTTTCTATAACTCTGTCTCTCAAATAAATAAATAAAAATCTTTTTTTAAAATGGACCCGAGAGATCTGTTGCCAGACCATCCAGGGAATAAAATTCTTCTTGACAAGGGCAATTTCTGTGTTAAAATGTTAGGAGAGGGAGCCAAGATAGCGGAATAGTGAGGGCGCACACCGATAGTCCGGGAAAATTTAGTTTAATAAAAGGGGAGTTACGGTAGCCGCAGAAAATAGAACCAAAAAAAAATTGCAGGGGAAACCCTTCTGGATGGAGAGGCGTGAATCGGAGGACCTACTGGGAGAACAAGGTCGCCCACCGCGCGGAAGCCAAGTCGCGGGACCCAGCCGCAGAAGCCCCAGGATCTGCGCGACAGTGCTCCAAGGAGAGTGCATGCCACACAGACAACAGCGGGGAGACTTGGGACGCTCAGGGCTCCGAGTCCACACATCGGTGCTGGAAGGGGAGGTGAGCTCAATAACCCGAGACATTGGTGGGGAAACGGGGGTCAGAATCTAGAGGGGGGCCGGAAAGTGCAGCAAACTCACTACCGGAAAGAAGGAAAAAAAAAAAAAGCTTCGGGGTTTCTCTTCCCCCTAACCTTGCAAAGGTTACAAGGCTGCAAGGCTTGAAGAATTCCCAAGAGACAAAGAGCAGGCCTCCTCTTTGGATTTACATATCAATGGGGGAGAGCTAAGGAACTGAGTCACTACAATTCAGTAGCCTAGGCAACCCAGTGGGAGTCCAGAGGAGCCAAAGACTGGAAGCTAAATACCATCAATTCTGCACAGCCCTGCCCTGCGGTGTTACTTACCCCTGAATAAATGAAATAAATAAATAAATAAAAAGAGAGAGATTTACCACGCATAACCTGAGGGTGTCACCTTTGCACACCCTTAACCAGGAAGAACCAGGCAGAGCTCTCAGGCCGCACCCATCTCAAGCCTCCAAGGCTCCTCCAACAGCAGGCAGTCCACTTAACACAGACACAGTATAAAAAAAAGAAAAAAGAAAAAAAAAACGCACAGTGATGCAAGAAGAATTAACTATGCCGAGTAACAAACACAGAAATAGAGGGAGCAAGATCAACGATGACACTATGATGCCTCCAAATAAGCAAAACACCCCAAGCCAAGAGTATGAAGATGATGAGATAGAAGAAATGCAAGATACGGATTTCAAAAAATTTATGATAAGAACATTTAGAAGTTTTCAAAAGCAAATCCTTGAACTACAGAAATCCTTAATGGACAAGATTGAAAATCTCTCTCGTGAAAATGAAATTTTAAGGAAGAGTCAAAATGAAACTCAGAAACTAGTAGAACAGGAAAGTGTAATAGTCAAGAGAAATCAAAATGAAATGAAGAGCTCAATAGATCAAATGACAAACACATTAGAAAGCCTTAAAAACAGAATGGGTGAAGCAGAAGAGAGAATATCGGACTTAGAAGATAGAGCACAGGAAAACATACAGTCAAACCAAAGAAAAGAAGAGGAAATTAGAAACCTAAAAAATATTGTTGGGAATCTACAGGATACTATTAAAAAAACCAACATTCGAGTTCTAGGAGTTCCTGAAGGCATGGAGAGAGAGAAAGGATTGGAAGGCCTTTTTAGTGAGATACTAGCAGAGAACTTTCCAGGTTTGGAGAAGGACAGAGATATCCTAGTACAGGAAGCTCATAGAACCCCCAATAAACATGACCAAAAGAGAACCTCATCACGACACGTGGTAATTAAACTTACCACAGTGAAACATAAAGAAAAGATCCTAAAATGTGCAAGAGAGAAACGTCAGATTACTCTCAGAGGATCTCCAATCAGACTCACAGCTGACTTCTCATCAGAAACCCTACAAGCTAGGAGGGAATGGCGAGACATAGCACAGGTGCTAAGAGAGAAAAATTGCCAGCCCAGAATATTATATCCTGCCAAGCTCTCATTTGTGAATGAAGGTGAAATAAAGACCTTTCATAGCAAACAGAAATTGAAAGACTTTGCCGCCACTCGTCCGGCCCTGCAAAAGATACTTAAAGATGTGCTACACTCAGAAACACAGAAACACGGCCATCAATATGAAAGAAGGGAAAGGAAGAACACCTACCAGTAAAAGAGCATGGGAAGCTCAAAGCATATACTAGAAAATATTTCCGGGAAAATGGCAGGGCAAAGTCACTACGTATCAATTGTCACATTGAACATTAATGGTCTGAATTCTTCAGTTAAAAGACACCGTTTGGCTGACTGGCTCACAGAACACAACCCAGCTATTTGTTGCCTACAAGAAACACATCTCTCTAACAAAGAGGCATGCAGACTGAAAGTGAAAGGTTGGAAAAAGATATTCCATGCCAACAGAAACCAAAAAAAAGCAGGTGTAGCCATATTAATATCAGACAAAATAAACTTTAATACAAAAACTGTTAAGAGAGACAAAGAGGGACACTATATAATGATTAAGGGTTCAATTCAACAGGAAGATGTAACTATTATAAATGTATATGCACCTAATTACAGGGCACCGGCCTATTTAAAAGATATGTTAAGGGACTTAAAGGGAGACTTAGATTCCAATACAATAGTACTGGGGGACTTCAATACTCCACTCTCAGAAATAGACAGATCATCCGGACAGAAGATCAACAAGGAAACAGCAGATTTAATTGACACTATTGCCCAAATGGATCTAACAGATATCTACAGAACTTTCAACCCTACATCTACAGACTTCACATTCTTCTCAGCAGCGCATGGAACCTTCTCTAGGATTGATCACATACTAGGCCATAAAGCAAGTCTCAGCAAATTTAAAAGAATTAGAATCATACCATGCAGCTTCTCAGACCACAGCGGGATGAAGCTGGAAATTAGCAACTCAGGAAACCCCAGAAAGTATGCAAACACATGGAGACTGAACAACATGCTCCTGAATGAACACTGGGTCATTCAAGAAATCAAAAGAGAAATCAAAAACTTTCTGGAAGTAAATGAAGACAACAACACAACATATCAAAACTTATGGGATACAGCAAAAGCAGTATTGAGAGGCAAGTTTATAGCAATAGGTGCCTATATCAAGAAATTGGAAAGGTACCAAATAAATGAGCTTTCAGCGCACCTCAAGGACCTAGAAAAACTGCAGCAAACCAAACCCAAATCTAGTAGGAGAAGAGAAATAATTAAAACCAGAGAAGAAATTAACAGGATTGAATCCAAAAAAACATTACAAAAAATCAGCCAAGCGAGAAGCTGGTTTTTTGAAAAAATAAACAAAATTGACACCCCATTGGCCCAACTAACTAAAAAAAGAAAAGACCCAAATCAATAAAATCAGAGATGAAAAAGGAAACGTAACAACAGACACCACAGAAATAAAAAGAATCATCAGAAATTACTACAAGGACCTGTATGCCAGCAAACAGGAAAACCTATCAGAAATTGATAGATTCCTGGACACATGCAATCTACCAAAATTGAACCATGAAGACATCGAAAACCTAAATAGACCCATAACTGAAACAGAAATTGAAACAGTAATAAAGGCCCTCCCAACAAAGAAAAGCCCAGGACCAGATGGATTCACTGCTGAATTCTACCAGACATTTAAAGAAGAACTAATCCCATTTCTTCTCAAACTATTCAGAACAATCGAAGAAGAGGGAATCCTCCCAAATTCTTTCTATAAAGCCAGCATCACCTTAATCCCTAAGCCAGAGAAAGATGCAGCACTGAAAGAAAATTACAGACCAATATCCCTGATGAACATAGATGCAAAAATCCTCAATAAAATTCTGGCCAATAGAATACAACAACACATCAGGAAAATCATCCACCCAGACCAAGTGGGATTCATCCCTGGTATGCAGGGATGGTTCAACATTCGCAAATCAATCAATGTGATTCACCACATTAACAGACTGCAGAAGAAAAACCATATGGTTATCTCAATTGATGCAGAGAAAGCATTTGATAAAATTCAACACCCTTTCATGATGAAAACTCTAAGCAAATTGGGTATAGAAGGAACATTCCTCAATATAATCAAAGCAATTTATAAAAAACCCACAGCCAGCATCCTATTGAATGGGGAAAAGTTGGAAGCATTTCCACTGAAATCTGGCACCAGGCAGGGATGCCCACTCTCACCACTGCTATTTAACATAGTTCTGGAAGTTTTAGCCAGAGCCATCAGACAAGAAAAAGAAATCAAAGGAATACAAATCAAGAAGGAAGAAGTCAAACTATCCCTCTTTGCAGACGATATGATTCTGTACTTAGAGGATCCAAAGAACTCTACTAAGAGACTATTGGAACTCATAGAGGAGTTTGGCAAAGTAGCAGGATATAAAATCAATGCACAAAAATCAACAGCCTTTGTATACACAAGTAATGCCACAGCTGAGAAAGAACTTCTAAGATCAATCCCATTCACAATAGCTACAAAAACAATCAAATACCTTGGAATAAACTTAACCAAGGACGTTAAAGATCTCTACGATGAAAATTACAAAACCTTAAAGAAAGAAATAGAAGAGGATACCAAAAAATGGAAAAATCTTCCATGCTCATGGATTGGAAGAATCAACATCATCAAAATGTCCATTCTCCCAAAAGCAATTTATAGATTCAATGCAATCCCAATCAAGATACCAAAGACATTCTTCGCAGATCTAGAAAAAATGATGCTGAAATTCATATGGAGGCACAAGAGACCTCGAATAGCTAAAGCAATCTTGTACAACAAAAACAAAGCCGGAGGCATCACAATACCAGACTTCAGGACATACTACAGGGCAGTTGTAATCAAAACAGCATGGTACTGGTACAGAAACAGATGGATAGACCAATGGAACAGAATTGAAACACCAGAAATCAATCCAAACATCTACAGCCAACTTATATTTGATCAAGGATCTAAAACCAATTCCTGGAGCAAGGACAGTCTATTCAATAAATGGTGCTGGGAAAACTGGATTTCCACGTGCAGAAGCATGAAGAAGACCCCTACCTTACACCTTACACAAAAATCCACTCAACGTGGATTAAAGACCTAAATCTATGTCCTGACACCATTAAGTTATTAGAGAACATTGGAGAAACCCTTCAAGATATTGGCACAGGCAAAGAGTTTCTGGAAAAGACCCGGGAGGCACAGACAGTCAAAGCCAAAATCAACTATTGGGATTGCATCAAATTGAGAAGTTTCTGTACTGCAAAAGAAACAGTCAGGAGAGTGAAGAGACAACCGACAGAATGGGAAAAAATATTTGCAAACTATGCAACAGATAAAGGGTTAATAACCAGAATCTACAAAGAGATCAAGAAACTCCACAAAAACAAAACCAACAACCCACTTAAGAGATGGGCCAAGGACTTCAATAGACATTTTTCAAAAGAGGAAATCCAAATGGCCAACAGGCACATGAAAAAATGTTCAAGGTCACTAGCAATCAGGGAAATGCAAATCAAAACCACAATGAGGTTTCACCTCACCCCGGTTAGAATGGCTCACATACAGAAATCTACCAACAACAGATGCTGGCGAGGATGTGGGGAAAAAGGGACACTAACCCACTGTTGGTGGGAATGCAAACTGGTCAAGCCACTATGGAAATCAGTCTGGAGATTCCTCAGAAACCTGAATATAACCCTACCGTTCGACCCAGCCATCCCACTCCTTGGAATTTTCCCAAAGGAGTTTAAATTGATAAAGAAAAAAGCGGTCTGCACCCTAATGTTTATTGCAGCACAATTCACAATAGCCAAGACCTGGAACCAACCTAAATGCCCATCAATGGTAGACTGGATAAAGAAATTATGGGATATGTACTCTTTAGAATACTATACTGCAGTAAGAAACAACGAAATCCAGTCATTTGCAACAAAATGGAGGAATCTGGAACACATCATGCTGAGTGAAGTAAGCCAGTCCCAAAGGGACAAATACCATATGTTCTCCCTGATCGGTGACAACTGACTGAACACCAAAAAGGAAACCTCCTGAAGTGAAATGGACACTATGAGAAACGGTGACTTGATCAGCATAGCCCTGACTGCTAATGGACAACTTAATACATTATCCCTCATAGTATTTTTTTTGTCTGTTCTACTTAATATGACTGGTTTAATTCTGTAATTATCACACAGTTATTCTTGAGTGTTGAAAATTAAGTGAAATGTGATCCCTGTTGAACGTAAGAGTGGGAATAAGAGAGGGAAGAGATGT
Source organism: Oryctolagus cuniculus (assembly GCF_051225735.1). Lineage (NCBI taxonomy): Eukaryota > Metazoa > Chordata > Mammalia > Lagomorpha > Leporidae > Oryctolagus > Oryctolagus cuniculus. The sequence goes on along the minus strand of NC_142876.1, from coordinate 115,679,939 downwards.
GTAATTTGGGGCATGCTCGGGCTGACTTGCCCCAATTGGTAGAGTTGGAAACATACCAGGGGATTCCAATTCAATCCCATCAAGGTGGCATGTGCCAATGCCATCTCGCTATTCCAGGTGATCAATTTCAGTTCACAATTGATCATAATGAAAGGACTGAGAGTCAAGGGGAGCACATGGGCAAGTCTAGTATCTGCTGACACCAACCGATAGAATGGATAAAGGGGAGGGTGGTCCAGCATGGGAAGTGAGATGCTCAGCAGACTCATAGAATGGTGGATGTTCTAAATAGCACTCTGGCCTCAGAATCAGCCCTGAAGGCACTCGGATCTGGCTGAAAAGCCCATGAGAGTATTTCAGGCATGGAAAGCCAAGACACTCTGGCAAAAGATCTCTGTGAGTGAGATCCCAGTGGAAAGAACAGGTCTTCAAAGAGGGAGGTGCCTTTCTCTGAAGGGAGGAGAGAACCTCCACTTTGACTATGACCGTGTCCAAACAAGATAAGAGTCGGAGAACTCAGGGGGCTTCCATAGCCTTGGAAACTCATAACTGGTGCATAGGGAGATTACTGATGCCATAAACAGGAGTGTCAATTTGTGAAGTCAACGGCAGGAGTCACTGTGCACTTACTCCTCATGTAGGATCTCTGTCCTTAACGTGCTGTACACTGAGGCTTAATGCTATAACGAGTACTCAAACAGTATATTTCACTTTGTGTTTCTATGGGGGTGCAAACGATTGAAATCTTTACTTAATGTACACTAAACTGATCTTCTGTAAAAAAAAAAAAAAAAATTATCAATTCCCAACTTGACTCTCACTGGGATTAAACGTGACAATAGGTCTGATCTGATTTCATCATCATTTAAAAAAAATCATCTATTATTTTTCACTTAATGTTTCTGTGTGGGAGCAAACTGTTGAAATACTTACTTAAGGTATGCTAGGCTGATCTTCTGTATATTAAGATAATCGAAAATGAATCTTGACGTGAATGGAGGGGGAGAGGGAGTGGGAAGGGGGGGGTTGTTGGTGGGAGGGACGGTATGGGGGGGGAAGCCATTGTAACACATGAGTCGTACTTTGGAAATTTATATTCATTAAATAAAAGATAAAAAAAAAAAAAAAAACAAAAAAAAAAAAAAAAAAAAAAAGAAAATTAACTGAAATGTGATCCCTGTTAAACATAAAAGTGGGAATAAGAGAGGGAAGAGATGTATAATTTGGGGCATGCTTGGGCTGACTTGCCCCAATTGGTAGAGTTGGAAACATACCAGGGGATTCCAATTCAATCTCATCAAGGTGGCATGTACCAATGCCATCTCACTATTCCAAGTGATCAATTTCAGTTCACAATTGATCATAATGAAAGGACTAAGAGTCAAAGGGAGCACATAAACAAGTCTAGTATCTGCTAACACTAACCGATAGAATAAATAAAGGGGAGAGTGATCCAACATGGGAAGTGAGATACTCAGCAGACTCATAGAATGGCGGATGTCCTAAATAGCACTCTGGCCTCAGAATCAGCCCTAAAGGCACTCGGATCTGGCTGAAAAGCCCATGAGAGTATTTCAGGCATGGAAAGCCAAGACACTCTGGCAAAAAGATCTCTGTGAGTGAGATCCCAGTGGAAAGAACAGGTCTTCAAAGAGGGAGGTGCCTTTCTCTGAAGGGAGGAGAGAACCTCCACTTTGACTATGACCTTGTCTAAACAAGATAAGAGTCGGAGAACTCAAGGGGCTTCCATAGCCTTGGAAACTCATGACTGGTGCATAGGGAGATTACTGATGCCATAAACAGGAGTGTCAATTTGTAAAGTCAACAACAGGAGTCACTGTGCACTTACTCCTCATGTAGGATCTCTGTCCTTAATGTGCTGTACACTGAGGCTTAATGCTATAACGAGTACTCAAACAGTATATTTCACTTTGTGTTTCTATGGGGGTGCAAACGATTGAAATCTTTACTTAATGTACACTAAACTGATCTTCTGTAAAAAAAAAAAAAAAAGAAATTATCAATTCCCAACTTGACTCTCACTGGGATTAAACATGACAATAGGTCTGATCTGATTTCATCATCATTTAAAAAAAATCATCTATTATTTTTCACTTTATGTTTCTGTGTGGGAACAAACTGTTGAAATCCTTACTTAAGGTATACTAAGCTGATCTTCTGTATATTAAGATAATCGAAAATGAATCTTGATGTGAATGGAAGGGGAGAGGGAGTGGGAAAGGGGAGGGTTGTGGGTGGGAGGGACGGTATGGGGGGGAAAGCCATTGTAACCCATGAGTCGTACTTTGGAAATTTATATTCATTAAATAAAAGATTAAAAAAAAAAAGAAAAAAAAATGTTAGGAGAGTCCCTACCTCTTCTGTGAGCTCCAGGTTCAAAACCTGAAGCCAGGCCTCTGTTTGGCACAAGGAAAGGAAAGCAGGAACTTTGGTCATGTGTGAGAACAGAAGGCATTGACTGGGCCACAGAGTTAGGAGCTTCTGTGTTCCTGATTGAGAGACTCTGAGGAAGGACTAGAGTTCCTCCTCCCTTCCTGGGCTGACCCTGTCCAGCACAGGACCAGCAAAGGAAGGAGAGCTGCTTTTTCTCTTGAGTACTGAGGCAAGAAGCCCCATGTTCAAGTAATGAGTCTGGTCCTTGATTAAGAGCCCTGAACAGGGTGCCAGTGCTGTGGCACAGTGTGTTAATGCCCTGCCCTGAAGCACCGGCATCCCACATGGGCGCCAGTTCTAGTCCCGGCTGTTCCACTTCCGATCCAGCTCTCTGCTATGGCCTGGGAAAGCTGTAAGAAGATGGCCCAAGTCCTTGGGCCCTGCACCCACGTGGGAGACCTGGAAGAAGCTCCTGGCTGTAGATTGGCGCAGCTCTGGCCATTACAACCAATGGGGAGTGAACCATCGGATGGAAGACTTCTCTCTCTCTCTCTCTCTCTCTCTCTCTCTGTCTCTCCTCTCTCTGTAAAACTCTGACTTTCAAATAAATAAATAAATCTTAAAAAAAGAGAGAGAGAGCACTGAACACTGCTATATTGATTTTTCCAGTGGTGCTAAAGATCAGAAATCCCTGTAGGGAACCATCTTCTTCATCACACAGGTTATCCATGATCCAAATGAACAAACTTGATATTCACAGTCCTCAACTGAAGATAGTTGTTGTATTTTCCTACTAATTTCTTTCCTTCTTCTGATTAAAAAAAAAAAAACAACCTTAATTGTCTGAAGTTATGAGAAAAGAACTTCAGTGCCAGCAATGGGAAAAAGAAAGGGAGGCTCAGAAAGGGCACATCTGTTATGATGATATTTGGGAAAATGGTATCATTATTTTCTCATAGCTTTGTAAGTAATGTTTTAAACTGTGAACTAATGGTAAGTGTGGTGGAAGTATTCATAAGGCAATAGCTCTGACATAAAAATAGAAGATTCCACTATAGAAACTGAAAATATCCCTTTGTTCACTTCATGGCTGAAAACTGTCCATACTAAGACTGTCTTCCTCAGCGGGACATATTAATCCAAGAACTAGCTCCCCAAGAGAAGAGATAGCCCATGGCTGAAAATCAATTAATCTTTTTTTATTCTTATCACTTGCCAAATAAGATGAAAACAGTTCTGATTTTTTTTTAAAGTGTAGTAAGTATCATTGTTTTTCTTTTGGCTTTGGTAGGAAATCTGGTTTGAGTGTAGTTTGCTGATGAAGGAAATCTAATCTTTTGGATAATGTTGACTTATTGAAGAAGCTTGGCAACTGGTATTGGATATTCTGCTTTAACTTAAGACAAAGATTTGAGAAAGAAGCAAATGAAGACGTTAAGAGATGCTCCATGAACAGGTACAGATGACAGAGCTGATGCTCAGAAGGATTTGAGCAGTTAGCTTCTTGTTGGAACATACAGCCACAAAATCTAATTAATTAAATAAGAAGTTAAAATCGATGTTCAAAATGCCATTGTAGGTTGCAAAAGGCAATTACTGTAGCATTTTGGTGATTCAGACTTTAACATCAGAACTGCTCAGAAGTAACCAGGAGCTTCCTCTGGGTCTCCCATGGGTGCAGGGACCCAAGGGCTTGGGCCATCTTCACTGCTTTCCCGGGCCACAGCAGGGAGCTGGATCAGAAGTGGAGCAGCTGAGTCTCTAACCAGCAGCCATATGGGACACTAGCACTGCAGGCCGTGGCTTACCCACTATGCCACAGCGCCGGCCTGGGGATTGTTATGTTTTAAATGTGGCACTTTTGGGGTGGTATGGGTGAAAAAATAGTGAGTAATTGAAAGGATTAAAGAGTAGAGCAGAATTACATGATTTTCTTAAGTGTTGAGGCTTCTAAGATACTCTGTGATAGCTCCCTAAGCTAGCTTCACAAGCCATCAAAGAGTTGGTCTAAGAGAACACCATAGGTCTTCATTTTCAGTGTCTCAGGATGGTTTCTCCTAGTTGGCATAAAATCAGTCTATTTTTATAAGAAAATTATTTCTTTTGTAAAGAAATATTGTAAATATGTCTTGAAGCTAATAATTTTCTAATTATCTCTTGTGTTCAGACAACATACCAGAGAAGAAAATGAGACAACAAAGGAAACGTGAAAGGCTTGTGGGGAGCAACTGAGACTATGCTAAATTACTGGAACTAGGACTAATTCTATGCATCTGAGCTCCCACAATACAGCGCTGAGAGACAGCAAACAACTTCTACACAGCTGCCTCACCAGTTCAACTGATAAGCTGCAGGAGCTGATCCTGCTCCTGATTGGAGGAGAGCAGCGTGCTCTGCGTGTGGGCAGCAGAGTTGGGATTGGTGGAAGAGGACTATAAAGGAGGAGAGAACCACCATGCACCGGGGAACATCTGAGCAGCCTCTGAGAGGGCTGGCGGTGTGCTGCTCCTCCGCGGAAGCGGGGAAAGCGGCGGGGGGGCCGGCAGCAAACCCGGGAAGGACCAGCAGCTAACCCCGGATGGCGTCATTACTCCGCGAGTAGGGGAACAGCAGCAAAACCGGGAAGGGCCGGGCAAAAAGAACAGCGCAGGGTCCAGTGTTGTTCCTCCACGAATGGGGGAGCGACAAGGCTAATTATAAACAAGCCTTGTCAAACTTCAAAGACAAGGATGAAAACATTGGAAGACGGAGAAGAAAGTAGAGGTATACTGGGGCCAGTGTTCCGGCATAATGGGTTAAACCCCTGCCTGCAACACCGGCATTCCATATGGGTGCTGGTTAATCTCCTAGCTGCTCCACTCCCTATTCAGCTCTCTACTAATGTGCCTGAGAAAGCAAGGGAGGCCCAAGTGCTTGAGCCACTGCACCCATGTGGGACACCTGGAAGAAACTTCTGGCTTTGGCCCAGCCCAGTCTTAGCCACTGCAGGCATGTGGGGTGTGAACCAGTAGATGGAAAGATCTCTTTCTGTATCTCCCTCTCTCTCTCTAACTCTGCCTTTCAAATAAATAATCTTTTTAAAAAAAGGAAATAAAGTAGAGGTATACTATGGCTTATATTTCTGAAATTCACAAGAGATAATATTCTAGTTCCATTAATATCTCACTAATAAGGCTGGCAATACAGAAACCAGCCATTTAGTTCTCTCTCTCCATGAGCAATTACCATTCAGGTACTCTCAGGAGCAATTTCTACAATCAAAATGATACTGAGTGATATTATATTTTTAGGCTATAGTCTGTAACACTGATGTACAATACATTGAACTGATTCCTAGAACAATGCAGTTTACTGACTGAAACACAGAGAAAAGGTACTTTAGAATAAAATTTAGTAATATATATTTAGTATATATATATAGTATATATATAGTATATATATAGCTAAGACTGCGATTTTATATTGGTCATTATATATCCATTTTTTTAAAAGAATTATTATTTTGAAAGTCTGAATTAGAGACAAGGAGAGACACATAGAAATCTTCCAGCTGTTGGTTCACTCCCCAGATGGCCACAATGGCTAGCGCTGGGCCAGTATGAAGCCAGGAGCTTCAGCCAGGTCTCCCGTGTGGATGGCAGGGTCCCAAACACTTCAGCCCTCTTCTTCTGCTTCTTCTATACCATTAGCAGGGAGCTGGATCAGAAGTGGAGCAACTAGGACTGGAACTGGTGCCTTTATGAGATACTGGCATCACAGGCAGCAGCTTAACCTGCTGTGCCACAACACTGGCCCTCATATATCCATTTTCTAAAAAAATTGACTACCAGGAAATAAAATACTTAAAATATGAATATAGATGATCATTCAGCAAAACTTACCAAAGAACTCTGCTACAGAAATTGGGGATTTGGAACTGGAGCATATTTTCCCTGAGAAATGCTATGGTCAGATTTTCTTACCGTATGAGCTATGCTGGCAGAGGCTAAAGTGTCATATCTGGGAGGCCCCTACACAGAATAGCTGAAATGAGAGAAAAGCCCATTTCTTTAGGTTAATACTGTGGAAGTGGGGGGGGGTATCAGAGCAGGTTCACAGCATGTGTGGTCATTGGTCCCAGGCTTCCTTGCTGTGTCTTTTTTCCTAGAGTGCAGCTCTCAATCATAATCAACACCTGCTCCCCAGAGCCTATTCATGAGAAGGGAGGGGAATGAGCCTCCTTTCTAGATGTGTGAGTGGGAAGTTATATACAACCTGTGCATTTATATCCAGGAGGCCAGAGCTCAGTTTCATGGGCCACCTCCAGCTGCAGGAGAAGCTGGGAAATGACTTCTCTAAGCAAGGTGACCACAAATCCACCTGAAATATGAGTGTTGTATTACTAATAGGAAAATGGGGAGTGAAAGAGGCAAGTAACAGGTAGGAGCTGTCGCTCCCCCTCTTCACGGAGGAACGACACAGGACCCTGCGCTGTTCTTTTGTCTGCTTGGCCCTTCCCGGGTTTGCTGCTGGTTCTTCCCGGGTTGGCTGCCGATCCTTCCACCTCCGTGGAAGGGTGGCTCCCCCTGCCACTTTCCCCACTTCCGCGGGGGAGCGGCACACCGCCGGCCAGCTCTCTCGGGGGCTGCTCAGATGTTATCCGGATGTTCCCCTTAGATGTTCCTGGTGCATGTTGTCTCTCTCCTCCTTTATAGTCCTCTTCCACCAATCCCAACTCTGCTACCCACACGCCGAGTACGCTGCTCTCCTCCAATCAGGAGCAAGATCAGCTCCTGCAGCTCAGTCAATCAAATTGGCGAGAGGCAGCTGTGTAGAAGTTGTTTACTCCTCTCCCAGCGCCATATTGTGGGAGAGCAGATGCATAGAATAAGTCTTAATTCCAGTAACTTAGTCTAGTCCGAGTTGCTCCCCACAGGAGCCTCTCCTAATCTCACAAAAACCTTGTGCTAAGCCAAGGACCATTTTCTAACCTCTGAACAAAATGCCCATTTAGGTTTGAAAAGAGACCAGGAACATTTAATTATTTGAAAACCATCTGTTTAGTTTCATATAAATGCTGTCCCTATGACATGTAAAGCTCTATATATTTCTTCTATTTTTGCTCTGTCCCCGAAACACCTGTTTCCAAAAAATGTGAAGTGGCACTACAGTGTTTTTTTTATAAAAAGGAAAATCTGTTTTCTTTAAAACTAACAGCCTATCAAGGCTGGCTACAGCTCGTCATCACCTAGGTTGTCTTGCTGTGTCTGAGATTGTTACTTTAGTTCGGTAACTTGGGGATTTTTGATTCTTCAATTATTTAGGTTAGGGAAGCTTAGTGGTAAACAGAGACACAAAATCTATCCAAGTTGTGGTCTGAATGATTGCTCTTATATATTGTACCTTCATATGACAGTTTTACAAGATTTAATGACATATTCTTAAATGATGTTCGGATTGGTACATGAAAGGTGCACATTAATACTGGTTATTACTTTTCTTTCTGGAGCAGCTTTTTAAAAAAAAAAAAAAAAAGGGAAAATGGGCTGGTGCCGCGGCTCAATAGGCTAATCCTCAACCTAGTGGCGCTGGCACACCGGGTTCTAATCCCGGTCGGGGCACTGGATTCTGTCCCGGTTGCCCCTCTTCCAGGCCAGCTCTCTGCTGTGGCCAGGGAGTGCAGTGGAGGATGGCCCAAGTGCTTGGGCACTGCACCCCATGGGAGACCAGGATAGGCACCTGGCTCCTGCCTTTGGATCAGCGTGGTGCGCCAGCCGCAGCGCCTCAGCCGCGGTGGCCATTGGAGGGTGACCCAACTGCAAAGGAAGACCTTTCTCTCTGTCTCTCTCTCTCTCTCTCTCACTGTCCACTCTGCCTGTCAAAAAAAAAAAAAAAAGGAAAACAGCCTTAAACTTTTTTATTTTTATAACGACGTCTTATTCCCATATGAGAAATAGATGGTCCAGTAAACCTTTGTTTCCAGAACAAGAGGCTGGGCTGATTCTGCATCTTGCTATCCAGAGTAGCAACTAGAAGTCATTGTCCAGGAAAGGAAGGACATCAAGCCTGGAGTGTCCCACGTGTAGGAGTGGGACTGGGGAAAGGTGAGAGAGGTGGCCTCTGAAGTGTAGCACTATTCTATGAAGGGGCCCTGCAAAGGGTGTTTGTGTCCCAGGGTGATTCTAGTGAGTTTATGTGGTCCTCTGGCCCTTTTACAGTTCTCAGGATCCTTCAATTCATACTAGCTGTTTATAATAAAAAAGATCAGGACCTCCACAAGTGTCATGTCAAAAGGATGATTGTTTCTAAGAAGCATTTGGAGAAAGTCTCAAATTTGTGGTTCCCCATATGATTTTTACAGCTTTAGAATGCCATTTCTCAGGAACCACTTTTAAAGTACTAAGAAGAGGAGAAGTTTTAACATACTGTGGGGTTCTAGCAGTGTTTTATGTTATGGAGAAGCTGCTCAGCATGTCAGTGCTTCCATAGGGTGTGTAAACTGACTGTAAAATGTTTCTGTAAATTCACTACAGTGCCTGCAGCAGCCTGTCATCGGAAGGCTGTGATTGATGCATCTTTGAAAGAATCCTCTCAGTAAAACTTTAGTTCCTGCTATTTGAGCTGATATGAACCAGAGCTGAAGTTAAGAGGAATGCGAGAGCCATTGTTAGAAACAGAGATGAAAGACCAAGCTCAACCTGGACAGGTAACTGTGTTCTGGTGTGAAGTGCCCAGCTTGTAACATCAAGCAGATGACTGCGCTGTGCCATTTTTGTATGTGTCTCTCTTTAGTGCATTTATACTATTTTTGGGCAATGTCTCTGAAGCCTACCAGCCTTCTTCACCACGTCTTCCTCAGCTCTCCCCATCATAAGGTAGTTACTGCCATGTGATGCTAGTGCCCAATCTCATTCCAGATGACACACTGGAGCCTGCAGTGGTTTATAGCTGTACAGGATCAAAGTGGCATATCTGGGACTTAATCGTGGTTTGTGTCTTACCTCCAGACTCATGTTTATACTCACACCTTCTGTTTTGACCCTGTTGCTCCAGTATCCAAGATCTTATTTTAAAAATCCTGAATTCTTGGGGCTGGCGCCATGGTGCAGCAGGTTAATCTTCCACCTGCAGCGCCAGCATCCCATATGGGCGCTGGTTCTAGTCCCGGCTGCCCCTCTTCCAATCCAGCTCTGCTATGGCCTGGGAAAGCATTAGAATATAGCCCAAGTGCTTGGGCCTCTGCACCCACGTGGGAGACCGGGAAAAAGCACCTGATTCTTGGCTTTGGATCGGCGCAGTTCCGGCCGTTGCAGTCATCTGGGGAGTGAACCAACGGAAGGAAGACCTTTCTCTCTGTCTCTCCCTCTCACTGTCTATAACTCTACCTCTCAAATAAATAAATAAATTTTTTTTAAAAATCCTGAATTCTTACAAACTTATCTGATGTCTACAGCAAAGACTAAGTTGCTAGTCTTATCAAAGGTTATTATGTTAGCCAAATAAAGCAAAGCTACAGTAATTGTAACAGGATGCTACTGGCTGAAGAAAAGAAGCATATATAAGTGGGAAAGAGTTGAGAGTCCAGAAATAAATCTACATATCTGTGATCAGTTGATTTTTCACATGAATACCCAAAAGAGAAAAAATAGTCTCCAACAAATGGCTCAGGGACAACCATGCAAAAGAAGCATTTTGATTTTGACCTCATACCATATATAAAATCAACTCAAAACAGATTTAAGACTTAAATGTAAGAACTAAGATTGCAAAGCCAATTCAATCAGCTTGTATGACAAGTAGGGGAAGGAGGGAGGAGAGACAAAAAGAATACCTGAAAGAAAAAAGCAGAATCATCAGCTATACTAGAACCATAAGAAATACTAGAAAAAAGGAAAAGAAGGAAAATAATGAAAAGACAAATAGAAAGACAGAGAAAGGATGTATTTGTCTGGCAGTACAAAGGGAGGCTTGAGAGGCAGATTGTGGAGTAGAAAGGAGAAGGGAAGGGAAGACTGGCTAGGCAGGAACATGAGCCCATGAATGTGGGAGCCAGTGGTCATGCAAGAGTGCAGTGCAGGTGACTTGTTGCTGCCCAGAGCTCCTAGGTGGACAGTGAAACACTCATGAACCTCAACTCTTGGTCACGACTGACTCAACTCTAAGTCATAGTTTCTCTGGTGTTATAAAGACCAGGTAAACCTATTTAATAGTTGCAGTTTTATCATCACAAACCTTACCTTTTTTCCTGGGCCAGTTGTGAACATTGTGTCCAGCAGATGGCGATAGACATCGTAGAATTTAGATCCAGGCCCTAGTGTATGGTCCTAGAGAAATTTAAGCCGAGTCATTTTTCAGTTTTCTAGGCAGTATATTTTTTAAAAGTAAAATTAAATTTAAAAATATTTTAATCATCTCAGTACATTAAAATATTTCAACAGGTAATCAATATGCAGAAATTATGAATGGGTATTTTCCATTTCTTTTTCACACTAAGTCTTCAAACGCCACTATGATCTTAATTTGAATGCTAACTTGATCTATACTTGATGACATAGAACATCTGAAAAAGCAGATTCCTATCCAATTTCTTCCAAACATGCTTAAGCATATTTAAAAGTTTTCCAACAACTGAGTTTAGTATCTGATTTTAAATTTAAATGAGTGAAATTCAGTTTCAGTTCCTTAGGTTAAGCTCAGGTCAGAGGCTCTGGAGATGCATGTGTGTGGTGCTGCAGAGCTGGGCAGCACAGCTCCAGCGCATTTGTTTACCAGCCTCGTGGTCCCACTATACACAATCCTCCCACTAGGCATTAAGGGTTTGGCCGATAAAGTCCCAGGCGTATGTCAAACCTTCAAGAGATTCTCTGGCAGATTCTTGAGAATAAATAGTAGTGAAAATTCCTGGAGGAAAACCTGACTGCACCTTATTTGTAAGCTTGTAAAGCTAAAGGAAATGCCTAAAGAAACTGCTTTGTGGCCGGTGCTGTGTCATAGAGGGTAAAGCTGCTGCCTGCAACATGGGCATCCCATATGGGTGCTGGTTCAACACCTGGCTGCTCCACCTCCAATCCAGCTCCTTGTTAATGTGCCTGGGAAGGCAGTGGAAAAAGGTCCAAATTCCTGGGCCCCTGTACCCACATGGGAGACTCAGAATAAGCTCCTAGCTTTCGGTTTTGCCCTGGCCCAGCCCTGGCCATTGCAGCCATTTGGGAAGTGAACCAGCAGATGGAAGAGCTCTCTGTCTCTCCCTCTCTAAATTTGACTTTTAAATAAAATAAATAAAACTTAAAAAAATGGATTTGTTTTCATTGTAATGTCTCCTCTACACCTTTGTGTGTTGCGATACAGTCCATTGGAATTGGCTCAGTAAATCATGGTGTTTGCTTGGAAAGTTCCCAAAGGATCACATTTAAATCCATGTCCATGACATTCTTACTCTGCTTACTTACGTATTTGCCCAATATGTCTAAGATCATTTACTCCCTCTAAAGGCCAGCATGCAGGACACAAATGGTTGTCAACTGTCTGGCGACCTACAGAGGAGGCAACAGAATTTCGAATTTGAACAGGGGAGGCTACTGCTCTTCAGAGTTAACACAACATCTAGTAGCCAGGCCATGTGTGTGTCATTTCCTTTGAAGCCAGTCAGTTGAGTGAAGTCAGTTTTATGCTAAGCAGTTCATGAAAACCTACATAACTAAGGTGAATGATGGTAACTGAAAAGAACTTGTTGGCCCAGTGTATTTCAGCGAGAAGAGATGTAAGTACCCTGGTCATTCCCCCCTACACTGCCAGTTGGTGGGTGCTGTGTTTTTGTGGTGTAAGCTGTGGACGTGTACCTTCATGCTCACTGTGTGGTGATGGGATTGGTGTTATCCAGGAAAATGGGAAAATCAAAATGTTTAGTGCTTTTTAAAAAGATACTATTTATTTATTTGAGAGGCAGAGTCACAGACAGTGAGAGGGAGAGACAGAGAGAAAGGCCTTCCTTCCACTGGTTCATTCCCCAAATGGCCGCAATGGCCTGAGCCACGCCAATCCAAAGCCAGGTGCCAGGAGCCAGGAGCTTCTTCCAGGTGTCCCATGTGGGTGCAGGGGCCCAAGCACTTGGGTCATCTTCTACTGCTTCCTCAGGCCATAGCAGAGAGCTGGATTGGAAGAGGAGCAGCTGGGACTAGAACTGGCACCCATATGGGATGCTGGCACCGCAGGCGGAGAATTAACCCACTGCGCCACAGCACCAGCCCCAAAATGTTTAGTGTTTTAGTGAAAACTTATCACCCCAGCCTAGGATTGGTGTTCTGCGATGGTGCTTATTTTAATAATCTTGGCCTGTATTTATAGACTGCTGCCTAGTAGATGTGTTTGTCCAGGTATAGGTGTGGGCAGAGTGTGAAGGTTCACCTTCAGTTTAAGCAGCTTCTTTCTCCGTTACATTTTGTGTTCTCCCCAACTCTGAAAGTTCTGATGTTGGTGGCATTTTGGCCTGGCTTTAAGCATTTCTTCTGAGGTATGGCATATCTTCTTCTCTGCCCATCTGGTCATTAGCAGGAGCGAAGCTTCCTAGAACTTAAACCTCCTCTTTGCCTGGTCCCTCACCGCCCTTTGCACACACACCAATTTTATTCATGGTTATTCAGTGTAGTTTTTAAAAGAGAGAGAACACAAGAATGAGCCCTTGCTCCCAAGTGTGCCTGAAAAAATGTGCCACTGTCTTTGTAGAGACCCTTGTTTTCATGTATTCTTCCAAAATAATCATCGTTACCTTCAAGAGAAAAGGCGGCCGGCGCCGCAGCTCAATAGGCTAATCCTCAGCCTTGCGGCACTGGCACACAGGGTTCTAGTCCTGGTCGGGGTGCTGGATGCTGTCCCAGTTGCCCCTCTTCCAGGCCAGCTCTCTGCTATGGCCCGGGAGTGCAGTGGAGGATGGCCCAAGTCTTTGGGCCCTGCACCCGCATGGGAGACCAGGGGAAGCACCTGGCTCCTGGCTTCGGATCAGCGTGATGTGCCGGTCGCAGTGCGCCGGCCGCGGCAGCCATTGGAGGGTGAACCAACGGCAAAAAGGAAGACCTTTCTCTCTGTCTCTCTCTCTCTCACTATCCACTCTGCCTGTAAAAAAAAAAAAAAAAAAAGAGAGAGAGAGAGAGAGAGAGAGAAAAGGCTTTCTATTGCTATTTCCAGTTTGTTATCTGCATGAGTTTTCATGGAATGGCCAATCAACATGTACGCATCATTTGGTTTTATTTTTCTTTTCATTGAGTCTTTCTAAAACTGAGCTGCTCGCTTATTTTTAGCAGTTGCCTAACCGTTTGTCAAAGTAGCACACAGTGCTGAGCACCTCCTCGACTGCTGGTTGTCTGCATCATTTCCCTATTGGGAATAAAGTGACTGTAAGCATCTTGAAGTTTGCTCTCACAGGTGGATCTTACTCAGGTACCCTCCCACTTTGAATCTGACCTCTTGGGCGTCCTTTCCAGAAGTGAGGTCACTGGGTCACCGTCATGGTCCTTTTGATGCTTCTTGATGGGTCTGTGATCTCAACAGGACCCACTGTACCATAGCAAATCTCCCTGGTGGAGGAGCAAAGTGAACTACAGGGCAGGACAGGTGGTTCCAGTCCCCTGTGATGCCTCTGCATGGCATGGAGTTAAACTCAGTTCTCTGTGTGCTGGCTATGTCTCTGCTTGCTCCAAGATCTACTGAGTTCTGCTTCTTTTTTCCTTCTTGAGAATTTCAAGCACCTGTCTAGACTCTGTTTCATATGCAGGATAACCCAGAGGAGAGCAACTATGAATCTCCCAGTCCCAATGCCATGGATTTCATGCACCCAGCAGTCTGTCCTAGCTTACAGCTGAGCTTGCTCACAGCAGTCATGAATTACATGGCAACCTTTACCTAAAGTATTTCTGATGAAAACCAGAGAGAGCTAGAAATTAGTGAATACAGCAACAAAATATAGAGCCATTATGCAAATTAAATAGGTATTTCTTTTATATTATTCCTCTTTAAACAAATATTTATTTATTTAATTGAGAGGCAGGGAAGGAGATATTGGGAAACCTTCCATCTACTGCTTCACTACCCAAATGCCCACAAAAACTGGGCTTGCTGAGGCCAGAGTCAAAATCAAGGCACTCAATCCAGGCCTCCAAGTGGGTGGCAAGAACCCAAATATGTGTATCATCAATTGTGTCTCCCAGGTTTACATTAGTGGGAACCTGGACTCAGACATGGTCATTGAATCCAGGCATTCTAATGCAGGATGCAGGCTTCTTCACCATCACACTAAACACTTTCTCATTTTTAATTTTCTTACATACAGCCTAATCATAGCTATGTCCCCCTATCCAAGGCTTTCTATGCAGTGCTCAGTGAAACGAGGAGTTACAGTGCCCACTTCCCAGAGGCAGTCGAGGCTACTGACCACCCAAAGTCTCTCCTACAGACTGAGCACCTGGTAGGAAATCAGTTGCCACTAACTTTACTGCTGGCTCAGAGAACATGAAGCAAGGCCTGTGCTTAAGGCTCTGACACTAAAGCCACCCTCATTTCCTCTAAGAAGTCTTGCTAAAAACTGAGTCTGGACAAGAGGAAAGGGCTACCCCAAGATGGCAAAGAATAGTAGTGAACTGGCAGTGGCTGCCTGGATCTTTGTGCTGAGATGAAGACATCTGAGTTTCAAGAGCTGCAATTGACTAATGGTAACTGCAAGGGCCATACCTGAAGAAGCAACAGCACTCAGTGCCGTGTGTTTACATCTCTAGAGCATTCACTTCAAGCAGGCTGTATCTTGTGCTGTAGAAAGCCTTTGCCTCCTTGCCTCCAAAGATGACCGGTGGTGGTGGTGGGTGGGGGGGTCAGAGGGAGAGGAGGAGCTTGTAGAAAAATCCAGATACTCTAGTGTGATGAGAACTTAGGACATCCTCAGATAATCCAGTGCCCTCCCCTCAGGCCTAGTTGTGGGGGGGCACTGCTGAGGGATGAAGCCTTACCCCCTTCTCATGTTTCTGTGGAGATGGGGCTTCCCCTTTCTTCCCTCCTTCCAGGGGACAACCTAAGTCTGTAGCGCCACACATTCCTGGGCAGTTGCCCCAGCAGGAGGCATCCCTGCTCACAGGTGGCTCAGATTTGCCCCTAGGTGTGGCAAGCACTAGGTTAGGGCCAGGGCCAGCCCTTCGGAGACAGGGGTATGAGGTCGGCACACACAGCGGAAGTGCACATGTAGACTCACGGCTGCACCCATGGGAGAATGGCTGAGTCCATGGGCCCCAAGGCTGCATTTCAGGCTCAGGCCTCAGACAAGGCCTCTACTCCTACCTTTACCAGGCCCTGCCTGAGCGGCTGAGGGGGCCTGCCTGCGAGGACAAGGAGGAGTGTTCTAGTGTTCTTCCCTCATCTTCTGACCCTTGTCAGGCCTTGTGCTTGGCAGGGGAGCAGGGCAGGCTCTTAGATCCCCAGGACCCTCACAAACATCAAGACCTTAGATAGCCTGATGGACAGGCCCCAACTCTCCACTGGGGCTTGGAGAACAAATCACATCCTCAGAGACCTCACTCTGCTCCTGGGGAATGGATCGCAGGAGCCCCTAGACAAGCAAGGCCAGAGCTGCTGGCTCAAGGCTAATGCGCCAGCTGCCCCTCTCAGATGCCAGCAGGACAAGTGAGTACACCAGAGGGGCCTGACTGGTCAGGGCAGGGGTGACTCATCCACCCGAGCACAGCTGCTGGGCCTGCCCAGGACTTGTGGGGTCTGCTTCCAGGTTCCACAGAGGGCCCTGGGTGACGTCACTGATCTGCCCACCATCTCTATTCTCCAGTTCACTCTCCTTGTTTCTTCCTTCATCTCCCCCTCCCTCCTTGATCTCCTCCATTTCCCCCTCAGCTCTCTCTCTCTCCTCTCAGTCTCTCCATCTCTTCTGCTTCTCTGTGCCTCCCTTGTCTCCCTGTTCTCTCTCATCCTCTTTTCCACCTGGACTGGAATCTGAGTCCTTCGCTACCCAGTGAAGGGTATAGGAGGGCACAGTTTAGTCCCATTGGAGGCTCTCCCTGGGGTCACACGTCACTGATCTTGGCCCCTTAGAGTGGGATGCTTGTTCCTTGGGGAGTGGGAGGTCTTGGGCTAACTGTCCACAGAGGAAGCTATGGGTTGAGAAACCAAGGGCTTAGCCTGGCAGAGGGCTGTTGGGGGCCAATGGCCCTGAAGGAGCCAGACCAAGTCAGCCCTGTCCCAGCCAACCACAGCCTCACCCAGACGCTGGAGGCATCTTGCTGGTTTATTACACCGAGGTCAAGACTCAGAGGAGGAGGGTGGGAGACTGGGGAGCCGAGGCTGGGCTGGGCGTAGGGGAGGAGGGCATTGGCGGTCACCAGCGCTGCCGTTACTTCTTGCAGGTCTATTTCTTCTACACGTTATACTTCTTACTGCCCCTTCTGAGTTTGCTGATAGGATGTAATGCCATATCAAGCTGTTTCATCCTAAATATCAAACAGAGAAAAGCATGTGCTGGGGTATGTGTCAGAAGAGCTGGTCTCAAGAAAGTCTGGAGCCCTGGCCTGGCCAGGGCCCAAGTGGCCATGTCCCTCTCCTTTCCACAGATGAGGCTGTCTGGGCTCCAACTTGGGGGTCCAGTGGCACCTTTGACCTTTCAACAGTCTCATGATTTGCTTTTTTATATTCTAGAGTAACATGTGTCCATGCCAAACACCTGGGCCAGTAAGTTTCTTGCAGGGAGACATCAGGAGGGCAATCTACTTTTCTCAGGTAGATGGGTGTGGGCTGTGGGGTTTTGCTACAAAATTGACAAAAGTCTTCAATTTTGACAATCCTCTTCCCCCAGACAACTGCCAACAGCTCTAGGGCAGACTGGATGCCCAAGTAAAACCATGTTGATACCAGCCAAATGACAGGCAGTGACCCACACTCCATGCAGAAGTGGCATGCTCAGGGCCACATAGACCTGTGGGCACCTTGGTGACCTATGGTAGAGCCCTGCTGTGAGTCATGCCCACTCTGCCCAACCCAGCCCAGTGACAACCTACTTTTTCTCCACTTCGGAAGTGGATTCCTTCACCATCTCCTCTCCCATGACCAATGAGGAGAAACTTGCTTCAAAATCGTCTGACATAGCTCTTTTGGCTGACCCAGAATTCTGCGGGCTCAGGACAGAAGCTGAAGGACTGCAGGGGAGGCAGAGTAGGGAAGGCACTGCTCAGCAGAGGCAGAATCACAAGGGCTCCCGTGCAGTAGGCTGGTCAACAGCCAAGTACACAGAACTCATCCTCCAGAGCACAGGACAGGGAAGGGAGAGTCTGACCACCCTGGGGACCTAGGGACCCACAGGAGCTCAGCTTCCCTGGCTTCTCACCAAGGATGGATTGGTCCTCACTCCTGTGCCAGCTACACCTGTACGCCCAACACTGACAGCGGGAAATGCCCAAGCTGGGGTGCAAGGGCTGGGGAAATTGAGCAAAGGAGAGAGAACAAGAGGTTAGGGAGTTACGTCATCACGAATCCAGTTGTGGGCTGGCCCTCCAAGTCCAATGGTGAAGTTCTTACCCTCAGGACCCCAGAACGACACATGATTTCAGAGTTATTGGCCGTGTAATTTATTAAGATGAGGTCATACTGGAATGGGGCTAGCCTCTAATGCAATCTACTAGCATGGTATTTTTAGGGAAAGGTGGACAGAGACACTCATGCAGGGAGATACCACAGGAAGACTGGCATTGAGCTCAAGCCAAGGAGCTACCAGAAACCCAAAGAGCCCTGGGACACACACCTTTACAGGGACCATGACCCTGCCCCAAAGTTCCTCTCAGATTTCCGGCCTCAGAGCTGTGTCTGAGCCTCTTAGCTAGGGGTAGCTTATGTCCCAACTTTTTGGGCTGCTACAACAAAATATCATAGACTGTAGCTTATGCTGACCTCACGTTTCTTAGTGTTGGCAGTTGGGGAGTCCATCAGCAGGGTGCCGGCAGACTGGGTATCTGGAGAGGGCAATCTTCCAGGTTCATAGTCACAGTCCTGCTCTCTGGGGCCTCTCTCATCAGGGCACTAATCCCATTGACGATGGCTCCACCCTCATGACCTAATCCCTCCCAAAGGCCCATCTCCTCTATCGCCAGCTTGGCAGTGAGGATGTCAACTCACGCACCGTGAGGGACACAAACTTTCAGAACACAGCGCTTGCGGCGGTGGCACTAGTGAATTCTTAGCAAGCCCCCTCCTGCATCTGCACTGTGCCCCACGCTCTGCAGTAGTTTACTCTTTATGTGTCCATGTTCCTGGAGGGAACTGCGATGCAGGGAGCACAGGAAAATCTTTTGTCCCCATTTCACCGACAAAGGCGGGAAGCCCAGAGAGGTGAGGGGGCGTGTTCAGGGTCACATAGCTCAGTGTCAGAGACAAGACTGTCTCATTCCCTCACTGCCTGCCTTTCGATCATATTACTAATGCCCACTATGTTCCTGACCCATCCTAGCCCTGCTCCTGAGGAGCGTGCATCTGCAGGAGGGCTGAGAAGCTGGGAGGAGACATGCCATCCCTGCACCACAGACCTGGTGTGGCACTGCAGTGACCGGGCTGGGCTGGGCTGGGCTGGGCGTGGACACATTGCCCAGGACAAGGCCCCTCCTGCAGACGCTGACAGCTAGAGACAGTGTGGTAGGGGCTGTGGTGAAGAGCTTCCCCTCCGATTTGCAGAATGCTAGAGAGTATGTAAAGCCTTTGCTTTTGGCTACATAAGATTCAGCTCACAAAGCCTTTGGGAAAGCACACAGGCTCTCCCGCACCACACCGTCTTTCTTTTTTTCTTTATTTCTTTTCTTTTCTTTTTTTTTTTTTGACAGGCAGAGTGGACAGTGAGAGAGAGAGAGAGAGACAGAGAGAAAGGTCTTCCTTTGCCGTTGGGTCACCCTCCAATGGCCGCCGCGGCCAGCGCGCTGCAGTCGGTGCATCACGCTGATCGGATGGCAGGAGCCAGGTGCTTCTCCTGGTCTCCCATGGGGTGCAGGGCCCAAGCACTTGGGCCATCCTCCACTGCACTCCCGGGCTTTAGCAGAGAGTTGGCCTGGAAGAGGGGCAACCGGGACAGAATCCGGCACCCTGACTGGGACTAGAACCCAGTGTGCCGGCGCCGCAAGGCGGAGGATTAGCCTATTGAGCCACGGCGCCAGCCCATCTTTTATGGGTCTCATTCCAGTCTGTACTGTACTCCACAGTTCACAGAGCACAGGAAAAGTATCAGGAGCTCTGGGCTCCTTGAGTGCAGAGACCTATGATCACCTCACTAGGATTGGGCCCAGGAGGTGCTCAATAGGTTCACATCACTTGGTCAAAAAGCCTGAGCTCAGAAATCGAGGGCAGACTCAAAGCAGCAAGTCCTTTCCCAGGGCCTGAGTTCATGCCATGAATGACCCTGACCATGTGGTTCAACTGGCACACCTGGCGTAAGCAGGCACAGAAGTGCATAGAAGGTGGGGCTGAAGTACAGCTTAGGTTCCTGCCCACACATCCCATCTCTTCTCAATTTCCCAGCAGACCCTGGCATGGTGGTAATGTTCCCAGCTCCCTTTATCCAAGACAGCTCTTTGTCCAAACTTGTGTCCCAAAGAAACCCACAATTTGGCTTCATGCTCTCCTGGCCACTGCCTGCTCCCCTCCTCCTGGGCCACCTGCTGTGTTCTCTTGCTGCAGCTCTTCCCACAGGTGCAGCACGTGGAGGCTTGGCTCCCCAGCTCTGCTCCCTGCTCACTTCATGCCTTTGTCCACCTGCTACCCCCACAGGGCCCATCCCACAGCTGGAGTCTGCTGTCCACCCAGCCCTTCCCTGTGCCTGCCTTTCATTCGGCCTCTCCTGTCTCACCTGAATTTGTAGTTGTCTGGGAGGAAGTAGCCCATCTTGCCATCCTGTTGTGTGCGGGTGATCTGTTTGAGCAGATTCTGCTTGCTCAGGCCATATCCATTGAACACATGGCCCCCGAAGAGGAGCTTCCCCCCAGAAAACATCTGTGCACAGACAGGAGAAGCACATTAGCTTTGCAACATGGACTGAAGGACAGCTGAGTTCTTTATCTCTGGAGGACAATGCCACTCTCCTCGCAGGCCTGGGTGAGCATGTTGGTCTTTGGTGGCTGGGGAAGGGGGACTGCCCTCGCTAAGCCACCCAGGCAGGTGTGCCTGAGCCTGGTCTCTCACCTAGGCCCCCAGACCAGAGGGCAGCCCCACTGGCCTGGACTTTGTTCCCCGTTGGGCCAACATGTTCCAATGCCATCTCACATCTAGACCCTTCCACACTGCTGGGCCCAGAAGGGTATCTTCCCTGTTCAGAGAGCTCCCGCCCACCTGCCTGCTGCTGACTGCCTGCTGTGACCCCACCCACTTATCTGGATGCAGTGTTCAGTTCATCCCGTGGTATGGGGGCCCTTTGAGGGGAGGGCTCTTATACTTCTTCAAATATTTCTGTGCAAGGATATTCATCACAGTAAGTTCGTCATGTACTGCCCCCTCCAAAGGGACATAACTTCAATGTTTAACAAGAGCAGTGAGAAAAGAGAAAGGAAATGATGGGCTTTATGGTAGTTAAAGTTAGGTGTTATATACTAGTGGGGGGTGGGAGAAATGCTCACATGATTTTAATTTACCAACCAGGATTCCAAGTGTACATACAGAAGGCTGGCGTGGACCAGTGGGTGCCTAGGACGTTTGTTCATGATTGTTAGATTAATAGATGAGACTAGATGATACAACGGTGTCATTATTTTCTACATAGAATTTTTCAAGTTTTATATAATAATCCACCTTTCCAATACATTCTTTGCAGTACAAAGTGATTTTAAAACAAACATGAGAATTTGAATGAATGGGTTAAGCATCAGCTGTCTCTTCAGTCTCCTGGGACAGGGATGTGTGGGCTCCCGCTGGGCTAGCAGCTGGGTGACTCTGTTCTTCTGCTCTCTGTGCCTCAGCCTGGTGGGGGAGAGACTCCTGCAGGGTGCTCGCTCCCCTCTCCTTCCTCCCACATCTGTGTCCTGCAGGGGCGAGGCCTGCTGAGACAGTGGCAGGCACTTGGGTGGTGTGTCCCCACAGGGCCCCGACTCACCAAAACCATGCCCTGCACCACAGCATGCTTCTTCACCAGCAGGGGCGGGACCTTTTGCAGGGGGCTGTCCAGGTCATACTGCAGCAGGCGGTAGGGGTCATGCCGGCACTGCCAAGACACCAGTGTGGCAGTCATGAGCATGCACTTGGGTGACTGCGTTCTTGGCTGGGCTGGGACATCTCCCCATCCCACTCCTGCTCACGGGCCCTTCAGGTCCTGCACACACACCTCCCAGCACGAGCCCCAGAGGACGTCCCGTGGCTCAGCTTAGAGCCATCCCAGGAGGAAGGCTGGTGCCCAGATGATGGCTCCCCCACGTGACACTCACTATCCTGGTTCTGTGGGGTTCACAGAATGTGACAGTTCCTCGTGCTTGCCCTGGGATAAGTCCTTCAGAGTTTCAAAGATGGAAACGTCTTCCCATAAAGGAGTCCATGGCTAGCTGGCATCTGGACCTTCCTAGTCACTAAATCCAGTGTGAGCATCTGAACAGAACCCACCCCTCATGGTAAGGGCTATCAGAGCAAATCTGGCCTCCTTCCTCTGTCCCCTTCTGGATGCTCTGGGCCCATTAATATGGCTAATGTCTCATCTTCTGGCTTAATCTGCCTTTTGTTTCCAAGTATCTCCAGCTACCTTCCCATCACACTGATCTTTCAGTTTGAACTATGAAACCCATAACCCCTCAGGATCTTGCTACCAGGGAATGGTTCTGCATTTTCCAATGATGTCTTAATGGTAGAACCCAGGCCCTTGGCGAAATCTGACACCACCCTCACTGTCTGTCCTCACAACCTGCTGCTCACTCTTTCTTGGGCTTCAACCACCTTGGGCCAGACTCTGTCCCCATTCATGCTGCTCAGAACTGGGTTATTTCTGCACAGTAATGATTAGAGTGAACAATGCATAGCTCCAAGATAAGCTAAAATTACCTCAGTTCCCACCAGGCAGGGATTATCTGTGTCCTTAAACAGATGAACACAGGGCAGGTGTTCAATGAATGGTCACTGAATTGGCAACAGTGGGAAGCTGATTCCAGAAAACAACTGTGGCTTTGATGTAAGGGACTAGGCAAAAGGCTCATGGCTAACTTTGTGCCATTTTGGAATGAGACAGGGCCAGAAGAGATTCAAAAACTGAGCTCCAGGCACTGGCTAGAGTGTGGGCACAAGGGTGGGCATGTAGAGGTCAAGGAAGTGATACTCTGAGGAAGGGATGGAGAAGGTGTCCATGCAAACACACTCCCAGGGCATACCTGAAAACTCAGACCTCAGGAGCTACAAATGGGCCCTAGGCAAACACAATGGATTAGACTACACAAAGGCAAAAAAGGCCTGAAAAGAGTTATCATATAGACATCCAGTTCACTTGGCATCCTGTGTGCCAGTGTGCCTTGGTTAGGACTGGCCCTTAGCCTGTGCTAACACTGCTGGAAATGACTGCAAACTTAGAAGATGACTGAGACTGAGGAATGACGTCAATAGGTAGAAATGGGTTCTGTGGGCCCTAAGACTCCCTTGAGAACATCAGCCCCAGTGAATTGAGGCCTCCAATATTTCATCTTCCTTGTCTATCCTTAACACAGGCCACAGCCTCTTCCAGGGATACTCAACACCTGCCAGAAGCCCACACATCTTGAAATGCCCTCTCTGAGCTCCAGGAGGCAGCAGGCACAAGATCCTTTGTCTCAGGCTCATATGAGGTATCTGTATAGGTGTGCTGACACTTATGCTGGGACAGGGAATGAATGAGAAAAGAGAAGAGAGGAAAAATACTGCAGAAACTTTGGGGGGAGTATGTGCAAAGTCCAAAGGGGAAAAGAAATGGAAAGAGGGTGGCCTCTCAGCCAAATCCAGCAACATGAGGGGCTTAATAAAAGGCACCTTCCTATCCTTGGCCTTTGGAGCCTCCTCACTGGGTCCAGACCTACCTGGAGACAGGGTGAGGCACGGCCCCGCTGCTGGTGTCTGTACAGTGTGTCCAGAAGCCATTTGAGCTGTGCTGTGCTGCTGGGGTTCTGGTTTGAGAGGATCCCAATCACTAATACTTGGCTGGGGTCTCGGGGCACAGACAGGAATCGCTCCAGCTCCAAGTCAGACACCAGGGGCACCTTTGCTATGCACTTGCAGCCAGCCCGGGCGTCTTCTTTGCGCAGGAGCTTCCGCAGCACCAGCGGGCAGTCTGAGGGTGAGGCCACCCACCTGGTGGAAGTGCGCACTTCCTTGGTCTTCCCTCTGCGAGGAGGAGCACATTGGGCAGGGGCTGTCAGTGGGCAGTGTGCAGGCCGCTGCCCTCAGAATTCCAGGACGCGCCACAGGCAGAGTTTAGTCTGGTCTCCACTCCCAGCATGCAGCGCCTCCCTGAGTGCTCTGCTAATCTCTCTGGGCTTCAGGTGCAAGATGGGAATGACAAGTTACTCATTCATCTGTGCACTCAGTCAACAAACACTTTGGAGTCACCTTTCACTCCTTTCTGCCACACTCACGTCCTATCTCATTGATCGGCAAGTCTCTGCTATCCACATACAAGGGCTGTGAGGCTGTA
The DNA here is from genome assembly GCF_051225735.1 of Oryctolagus cuniculus. Classification (NCBI taxonomy): domain Eukaryota; kingdom Metazoa; phylum Chordata; class Mammalia; order Lagomorpha; family Leporidae; genus Oryctolagus; species Oryctolagus cuniculus. Next base: position 115,655,923 of record NC_142876.1, on the reverse strand, counting down.
GTTAGATAGGAGTAAGCACAATATAAAGTGCTGCTATGATTTTACTTTCTTCATTATTATATGTAACATATTATCGCGTCCATAGCCCTTGGAATACACACTGGCTTGATCAATTCTGTATATTCCTTTGGAATAGGTAGGGTATAAACTGCTTTTGACATTTATAGATCAGAAAACAGAGGGCTACTGCCAGAGAAGCGGGATGATCATGCAGTAATCAAGTGCAAGGGCTAGGATTACCAACCCAGTTATCCTAAAACAAGAACAAAAAATGCAAATAATTTGCAACTGAGTCTTTCAGGAATTGTTTAATACTAATAATACTAATAAGTACTTGTGGTCGGCACTGTGGAATAGTGGGTAAAGCCACTGCCTGCAGTGCCAGCATCCTTTATGGGTGCTGGTTTGAGTCCCAGCTGCTCTGCTTCCAACCCAGCTCTCTGCTGTAGTCTGGAAAGCAACAGAAGATGGCGTAAGTCCTTGGGCCCCTACACCTGCGTGGGAGACTCAGAAGAAACTCCTGGTTCCTACCTTTGGATTGGCACAGTTTCAGCCATTGTGGCCATCTGGGGAGTGAACCGAACCATTGGATGGAAGACCTCTTTTGTGTCTCTGTCTCTCTGTAACTCTGCCTTTCAAATAAATAAATGTCTTTAAAAATACTAATAAGTACTTAATAAATAAACTGATGAATCTATCTTATTCAAGAACCTGCACATCTGATGGGGAAAAGGTTGGAAATTTTTGATCATGACTTATATAAATAAATTCAAAATGATTAAAACCTTAAGCTTGGGAAAATTAAGCCATAAAAGTTCAATAAGAAAACATAGGAGAATTATTCTATAATGTTAGATTAGAACTTTTATAATATGACTCAAAAGTCAAGATATAACAATAGAAGAAAAACTGATAAACTGAATTATACAATAGAGAAAAAGAACACAAAAATCCCTGAGAAGGGGCAATACCACTTCAAGTGAAAATACAAAACAAATAGCAAATGTGGAAACATATGAAATTCTTAATACAGATAAGTAGCTACTGTATAAATCATAGAAAATAAATTAGAGGCCGGTGCCGTGGCTCAATAGGCTAATCCTCCGCCTTGCGGCACCGGCACACCAGGTTCTAGTCCCAGTCGGGGTGCCAGATTCTGTCCCGGTTGCCCCTCTTCCAGGCCAGCTCTCTGCTATGGCCCGGGAGTGCAGTGGAGGATGGCCCAAGTGCTTGGGCCCTGCACCCCATGGGAGACCAGGAGAAGCACCTGGCTCCTGGCTTCGGATCAGCGCGATTCACTGGCCACGGCGGCCATTGGAGGGTGAACCAATGGCAAAGGAAGACCTTTCTCTCTGTCTCTCTCTCTCTCTCACTGTCCACTCTGCCTGTCAAAAATAAATAAATAAATAAATAAAAATTAGAAAATTTATAATTTTATATATAATTCTATAATTTTTCAATAAACTATAAAGAAACAGGACATAAAAGGATATGGAAGAGTAAAGCTACTAAAAATGGCAGAAGGAGTGAACTCCAAAATTCCATCCTTCTACTAGCAATGATCATACTTGCCAAAACTGTCAGAACCAACTTCACTGGTGCTCTCGAATCTGATAAAATAACTTACAACAACAAGGGCATGACTTATTAATAATAATGCTGATCAATTTTGGTAAGAAGGCAGAGTGGCACCGTAACTCACTCTCTTCCTACTCCTTGCTCACTACTTAAGTGGCTTCCATGGGAATGTCAGCCCATGTTCCAGGCATAACTTGTTGGTACCAGAGCAGTCAATACGGACATTGCTGTAATGGAGCTGTGCATATGTGAGTTCAATCTGTATGGAGCTTCCCTGAGGGATCTGTTCAGGGATTTGACATTTTTTTGCCTGCCTTGGGACTTGCTCGTGGCTGAAACAACCACTAGAAAGCACTTCTTGAAAACATTTCAAAGCAAAAATATTAGACACAGCCTCCTGTGTAACGGTTAACATATGGGAACATAAAATCAGGCCAAAAAGACTGGAAAGAAAGGGACTGGAGAAAGAGATGCATGGAAAACGAACAGCTTTGAAAGGCTCCCACATATAATGGAGAATCTGGATATCAGGTTTCAGATCATGTTTTGAAAATGCCTGAGGGCCCGGCTCTGTGGCACAGTAGGTTAATATTCTGCATCCCATAATGGGCGCCAGTTGGGGTCACAGCTGCTCCTCCTTTGATCCAGCTCTGCTATGGCCTCGGAAGCAAGAGAAGATAACGCAAGTCCTTGGGCCCCTGCACCCATGTAGGAGACCCGGAAAAAGGTTCTGCCTGGCTTCTGGCTTTGGATCTGCTCAGCTCCAGCTGTTGTGGCGATCTGGGGAGTGAACCAGCAGATGGAAGTTTTCCCTCTGTGTTTCCCACTCACTGTCTGTAATTCTACCTCTCAAATAAATAAATAAAATCTTTACAAAAGAAAGAACGAAAGAACAAAAGAGAGAAAGAGAAAAAGAGAAGAATGAAGGAGGGAAGGAAGGAAGGAGGGAGGGAGGAAGGAGGGAGGGAAGGAAGGAAGGAGAGAGGGAAGGAAGGAAGGGAGGAAGGAGGGAGGGAAGGAAGGAAGGGAGGAAGGAGGGAGGGAAGGAAGGAAGGGACGAAGGAGGGAGGGAAGGAGGGAAGGGAGGAAGGAGGAAGGGAAGGAAGGAAGGGAGGAAGGAAGGAGGGAGGAAGGAGGGAGGGAGGGAAGGAAGGAAGGGGGAGGGAAGGGAGGAAGGAGGGAGGGAAGGGAGGGAAGGAGGGAGGGAGGAAAGGGAGGAAGGAGGGAGGGAAGGGAGGGAAGGAAGGAGGGAGGGAAGGGAGGAAGGAGGGAGGGAAGGAGGGAGGGAAGGGAGGAAGGAGGGAGGGAAGGGAGGAAGGAGGGAGGGAAAGGAGGGAAGGAGGGAGGGAGGGGAGGGAGGAAGGAGGGAGGGAAGGGAGAGAAGGGAGGAAGGAGGGAGGGAGGGAAGGAAGGGAGGAAGGGGGGAGGGAAGGGAGGGAAGGAGGGAGGGAGGAAGGAGGGAGGGAGGGAGGGAAGGGAGGAAGGAAGGAGGGAGGGAAGGAAAGAAGGAGGGAAGGAGGGAGGAAGGAAGCGCCGGCTGTGGCGGCCATTTGGGGGGTGAACCAACGGAAGGAAGACCTTTCTCTCTGTCTCTCACTGTCTACAACTCTACCTGTCAAATTAAAAAAAAAATATATATATATATACACACATATATATTCCCTTTCTCTCTGTCTCTCACTAACTCTGCCTGTAAAAAAAAAGAAGAAACAGAGTTGTTGCACATCTCTCCCAGTTTCTTGGTAACATCACTGTGAACCTCCAAAACTGTCAGCTGATATAAACCTCCTTTCTAACTAACTTCCCTCTGATTTAAAAAAAAAAAAATTTGAAAGCAGAGCAAGAGAGAGATATCTTCCATCCACTGGTTTACTCTCCAGATGCTTGTAATAGCCAGGACTGGGCCTGGTCAAAGCCAGGGGCCTGGGACTCCATCTGAGTCCCCCACAAGGATGGCAGGGACCTAAGTACTTGAGCCATCATCTGCTGCCTCTCAGGATGCATTAACAAGAAGCTGAATTAGAACCAGAGGAGCCAGGACTCATTCACAGTATGGAACGCAGGTGTTCCAACCTTGACCTCCTGTCCACAGCACTCGCCTCTTGAATATTTCTTTTTAACTTTTGTAAGATTTATTTATTTATTTTAAAGGTAGAGTGACAGAGAAAAAAGGAGAGACACAGAGATAGAAATCTTCTATGCTCTGGTTCACTCCCCAAATGGGTGCAATGGCCAAGGCGGAGTAACCTGAAACCAGGAACCAGGAATTCTACCTGGGTGTCCCAAATGGTTGGCAGGGACCCAAGTACTGGGGCCATCTTCTGTTGCTTTCCCGTGCATATTGCCAGGGAACTAGATCAGGAGCCATGCAGCTGGGACTTGAACCACTGCTCTGATATGTGATACTGGTGTTGCAGGTGGCAGCTAAGCCCACTGCACCACAAAGCTGGCCTCTCAGTAATTATTTTATAGTGACAAAAAGCTGGATAATACAAATACTTAAAGTTTTTCTTCCAATATTGAGATAATAATGCCTATTATTACCATTTCCATTCAACATTACATTGGAGTACCTAACCTGTGCAATTAGGGAAGAAAATAAACAGAAATATATCATATTTGGAAAAGAAGAAAACAGCCTTGCAGAGAACCAGTTCTATACAAACTCAAAAAGGAATTGATTGAGAAACCACTAGTAAGTCATTAAGCAAGATTATTGGATAAAAAATCAATATGTAGAAATCAATTGTGGTGCCAGTCCCAAAAAGACAAATAGCATATGTTTTCTCTGATCTGTGGTAGTTATATAGAATACCAAAAAATGGGCCGGCGCTGCGGCTCAATAGGCTAATTCTCCACTTGCAGCGCCAGCACACCGGGTTCTAGTCCTGGTCGGGGCGCTGGATTCTGTCCCAGTTGCCCCTCTTCCAGTCCAGCTCTTTGCTGTGGCCCAGGAGTACAGTGGAGGATGGCCCAAGTGCTTGGGCCCTGCACCCGCATGGGAGACCAGGAGAAGCACCTGGCTCCTGCCTTTGGATCAGCACGGTGCGCTGGCCACAGCAAACTGGCCGCAGCGGCCATTGTGGGGTGAACCAACAGTAAAGGGAGACCTTTCTCTCTGTCTTTTTCTCTCACTGTCCACTCTGCCTGTCAAAAAAAAAAATGTATACAAATAAAATGGCTATGTTGCAATATGATTGTTGTTTTTAGTCCTTGTTTATACTTCTGTGGAATTGTGGTCTTTCTACTGTACACTTGTTGAATATTATGGTTAGTGGTGTATTAAGCCTGCTATAACTGAGTGGACTGAAATTATGCTTTTGCAAAAATTAAAGGAAAAAAAATGGAAGGAAGGAGGGGAACTGAGGGAGGGAGGGAAGTATGGTTACCTTCTTAGAATTATACCTGTTAGATACATGAAATATGTTTTCTTTATATTCATAAAAATTTTAAAATGAAAAAATGGAACAAAAATAAAAAACAAATGTAAATCAGATCACTATAACATCACATTAGTGGATTCAAGGAAAAAAGATACATTGTTACCTCAAGCAAAATTAAAGTATTGAACAAAATTCTATTTCTATTATTTAAAAAAATCAATTGTGGTTTGAATTTCTGACCAAGATGGAGTTAATACACTCTAGCATATCATTCCTAATGATTGCAACTAAAAATTCAGGACAGAATAATTTCTAAAACTCCTTGCTGACTCTGAAAGGAAGATTGTGGAAGGGGTTGGAGAGTCAAAAACTGAATGATTAGTTTAGTTGTGGTGAGTTTACTGGTTTACTTTATTTTTCTTACTGTATCTCCCAGTGTGGTCTTGAGGGTTAGCTGAACTTGAAAAACTGAGCTGTTAGCAAGATCTCTGAGGAAAGACCTTCTGTCGAGCCAGAGGAACTGGAGAAGGGGTTCCATGATTCTAGGCCTGTGAAAAGAACCCTCTTTTTGTTATCTCTTTAGTTATTTATTTTTACCCCCTCACTCTGTCCTAGGGACAATGCCAGCAGTACAACAGCATTGCCATTGCAATGGCAAAGGCAGCCATGCCATGGGCACCTAAAACTCTGATATAAAAAACCCACCCAGTGGATAAAAGAGTTGGGAAAAGTGGACTCCTAGTGTGCAGAGTATGAGTGGAATCTCCCATATTGTAAAACATCTTTTTTTCCTGACATTTCATTCTAAGGACTAGCCCAGTTACAGAGAACTGTGTGAGAGTAGAGAAACTGTGTGAGAGTGCTGATGGCTACAACTTGAAGGAATTGTGGTTTGGCTGACTTTATCCAGAAGATTCAAAGAATTGTTCCCAAGCTGGAAAGTGTGGGGGAAATCTTGCAGATCAGAGAGCACGGGGTGGGGGGTAACCTCTAATTCTACATATGAACCAAGGTAAGTACAGGGCTAATAAGTAAGTTGTAGTGCACATAACATTCCGCAAAAAAGCCGAACAAAAGCTTTGAGAACTGAACTATCATATAAAGCACTGTCCAAGAACAGACCAACCCTGGTAGTAGTATGTGTGAGGAGCAGACCAAACAGTATTGTGAAAGCCTTGATAGCTGAACCAATAATGGAACCACCACTCACAGAAGGCAGTAAAGAACTTGTAGTCTAAAGCTAGCCAAGTTGGTTGTCTGCTAAAGATAAACAAAATCAAAAATTTCCAAGAGACTTTAAAAGGATCTAGGTTTAATAACATAATATACAAAATGTGCAGGCTATAAACCAAATTATTCTATATACTCCAAATCAAAAGAAACCCATGAAAAGACAGACATCTGCTAAACCTGAAGTGACCCAGATGTTAGAATCACTAAGAGCTTTAAGGCAACTATTGCAACTATCCTTTATGAAATGGATGGATAGAAACTCTCAGCTCAGAAACAGAAAATGTGAAAAACAAACAGGTGGGAGTTTCAGAACTGATAAGAAAACTGGAAATACCAGAATTCATTTGATGGGCTCATGGTAGAATGAAGACAGCGGAAAGGGTCAGTGAACTTGAAAACAGACCAACAAATAACCCAATGTGAAGAACATAAACATGACTAAAAAAAAAATAGCAAAACTTCAGTGATTTCTGGGACGTCAAAAGGTCCAAAATTTATGATTAGTATTCCCTATCTTTCAAGAGAATAGTCCCTGAAGGATAAGGGAAAGATTTTGGTGTCCCCCCAAAAATACTGGTTGAAGACATCCTAAATTATGCTAAGATACAAATCTGCAAATTCAAGAGGTTTACACACCCCCAATAAAATAAAAGAAATTCATGTCCAGATACATCGATATCAAGCTGTTTGAAATCAGAAGATAAAAGAAAATGTTGAGAACAGCTAATAAACACCAACATAGTACACATGAGGGTAGTATTTCAAGAAGTTCATTAAAATGTGTATTACTAAAGAGCTATGTGCAAATTCACTGGATGCTGAATTCTGGTTTAATGCTAGTTTTTGGCTTTTCCTTTGAACACCTTAAAGATATTGTTCACATGTCTTATGATCTCCATGGTTTATGATAAGAAATCCACAGTAATTGAAATCATTGCTTTTCTTTACTTCCTTTGAAGTAGTAAATATTAAACCTAAATAGACTGTGGGAGGTAAGGCACGTATGATGTAAATCCTAAAGCAAACACTGAAACAAATACTAAAGAATAAAAACTCAAAAAATTAAACTTGAATACTAAAAAAATAGTCAAATAATCCAAAAGAATGCAGGGAGGAGGGAGAGCAGAGGGTACAAACAAAACAAAATGGTAGTAAATCCAATTATATCAAGATTATATTAAATGCAAATCATTTAAAAAAACTACTAATTAAAAGATACAGTATCAGATTAAGTGCAATTTTCTATGCTCTCTATTAGAAACTCACTCTAAATATGATACAGTCCTATTAAAAACAAAAGGATGGAAAGGAAGTATTTAGGATAGTGGTTCAGATGTTCACATCTCACAGTGGAGGGTCTGGCTTTGATTCCTTGCTCTGGCTTCTGACTCAAGCTTCCCAACAGGGCAGACCCTTAGACACGACAGTGATATTCAAGTTATTGGGTTCCTGACACTCACATGGGAGAACTGTATCACATTTCCTGCTTCTGCTTTTTAAAAAAAAAAAAAAGATTTTATTTATTTATTTGAGAGGTGGAGTTACAGACAGCAAGAGGGAGAGACAAAGAGAAAGGTCTTCCTTCCGTTGGTTCACTCCCCAGATGACCACAACAGCTGGAGCTGCGCCAATCCAAAGCCAGGAGCCAGGTTCTTCTTCCCATCTCTGATGTGGGTGCAGGGGCCCAAGCACTTGGGCCATCTTCTACTGCTTTCCCAGGACATAGCAGAGAGCCAGATTGGAAGAGGGGCAGCCAGGACTAGAACCAGCACCCATATGGGATGCTGGCGCTGCAGGCAGAGGATTAAACTACTGCATCATGGAGCTGGCCCCCTTGCTTCTGCTTTTGATCCTGGCCCAGTCCCAGACCTTGTAGCCATCTGAAGAGTGACGTAGATCATAGGATTGTATTCTCTCTCTCTCTAGGTCTCTCAAATAAATAAAAAGAAATAAAAAAAAAAAAACACCAACCAACACGGTATCATTGACATTTGTTGAAATTTCTGCCCACAAGAGCAGAATACCCATTCTTCTCAAGTGAACATGTAACACTCACCAAGACAGACCATATTCTAAGGTCATAAAATAAACCTCATCAAATTTAAAATGAAGGACATCATACAAAATAAACTAAAAAATAAATGACAGAAAACTATCTAGAAAATCTCTTGAGGCCATTGCCGCAGCTCACTAGGCTAACCTTCCGCCTGTGGCGCTGGCACACTGGGTTCTAGTCCCGGTCAGGGTGCCGGATTCTGTCCCGGTTGCCCCTCTTCCAAGCCAGCTCTCTGCTGTGGCCCGGGAATGTAGTGGAGGATGGCCCAAGTCCTTGGGCCCTGCACCCCATGGGAGACCAGGAGAAGCACCTGGCTCCTGGCTTCAGATCAGCGTGGTGCGCCAGCCACAGCACGTCAGCCACGGCAGCCATTAGAGGGTGAACCAATGGCAAAAGAAGACCTTTCTCTCTCTGTCTCTCTCACTGTCCACTCTGCCTGTTGAAAGAAAGAAAGAAAGAAAGAGAGAGAGAGAGAGGGAGGGAAGGAAAGGAAGAAAGGAAGAAAGGAAGAAAAGAAGAAAGGAAGAAAGGAAGAAAGGAAGAAAGGAAGAAAGGAAGAAAGGAAGAAAGGAAGAAAAGAAAGAAAGAAAGAAAGAAAGAAAGAAAGAAAGAAAGAAAGAAAGAAAGAAAGAAAGAAAGAAAGAAAGAAAATCTCTTGAATACTTGGAAACTAAACACTAGACTTCTTTTTTTTTTTTTAATAAGATTTTTGTATTTATTTGAAAGGCAGAGTAACAGAGAAGCAGAGGCAGAGAGAGAGAGAGAGAGAGAGGTCTTCCATCCTCTAGTTCACTCCCCAGATGGCTGCAACAGCCAGAGCTGAGCAAATACGAAGCCAGAAGTGTCGCTCCCCGTCTTCGTGGAGGAACGACACAGGACCCTGCGCTGTTCTTTCGTCTGCTCGGCCCTTCCCAGGTTTGCTGCTGGTTCTTCCCGGGTTGGCTACTGTCCCTTCCACCTCCGTGGAAGGGCGGTTCCCCCTGGCCACTTTCCCCACTTCTGCAGGGGAGCGGCACACCGCCGGCCGGCTCTCTCGGGGGCTGCACAGGTGTTCCTTCAGATAGATGTTCCTGGTGCATGTTGTCTCTCTCCTCCTTTATAGTCCTCTTCCACCAATCCCAACTCGGCTGCCCACACGCCGAGTACGCTGCTCTCCTCCAGTCAGGAGCAGGATCAGCTCCTGGAGGTCATCACTCAAGTTGGCAAGAGGCAGCTGCGTAGAAGCTGTTTTCTCCTCTCCCAGGGCCATATTGTGGGAGAGCAGATGCATAGAATAAGTCTTAATTCCAGTAACTTACTCTAGTCCGAGTTGCTCCCAGTTGCTCCCCACACAGGAGCCAGGCAATTCTTCCGGGTCTCCCACACCGGTGCAGGGGCCAAGAACTTGGGCCATCTTCTACTGCTTTCCCAGGCCATAGCAGAGAGCAGGATAGGAAGTGGAGCAGATGGGACTAGAACTGGTGCCCATATGGGATGCCAACACTGCAGGCAGTGGCTTTACCCACTATGCCACAGCGCTGGCCTCAGCACTAGATTTCTAAACAACCCATGGGTCAAAGATAAAATCACATAGAATTAGAAAATATTTTAAACCAAATAAAAATAAAAATCCAACATATCAAAATTTGTGAAATATAGTTAAAGCAGTGCTTACAGAGACATGTGTAGGATTAAGTACTTACATATTAGAAAAAAATGCCTCAAATCAATAATTGAGTCTTACACACAAAAGAAGCAGAAGGAAGATAAAAATGAAGAGACAAAATTAAAAATAGAAAAACTATAATCAACAAAGCTGATTACTTGAAAAGATCAAGAAAACTGATGAAACTAGCCAGAGTGACCAAGATAAAAAAGAGAAGATTCAACTTACCAATATCATAAATAAAAGAAGGCATATCATTAAAGACCATACAGATAATAGAAGATAATAAAGAAAAGCTATAAACAACTCTACTCATATGAATTTAGTAACTTAGATTAAATGGACCAATTTCTCCAAATACATAAACTTCTTAAGTTCACTCAGAAAGAAACAGATAAACTGAATGGTCCTACATTTATTAAAGTAATTAAGTTTGTTTTAAAAACATTTCCTGTCGCTCCCCCTCTTCGTGGAGGAGCAACACAGGACCCTGCGCTGTTCTTTCAGTCTGCTCGGCCCTCCCCGGGTTTGCTGCTGGTTCTTCCCGGGTTGGCTACTATCCCTTCCACCTCCGTGGAAGGGCAGTTCCCCCTGGCCGCATTCCCCACTTCCGCAGGGGAGCGGCACACCGCCGGCCGGCTTTCTTCGGGGGCTGCACGGGTTCCCTTAGATGTTCCCCATAGATGTTCCTGGTGCATGCCGTCTCTCTTCTCCTTTATAGTCCTCCTCCGCCAATCCCAACTCGGCTGCCCACACGCCGAGTACGCTGCTCTCCTCCAATCAGGAGCAAGTCCTACAGTTAATTGGTTGAACTGGAGGCAGCTATGCGGAAGCTGTTTACTTCTCTCCCAGCGCCATATTGTGGGAGAGCAGATGCATAGAATAAGTCTTAATTCCAGTAACTTAGTCTAGTCCGGTTGCTCCCCACAGATCCCCCTTTCTTTTTATTTTTTGGCGTTGATACGCGCCTGTCTTCGGTGTCCCGCGGCACACACTCTGCTCTACTTGCTAGAGTTGCCACAGGCTCTTACAAGTCCTATCAATCAGGCAAACCGAATCCGGGTCCTCTCTTCGCCATGTTGTGAGGAGGTTTTTAGGCGCTGATGCGTGCCTGTGTTCGGTGCCCTGCAGCGCATGCTTTGCTCTGCCTGCAGGGGCTTACAAGCTCTATCAGGCAAACCGAATCCAAGCCTTCTCATTGCCTTATTGTGGGGGAGACTTATTAGTGTTGGTTCGTGCCTATCTTCGGTGACCTGCAGCTCATACTCTGGTCGAGCTGCTAGCTGGCGCTTACCGCCTTAAATCAGGCAGACCGAATCCAAGCCTCCTAATTGTTGCATTGTGGGGAAGCTTTACTGATGTTAATTCGTGCCTGTCTTCGGTGACCTGCGGCGCATAAGCTGCTAGCTGCCCGCAGGTGCTCATCGCCTCACTTGATTAGGCAGACCGAATCCAAGCTCTCACATTGCAGTGTTGTAGGGAGGCCTTTTTATTTCTCTATTTCTCTATCTCCGGGCATTCCTATTTCTCCCATTTTACTTCTATCTTCCAGCATTCCTATTTTTCTCACTTTACTTCTAAACTTCTGTTTCTCTTATCCCTGCGGCTTTCCGGCACCTCGCCCCGCCGGCGGGTTCCCGGCTCTGCGCCGCTTCAGCCCGCGCGCCTCTCTCATCTGCGCAGCTTCCCGGCTTTGCGCGGCTCGGCTTCGCGCGCTCCGCGGTCTCCACGCTTAACCCTTTCGCGTCTGAACCACGGCCTACGCCAGCCCTGTTCCCTATCTATTCACGCCCCATGCTCTCTCTGCACGCGGCGGCTTCCGCGAGTAACACAGCGTAGCTTACGTGTCCGCCACTAGCATTCAATCTAAGTTCCCCGGGCTAGCCTGGCGAATTCAACCCAGCGTACGTCTCCGCCCCACGGTTTGGCTTCCCGTCCTTTGCTCCCCGGGCTAATCAGACGGATCCCAACCTGGCTCACGTTTCAGCTTCTGGTTTCAACTTTTCGCCCCCTATTCCCGGGCTAACTTGAGAACCCCAAAGTGGCTTCCGTTTCCGCCTCGGCCTGCCCCCCGCGGCTTCAATTTCCCTAACATTTTTCTCTACCCGGTATGTTTCCCCAAGCTTTCCTCCAACGATATTCCTCCCTCATTTCTCCTGGCCTCTCCCCACAGTCCGCGTCCGAGTCTGTTTGTTCTAGCTTTCACTTTTGCTTTCGACCTTAGAGATTTCTCCCAGCTTCCCCCCGTAGTCCGTATCTGAGTCTATGCCTAGGCTTTCAATAGCTTCTTCCGGCACCCTTTTCGTCCGGCTTTTCCCTAGGCTGTTTGCTAGTCTCTTTCTCCGGTAATTTTCCACTTCTTCCCGTTTCTTCCCTCCTAAGTTTGCTATCCGTCCTAGGTTTCCTAACCGAGCTAGGTTTCCTATCCGTCCTAGGTTTCCTATCCGAGTCACGGCACCATTATGTCGCTCCCCCTCTTCGTGGAGGAACGACACTAAGCCCTGCCTAGGCTTCATATCCGAGTCACGGCACCATTATGTCGCTCCCCCTCTTCGTGGAGGAGCAACACAGGACCCTGCGCTGTTCTTTCAGTCTGCTCGGCCCTCCCCGGGTTTGCTGCTGGTTCTTCCCGGGTTGGCTACTATCCCTTCCACCTCCGTGGAAGGGCAGTTCCCCCTGGCCGCATTCCCCACTTCCGCAGGGGAGCGGCACACCGCCGGCCGGCTTTCTTCGGGGGCTGCACGGGTTCCCTTAGATGTTCCCCATAGATGTTCCTGGTGCATGCCGTCTCTCTTCTCCTTTATAGTCCTCCTCCGCCAATCCCAACTCGGCTGCCCACACGCCGAGTACGCTGCTCTCCTCCAATCAGGAGCAAGTCCTACAGTTAATTGGTTGAACTGGAGGCAGCTATGCGGAAGCTGTTTACTTCTCTCCCAGCGCCATATTGTGGGAGAGCAGATGCATAGAATAAGTCTTAATTCCAGTAACTTAGTCTAGTCCGGTTGCTCCCCACAATTTCCTACAAAGGAAATGCTAGATGAGATACTTTTATCAGCGAATCCTACGAAACACTTCAGGGGAGAAAAAAATCCACAATTCAATGAAAAATTAAGAGGAGGAAATGGTTACCACCTCATTTTATAAAAGCCAAATTTAGAATGATAAGCCAGATAAAAGCATTATAAGAAAAGAAAGTAAAGAGTAATGACCCTCATGATTACAGACACAAACATCTTCAACAAAATACTAGCAAATTTAATCCAGCAATATAGAAAAAAGAATAATATCTTGTGATGACATGGAATTAATTTCAGGAATGCAAGGCTGGTTCAAATTTCAAATTACATTCAAAATCAGTGTAATTCATCATATTAACAAAATAGAGTCCAGAAAGAGAGCCATATGAATATGTCCCACACCTCTTTAAGAAATATGTAAGGATGAAGAAAAAATTTTTTTATAAAATGCTACTGTATATCTACATGCAAAACAGGCAAGCAAATTTCAACCCATACATTGCACTATATACAAAAATGAACTCAAAGTATATTATAGACCTAAGTATAAAACATGAACTATAAAACTTTTAGAAAAAAGCAAAGAAAACTGTTTGACATTTTCTCAAATTTTGCACTACTGACATTTTGGACTGTATAATCATTCACCACATTTAGCAACATCTCTTCCTCTCTCATTAGACAGCTAGCTGTGACAACCCCTTCCCAGTCATGGCCATCAAAATAACTCTAACAACTGGTAAATGTCCCATGGCAGGGAGGACATACTTGTCTCCCGTTGAGAACCACTGGGTTAGAAAAAGACTTTTTAGAAATAACAGCAAAGCAAAATCAGAAAAGAAAAAAATATAAATTGGATTTCATAAAAATAAACTTTCCTCTGCAAATACATCAAGACTTAGGGAAAATATTTTAAGTAGCATATCTGATGAAAGACTTCTAACCAGAATAAAGAACACTCAAAATGCAACCATGAGAAAACAACCTAATTAAAAAATGTGCAAAAGATTTAAATAGACACTTCACCAAAGAAAATATATAAATGATAAATAAGCCCATGAAAAGATGCTCAACATCATTAGTTACTAGCTATTGGAGAAATGTAAATTAAAATGATAGTCTTCTATTAGCATAGATCAAACAAAACAAAAATCCTGACAATACCAAGCACTAACAAAGATTTGGAACATTTGGAACTCTCATACATTTTTGGTGAGAATACAGCTACTTGAAAGGACAGTTTGGCAGTTTTTTATAAAGTTAAATATGTGCTTATTATAGGACCAGTAACTTAGTTTGTACCTAAGTGAAATGACAACCTATGTTCACATAAAAACCTGTTCAAGAGTACTGATAGTGGTGTCATCCATAATAATGCAAAGCTGAGAACAATCCAGATGCCTTTCAGAGGTTCAATGGATAAATATATTTTTTCAATCTATGTTATATAACATATGCAGAAAAGAGCTCATATTAGAAGGCCCAAGACTGCTAGCTTCAGAAGGACTAGCTTATAAGGTTGGCCCTTGATTGTTGTCTGGGATCGTGACAAAGCAAACTTTCCTGACTCTATGTCTGGAATGTGATAAACACCTCTTTTTGTCTGAGAGTCTGGGATTTTGACAGTTGGTAGGCAGAGGATATCTATGTGACCAACACGCAATAAATTGCTTAGGTTCTGAGTCTCTCATGGGTGTCACAGGCAGAAATACCGCACACATGTTACTGCATGTTTTGTCCCAGAGAAAGGAGCATGCTTAGTGTTTCCTTGCCTGTGCAAGATTATACCTGTATATTTTTCCCTTGATTATCCTATCATGTATCCTTTCACTGTAATAAACCTCAAATTGGGGTAAATATCTGAACGTGGGGGTAGAGCTGCAGTCTTCCACAACAGAGCATTACTTAACAAAACATGTTGATACGTGCAACAACATGGGTAAATCATAGACACATTATGCTAAGTGAAAGGAGATAAATCCTAAAGGCTACATAGAGTAGAATTCCAGGAAATCAAAAACCATAGCTACAGAGACCATACCAGCAGCTGTCAAGGACTGAGGTTGAGGAAAGAGTTTGACTGCAAAGGGATAACACAGAGAACTTATTTCTTTAGGAGGAGGGATGCAATTGTTCAGCATCTTGACTATAGTGGTGGTTACATATCTCCCACGCTTTTGCCAAAACTCAGACATTTGTACCAAAAATGTAAAATCTACTGTAAATAAGTTAAAAATAAATTTAAACTGATTTAAAATGATTTTTCTGTATATCAGCAACAAGTGAAAAATAAAGTTAAAATATAATTTATAAGCATCAAAATCTAATGAAAGATACATAATGATCGCTATGTTGAAAATTATAAAATATTATACAGAAATTAGAGAGGACCTAAATAAATAAAAACTAAATTTTCTAAAGTTATAATATATTTTAAAGTTAAAATATATTTTTATATATTTTTAAAGTTAAAAAAGGTAAATCAGATGATAACGCTTTCTCTCTTAAAGCTGTGGAATGATTTCCTATGACACTAACAAGGCTACTTGAGCAAACCCCTACCTACCACTCTGGTCTCAATTCACATTACTGTCCGCCTTCTGCACAATGCTCCAGTCACACTGGTCTTCTTAATCTCTCTCACACATGCCAAAAATGCTTCTGCTTCAGGGCCTTTGGACTTGCCATATCCTCTGTCTGATGTTCACTTCCCACATCTGTTTGCATCTGCCTGTTTCTCATCCTTCAGATCTCTATTTAAATCTCACACCCAAGTTGCCTTCCTTGATCCTATCCCAAATGGGGCACATTCTACTGTACTTCCCATCCCCCTCTATCCCAGGGGCCACCCAGCATTTTCAATGCAGTTGGGTAGTAAATACATGAGGTCTTTCAGGCCTCATGGCCATTGTCAAAAAAGTCAACATTTCCAGTATGGTAGGGTGGTAGCTATGAAAGATATGTCAATGTGTGGGCATGTGTTTCAATAATACCTTTGTATGGATACTGAATTTCAAATCATTTCACATCATGAAATATTCTTCTTATCTTTTTCCAGTCAAGTACTTAAAAATGTAAAAACCACATACAGTTTGCCCAGACAGAAAAACAGCTGGGGCAGATTTGATCCACAGCAAACTCCTGTTCTAACACATTACCTATATTTTTCTTCTTAGCCTAGAAGACTAACTCAAATTATTTCATTCATTCATATTTCCCTATCCCTAAAAGGTAAGCTCTAAAAGGGAGAGGCCTCATCTGTTTGGTTCACTATTGTAGGTCTACTGTCTATCACAGCCCCTGGGACTTATGGAAGAAATGAAGGATTAAGCTAACCTGGCTGTGGCCATGGCTTTGGTCTGAATTTTGATGGTTTTCTTCCTAATGGAGCTCACAGGAATATGCTCAGGCTTCTCCTTCGAAGATTCTTCCACTGAATATTCTCGTTGAGCTGACTGAAGCGGTGAAGCAATTTTTGCTACATATAAAGCTAGCTTGGGATCCTGTCCAGGCAAATATCCAGATCCCAACTTGAATCGACCACATTCTGCCTCTTTCCTTACAGGGGGATAGTCTACCGTGAGCAGACCTGTTAACAGAAGACCACAGTCAATTTCCATTCATGGCTGCCCCTTCTCTGCCCCTGCTCTTAAGCTCTAAACAGCAGAGTGCATATCAGCACACCCCATCTCCTTTTTCACTCCTGATTCTTCAGCCCAGGTTGTCAACCTCCTGTGTCTACCACAGTGTCACAATACTAGTATAACTAGAGATCAGTAAACACTAGCTGAATCTAAGAATATATAAGCCTCATTTCTATTTATTCTCCAAAACCCCAGTTTCAATCTCACTTTCCCCAAGGGGGCCATATTTCATTCTGCTTTTGTCTTTTGTACAACCAAGGCAAGGGACATGAAGCATTCCTGGCCTGTGTCCCTCCCCTCCATGATGATGTTGTTCCCTGTCTCTAGGATTACATCAATTCCATCTGCTTTCTTTGTTGTACTGTATTTATTTACATGCTTGTCTTTCTTTTCCTACTAGACTGAAAAACTTGTAGGGCTAGGCACATCTCATTTCTTCATTTACTTACCAAACATTTCTTGAATACAAGTGCTGGGCATACAGAGATAACCCAAGAAAAGGTTCCTGGCTTCTGGGAACTCCTACTAAGAAATATTTGCCATCCTAGGTAATAAGATTTGTAACTAGAGCAGGTATGAAGTGTTGTGAGAGTTAAGAGAGAATTGAAGTAAGTTTCTAAAGATAAGGAGACACTCCCCCGTGAGGCTATGCAAGAAGCACAGCCCCTCTGGGATCAGCCAGGGATTTCACAGAGTAGGGGTCAATCAGTGTCTCCTTGTTTTCACGTCTGTCAATAGTCAGGAGAGACTAGACGTCAAAGAGTGCTAAGGTCACTCACTGGGCCTGGGAGAGATCTGGGGGCCGAACAGTTACAGGTAAGTGAGGTGACTGCTTTTCTATCATTGAGACCTTTCATACAAGGGAAGAATGAGGACCATAAATGGATGACAATTGATATGGTAGTTGGAGGTGAAACATGAAGTAGGTGAAAGGTAGGGATGAAAAGAAAACAAAAAGACAGTGGGAGATACAGGAAAATAAGACAGTCACATGGAGACATTAAAGAGTCATATGGAAAGAGTTCAGAAAGCAAAGTTGGCTAAGTTCACTATTCTTAACTGGTTGACTTCAGACCAATCCCTTCAGCAACCTGTGCCCAATGTTCCTATCCAAAATGGGAAAACATTCCTGTCAGTACTATGTCCTGGAGGCTCACACTTAAGATGTAACAGCCAGTAAAGATTTAAGAAGCCATTAAATAGGCCTTCACCCACTCCCCGCACCCCACCTACCTGCTGCCACCAAGATGGAATTTGTGAACAGAATCGTCGTCTTTTGAAATCGCTTCTTCAGCTCAGTTAGGGCTCGGCTTATCTTAGACATCTTGTCATCCATGATACTGATTCTGTGGGTCGGCTTGCAGAGAGAAAGGGGAAGGATGATTGCTACATGCTCCCTGAGGAGCCATCTGACTAGCTGAGTGATAA
This sequence comes from Oryctolagus cuniculus, assembly GCF_051225735.1. NCBI lineage: Eukaryota > Metazoa > Chordata > Mammalia > Lagomorpha > Leporidae > Oryctolagus > Oryctolagus cuniculus. The sequence goes on along the minus strand of NC_142876.1, from coordinate 115,637,939 downwards.
TCAGGACTTGCTCTGATTTGAGGTGTTCTTCCTGGAACCCACATTTTTCCTTCCTAGCCAAGTGAATTCCTGCACACCAGCCCAAACCTGACTCAGGAGTCCCCTCCTTAGAGGGTTTCCCTGATGCCCAGGGGCAAAATTGTCCCTTGCCTTGGATTCCCATTATGCTCTATGAAGCTGCAACAAAGAAGTTAGCACTTTGAAAAGTAATGAGTTCTGTGGAAACTATCTCCTCCATTCCTATACTAGACTGTAACCTCCTACAGGGCAGCAACTGGGTCTTGGTCTTCTTTGTGAATGAGTGCATGTAATGCAGAAGGTGCCCAAAAAATCTTGCTGAATTCATGAATAACTGGATAGATAAAAGCCTCTCCAGAGCTTCAGCTGCTCTCCAATTTCACTCTGGAGTGGATGCACCAGTGTAGCCCCCCAGGATCCTCTTGGTCATTTCGGTGCCCAAACCCTCAATAAGGCTATTGCCAGGAGCAGTTCCCACAAACTCCCGTGCATTTACCTCTACTCTCAAGACTGTTTCCCAAGGAATCTGACCTATGACCTGCTCTGAACACAGGGGTATCTCAGTGGTAATGCAGACCTAGATGCTGATTACAGAGTCAATTGTTAATTGGGTCTGATTTTTCTCTAGAATGCCTCCCCTGATTTCCTCAGCCATCAGCAATTGCATTCTCTACTCAGGTTCCACATCTGTCCATTCCTGTTCTGTCTTCCCTGGATCTTCACATGGGAGGCTGCTGGGGGTAGGCATACCTCCCACCCTGAGATGTGAAGGGCAGCCCATGTTGACCCACCTCGGGGCTGAGCCGGTGCCTGATCAGCGTTGCCTTACCCATTTGTTGTGCAGCGGCCTGTGTGGACAGTTTTTGGATGATACAGTGAGCGTTACTGTCTCATTCAGGGAGGTGAAGGTGACGATAATGCAGTCCTTCCCCAGGATTGTTAGCTTCAATTGCTCATTCACCTGCAGATGAAGAAATCAGCACTCTAAGTTTCCTGCGTCCCTTGTCCCTCCCACTCCTTCCTGACCCACCCCAAAACACAAAACACCTCTGGGCTTGGGCTGAAGATTTGTATACTCTTTCCCGTTGATAGTAACAGATGTATCCATACCTCTGTTCCTTCCCTCTCCAACCCAAGCATGGAACCAATTGGGAAAGAGACACAGGTATCAGGCAGGGGAATCAGCTTCTGTTCTGGTAAAGCTGGACTGCAGATGCATCTTGGATCAGAAGCTAGCCCTCTTCCCTGAACTGGACAGATGAACATACTCAGGCAGCAGGCCTGACTAGGAGCACAGTCCAGCAGGCGGGAAGGTGAGCACATGGTGGGCAGCACCAACAAGCATCTCCCTTGCAGGTAGGTGGGCAGATGACAAGAACCCAGAAAGGGCTGAGCCACACATCTCAGTCCCTTCTCCCAAAGTCACTAAATGAATCACTACTCTTCATGAGGAGGAGCCAAAGCCAGATGGAAAAGGGGGCAGGAACTACTTTTTTTGTGGAAGATTTATTTATTTATTTGCGAGGCAGAGTTATGGAGATGCAGAGGGAGAGGGAGAGGGAGAGGGAGAGGGAGAGGGAGAGGGAAAGAGATGGAGGGAGGGAGGGAGGCAGGGAGGAAGGGAGGGAAAGAAATGTCTTCCATCCACTGGTTTATTCCCCAGTTGACCACAACTGCCAAAGCTGTGCCGATCTGAAACCAGGAGCCAGGCACCTCCTCCAGGTCTCCCACATGGGTGCAGGGGCCCAAGGACTTTGGCCATCTTCCACTGCTTTCTCAGGCCACAGCAGAGAGCTGGATTGGAAGTGGAGCAATCAGGACTCAAACCTGCGCCCATATGGGATGCGGGCACTGCAGGTGGTGGCCTTACCCTCTATGCCACAGTGCTGGCCCCGGGAGCTACTTCTTCACCACTTCCAATAGGATGGGATTTCCTCTTCAGCAACCCCAGACAGGAACCAAGGGAGGGTCAATTGCCCATAAGACAATTCACTCCTTACTGAAAACTCTGCGACCTAGGGGTGAGTCCTTGTTTTGCCTCCTGTTAGCAAGTCATTTAGCTTCTCTGAATCTCAAATTCCTCAACATCAAATAGTTGAAAGGCTATTTTCAGGGTCAGATGAGCTAAAAATGATGGAAGCAGCTCGGAGGCCTGAAAGGCCCTTGCCCACCATGAGCACATACTGTCAGGAGGCAGCAGAGCAGGTCGTGGTTTTCATGCACACAGTGTTATTTCTGCACAGCCGCCCCACCCAAGGGCCTTGGTGTGCAGTGCTCACTGCTGTGCTTCTCCTGGTCTTTGGTAGCCCTGACCTGCAATATCCCCTTGCCTACACACACCCCAGGGCTCCTCTGGACCAGGACAAAACGCTTGCCCATTTTCTCCTTCCATTTCCTTCTGCTGCTCCAGTGGTTGGCCTAGAGGCCCACAATCAACTTCATCATCACTGATTATCTTCCTTATCCTCTGTAGTCTAGATGCTAGTCCCTTCCAGCAACCATCTAAACATATGAACTATGATTTCTCTAGTCTTTTGACATCTTCAGACCTGTGGCTCACCCTTGGCTGAGAGAAACTGTATTCTCTCCTCTTCTCCTTCTAGAGATGTAGTATAGAGCCAGGGTTCTAGAGCTGAAGCTCTGTAGTAAGACAGAACTAAAATATCAATGTAGGGATTGTCAGTTGAGCAACTATATGGAAATTGTTTAGCTTCTCTGTGTCTAGGGACAATAACAAAATTTTTCTCTTTTTAAATTTTTTCTTAAAAATGTTTTATCTACTTATTTGAAAGTAAGAGCTACAGAAAGGGAAAGATAGTGAGAGATATCTTCCACCTGCTGGTTTACTCCCCAGATGGCCACTATGGCCACAGCTGAGCCAGGCTGAACCTAGGAGCCAGGAGCTTCATCCAGGACTCCCACATGGGTGGCAGGGTCCCAAACACTCAAGCCATCTTCTGCTGCTTTCCCAGGCCATTAAAAGGGAGCTGGATCAGAAGCAAAGCAGTCAGGACATGAATCGGTGCCCACATGGGATGCCAGTGTTATAAGTGGTAACTACTCTCTACACCACTACATCAGCCCCCCAAATCTTTCTCTTAAGGCACTGGGCAGATTTATTTGAATAAAACATGTCTGTGGTTCAGCATGGTATAGATGTTATTTACTATCCCTGTTCCATGGCCAGTTTATTTTCCTCTTTCTAGATGCCCCCAATACACTGATGTTCTACTAACTCAGCTATGGCCTGTCTTCCTGAGATTAACTCAATCCCTCATGTCTTTTCTATCATCCTCAATCTCTCATCCTAGATCAAGATTCATGTCACAACAGTCCAAAATGATATGCCATTGAGCCAAATCTACACATCTAAAACAGCATCATGGGGACAGCATTATGGCACAGTGTGTTAAGCTGTTGTCTATGACACTGGCATTCCATATTAGCACCAGTCTGAATACCTCTATTCCACTTCTGATTCAGCTTGCAGCTAATGCACCTGGGAAAGCAGTGAAAGATGGTCCAAATAATTGGGCCCCTGCCACCCATGTGAGAGACCCAGATGGACCCTTGTTCCTGGCTTTGGCCTGGCTCAGTCCCAGTCATTGCAGTCTTTTGGGGAGTGGACCAGTGGATGGAAGCGCTAGCACTCTCTCTCACTCTCTCTCTTTCTCACCCCCCCCACCCCGTGTGTGTATGTCTCCCTCTAACTCTGTCTTTCAAATAAACATTTAAAATAAAGAAATAAATAAAACCATTATCAACCTTTGATCATCTCAGTGACTTCTCTGTTTCTATCCAAACACAAACTCCATCATAGAATCATCTAAAATTACCCCCTCTCATCTATTCCTGTAGTCCATGCACAGACACCACTGATTTATTTTATTGAAAATGACTGTGTAAAAAATCCACTCAACATGGATTAAAGACCTAAATCTACGTCCTGACACCACAAGTTATTAGAGAACATTGGAGAAACCCTTCAAGATATTGGCACAGGCAAAGAATTTCTGGAAAAGACCCGGGAGGCACAGGCAGTCAAAGCCAAAATCAACTATTGGGATTGCATCAAATTGAGAAGTTTCTGTACTGCAAAAGAAACAGTCAGGAGAGTGAAGAGGCAACTGACAGAATGGGAAAAAATATTTGCAAACTATGCAACAGATAAAGGGTTAATAACCAGAATCTACAAAGAGATCAAGAAACTCCACAAAAACAAAACCAACAACCCACTTAAGAGATGGGCCAAGGACCTCAATAGACATTTTTCAAAAGAGGAAATCCAAATGGCCAACAGGCACATGAAAAAATGTTCAAGGTCACTAGCAATCAGGGAAATGCAAATCAAAACCACAATGAGGTTTCACCTCACCCCGGTTAGAATGGCTCACATACAGAAATCTACCAACAACAGATGCTGGTGAGGATGTGGGGAAAAAGGGACACTAACCCACTGTTGGTGGGAATGCAAACTGGTCAAGCCACTATGGAAGTCAGTCTGGAGATTCCTCAGAAACCTGAATATAACCCTACCGTTCGACCCAGCCATCCCACTCCTTGGAATTTACCCAAAGGAATTTAAATTGGCAAACAAAAAAGCGGTCTGCACCCTAATGTTTATTGCAGCACAATTCACAATAGCCAAGACCTGGAACCAACCTAAATGCCCATCAACGGTAGACTGGATAAAGAAATTATGGGATATGTATTCTTTAGAATACTATACCGCAGTAAGAAACAACGAAATCCAGTCATTTGCAACAAAATGGAGGAATCTGGAACACATCATGCTGAGTGAAGTAAGCCAGTCCCAAAGGGACAAATACCATATGTTCTCCCTGATCGGTGACAACTGACTGAACACCAAAAAGGAAACCTGTTGAAGTGAAATGGACACTATGGGAAACGGTGACTTGATCAGCATAGCCCTGACTGTTAATGAACAACTTAATACATTATCCCTCTTAGTATTTTTTTTGTCTGTTCTACTTAATATGACTGGTTTAATTCTGTAATTATCACACAGTTATTCTTAAGTGTTGAAAATTAACTGAAATGTGATCCCTGTTAAACATAAGAGTGGGAATAAGAGAGGGAAGAGATGTATAATTTGGGACATGCTCAAGCTGACTTGCCCCAAATGGTAGTTAGAAACATACCAGGGGATTCCAATTCAATCTCATCAAGGTGGCATGTACCAATGCCATCTCACTATTCCAAGTGATCAATTTCAGTTCACAATTGATCATAATGAAAGGACTAAGAGTCAAAGGGAGCACATAAACAAGTCTAGTACCTGCTAACACTAACTGATAGAATAAATAAAGGGGAGAGTGATCCAACATGGGAAGTGAGATACTCAGCAGACTCATAGAATGGCAGATGTCCTAAATAGCACTCTGGCCTCAGAATCAGCCCTAAAGGCATTCGGATCTGGCTGAAAAGCCCATGAGAGTATTTCAGGCATGGAAAGCCAAGACACTCTGGCAAAAGATCTCTGTGAGTGAGAACCCAGTGGAAAGAACAGGTCTTCAAAGAAGGAGGTACCTTTCTCTGAAGGGAGGAGAGAACCTCCACTTTGACTATGACCTTGTCTAAACAAGATAAGAATCGGAGAACTCAGAGGGCTTCCATAGCCTTGGAAACTCATGACTGGAGCATAGGGAGATTACTGATGCCATAGACAGGAGTGTCAATTTGTAAAGTCAACAACAGGAGTCACTGTGCACTTACTCCTCATGTAGGATCTCTGTCCTTAATGTGCTGTGCATTGAGATTTAATGCTATAACGAGTACTCAAACAATATATTTCACTTTGTGTTTCTATGGGGGTGCAAACTGTTGAAATCTTTACTTAATGCATACTAAGCTGATCTTCTGAAAAAAAAAAAAAAGAAATTATCAATTTCCAACTTGACTCTCACTGGGATTAAACATGACAATAGGTCTGATCCGATTTCATCATCATTTAAAAAATCATCTATTATTTTTCACTTTATGTTTCTGTATGGGAGCAAACTGTTGAAATCCTTACTTAATGTATACTAAGCTGATCTTCTGTATATTAAGATAATCGAAAATGAATCTTGAGGTGAATGGAAGAGGAGAGGGAGTGGGAAAGGGGAGGGTTGTGGGTGGGAGGGACGGTATGGGGGGGAAGCCATTGTAATCCATAAGTCGTACTTTGGAAATTTATATTCATTAAATAAAAGTTAAAAAAAAAAAAAGAAAATGACTGTGTAAAGATACTCCTACTATTTTTAATCTAGTCACGTCTAGTTAGCAAGTCCATAACTAGTGTCTCCAAACAGCCCATCCACTGGTTTCTCCCTCTTCAGTCACCCTTCCACTCAAATCTAGACCAAGCATTTTAGCTCTCAGCTTGAAAACTGACTAGCTAGTTCTATTCCCAATGTAGCTGAGTCATCTCCTAACAGGCTAATGCTCCCAATGAAAACTTGAAACTATAACCCTGAAAAAATTAAAAAAAAAAAACAAACAAACAACTATCCAAAAGGTTTTGAAGAGTAAACAAAAGCAGGCCAAGTATGAAGAGGAGCTGAAACTTAAAGAACTAGTGTTGGGGGCTCGCGCTGTGGTGCAGTGGGTTAGCGCCCTGAAGTGCCAGCATCCCATATGGGTGCCGGTTTGAGACCCAGCTGCTTTGCTTCCAATACAGCTCTCTGCTGTGGCCTGGGAAAGCCGTAGAAGATGGCCCAAATCCTTGAGCCCCTGCACCCACGTGGGAGACCCGGAAGAAGCTCCAGGCTCCTGGTTTCAGATCGGCACAGCTCCGGCCATTACAGCCATCTGGGGAGTGAACCATTGGATAGAAGACCTATCTCTCTCTCTACCTCTCCTTACTCTCTCTGTGTAACTCTTTCAAATAAATAAAATCAATCTTTAAAAAAAAAAAAAAAAAGAAGAAGTAGTGTTGGATGAGTTTCAGTTTCCCAGCTTTAGTAAGAAAACAAGTCTCAGTCCTGGCCAAATACCTACAATCTCTATGGTCTAAAGAATCAAGAAGACAGAACATTAGGCAACCATGGTCACAGGAAAGTATGGAAAGAAATAAGAAGGGACAGAGCCAGAAAAAAGAGAACCTACAATTCTGTATATGAATTTTCCACATTGCTGGTCAATCTCTGAAGCATGCATGAGCCAGACAAACACACAAGAGAGCTTAGTGCTAAGAAAACAAACAAAAAACTGAATTGTGATATTGAGTTTCTTCCTACTTTAGGAGATGCAGTTTATGGTTTGAGTCTAATGAATTTCATTGTTTGTTTGAAAAAACATTAACAAAATATGTACCCTTGAGAGAAATACCTCAGAATTCAGACCTCACAACATCAACCTACAACATAAACTTACCTGACACGCAAAGAATAAGTGAAGTAGGGGTTATTCTTTAGACAACAGATAATCAGAAGAGGCCAGTCAGAAATGACCCAGAGTCCAGCCCTGTCCGATACAATCCAGATGTTAAATATTCAGACAAGGACTTTAAAGCAGCTAATTTAACAAAGCCCAATGAGGTAAAGGAAAATATACCCATAATTGATTATAAAATAGGGAATCTCAGCAAGAAGAAGAAAATAAATAATGGTTAAATGGAAATCATAAAAATGAAACTGTATATCATTAAAATCCTAAAATTTCACAGGATTAGCATGATAGCACAATGGCAATGACAGAACAAATCAAGAAATTTGGAGACAGACAAAAAGAAATTACCCAATCTGAAAACTGAACAGAAAAAATTGAACAACAAAAAATAACAGAGCTTCAGAGACCTCTAAGACAATATCCAAAACTACAAAATATGTATAATTGTAGCAGTAATAGAAGAGAAAGAGCCAAAAAGAGAGAGAGAATTAAACAGTTTTTTTCTAAATGAGATTTAAAGATTTGCCAAATTGGGAGTGATGAATTTATGTTTTTAAGAAGCCCAGCAAACACCAAAAAATAATCAAACTTAGAAAACCAAACACACAAAAAGGAAAAACAAAATCTTTAAACTAGCTAGAGAAAATTAACAGCAATTTGAATTGCTATAGACTTTTCTTTTTTTTTTTTCTAGACTTTTTTTATAGACTTTTCATCACAAACTATGGAAGACATAGTAGAAAATAATTTTCAAAATGCTGCCAGGAAAAGAAGAAAGTCAACCCAGAATTACATATCTAGCAGGAAAAATACTCTTCAACAAACAGATTTTTTAACATGAAAGAAAACAGAATTTGGTGCCAGCAGATACGCACTCCACAAAATGCCAAAGGAAGATCTTCAGGCTGTTAAGAAATGATATCAGAATGAAACTGTGATTTTCAGTAAGGTTAAAGAACACAGTAAGAGTAAATATCTGGGTAAAAAACAAAACCGGAAACAAACAAACAGAAAAAAAAAAAAAACAACCCTGTCCTTTACTGTCTCCAAACCAGTGTACAAACTCCTCAACCCAATCGCAATGCCTCTTGCCCTCAGCAGTCAGCACATGCATCTTTGGTCTTACCTTTCACAAGAGTTCACTTGTGAACTCTTAAAGATGTTAGACTCAGCCCCAACTCTAAACATTTACAGATGCTTCCTGCTCTCACCAGAATTCCCTTCCATCCTTCCTCTATCTTCCTGAATCATATTCACTCACCTTCATGTTACAAATGCACAGGTCTCTGTTGTGCATTTCTGTATGTGGGTCCAGGCAATACAACAGTGAACCTACAACATTGCTAAAACACTTCAGTGATGCCACACCACATTCCCCACTTTGATTTCATTAATTCTCACAAAAGTAGCATGAGGCACAAAAAGGGCAGGTCTGATGGCCTGCCTTGTGCAGATGAGACACACAAGATTTGAAGAAGCTGAGTGGTTGGTTGCACACAATCCCAGAGTCAGAATCTGGCAAAGCTGGCACTAGCAGTTGAGTTCTCAGATTCTCTCAGTCCTCTCTCTACTTGGCCATACTAGCACACAACATGATGCCTGTCTCCACCGACTGGTCATTCTTGTGTTAGAAAATTTTTAGACAGCTAAGAAAAAGCACATAGTAGAAAAACAACACAATGTACCCCTAGATTGGGAGGTCTCTGACATGACCAAGCATCAAAAATAATTGTGAAGACTAGGAAAAATCAACTCAAAACAGACCAACAGAATCAGAATCTCTCTGCAGTTGTACCTAGAATCTGTAATTTTTTTTAAAAAGTCCCAGACATGATCCTGCTATGCAGGAAAGCTGAGAATATCTTCATGGCAGGGTCAATAATAATTAATAAACAACTAATCCAAATTGTGGGCACTGCGAGAAAAAAGAGAAGGGAGTGGGCTGGGGTGCTATGGAAGAGAGGAAGTCTGAGCAAGATGCTGAAGGAAGGAAATGTGTTGGCAGAAAGGAAGAGGCATATTTCACACTAAGGGGGTAGGAATGGTGAGATATGTTCAAGGGATTGAACATTCACGAATATTCATGATAAAGGAGTCAGAGTACAAGGGTGAGAATCCAGTCGCCCATGAAGAGGATGAACCGAATGGGAATGAGACAGGAGGCTAGGCGCAGGGTGCTGGAGGTCCACTACAGACTTTAAGATCTTACCTTGGGGTCTTAATCTCAAGCCAGCATTAAGTGGATTCTTTGTTTTGTGGTCCTTCTCTGAATTCCAACCATATGAGCTTGTGCCTCTCTCATTCCTCTCCTCCTTGTCTACCCGGGTTGTTATTACTCCTCTAGACTTTTGACTTCCTTCAGGCATTTGGTTTATCTTTCTGTCCTCTGATCAAAGCTTCTCAATAGGGACAATTTAGCCCCCAAGAAGCTATAATTGCTGATGTCTGAGGATATTTTTAGTTGTCACAACTGCGAGAACAAAAACTACTGGCATACAGCATCCCATGAGAGTGGTCTGCTACAGTATACAGCTATAACAAAGAAAATTCCATTCTAAAATGTCAGTAGTGCAAATAATGAGAAACTCTGACTTGAAGTTAAAAGTACATAATAACTTTACTAATTAAATTTATTAAGTCATGCAATATTAGTAATTTTCTACTATTTATTACTTACTAAACCTTTGATGAATGACTATGAATAACCAAATGAATGTAAAAATGTATCTACTAGCTACACTGACTCTTGGATATTTTGATTTTATAGATACTAAATTTCTAAGAACAATAACTAGGGAGATCAATATATAATTGCTTTTATTTTAACTGTATATAGGCAATAAAAACGAAGCTATCAATCATGAGAACTGTTATTTCATAAAATAAGGGACTTTTTTAACAAAGGAGTGGGCCTAGCAGTTAAGACACCAGCATTCCAAATTGGCATTCTTTGGTATGATACTCAGCTCTGGCTCCTGATCCCAGCTTCCTGCTATTGTAGACCTCTGGAGGTAGCCATGATGGCTCAGTAGGGTTCCTGCCACTAACATGGGAAATTTGGATTGAGTTCCCAGGTTCCTGGCTTCAGCCAGACCCAGTTCTAGCTGGTGACACTATTTAGGGATTGAATGTGGATACAAGTTTTCTCTTTAATAAATCTTTAAAATGTAAAACATATTATAATAAAAATTAAATAGAAAGGTTACTGCCAAGAAAGACCTGTACAGAAGCCAATAGCTGGTGTGAGCTACTGAAAAAAAAAAATCACTTCAGTCAACTCTGGACCACCACTCATCAATTTCAGAAGCTCAGAATGAGATTATAAGCTTGTTGAGGGGAAGGACTCCTGTTCTACAGATAGCCCCTTGGCTCTGGATGCTTAGCAGCCCATGGAAAGCTGTCAAAGCCGTCCATGGAGCAGTGGTACTGACCAGCACTCCTCTTGAATAACTCACACCTACCATATATTCCAGGGAGAGCAAAGTCTCTGTCTTAGAAGTCCAGCTCCACTTGTGTACTACGTAGCCCTTGGGGTCAGTGGTGGTCCCACCTTCTTCATCCAAAACCAAGACATATGGGCATCTATGAGAGACACAGAAATGAGTAGTCACCACTAGGCCAGAAGGATGCCATCCATCACCACAAGCTACATATAGGCATGGCTGGGAGACTGTCCCATGCTGGAGAAGTGGTGGGGCCCTGCAAGCAGTCTCTTTCCCTGGCAAATATAGTTCCTTAACACTATTATGCTACCATAGGAGTCTATAGGGAAGATGATGGAGGCTTAGACAAAAAAAAAAAGAAAGAAAGAGGTAGAGAGGATCTGGGGAGTTGTTCTTCTAACTGGCTGGTTCCTGCAAGGAAGAGCCAGGCCTCAAAGTACATGTGCTCCTGTAGGCACTTATCAGTCCTGCTACATTGCATTTTGAAACATTTGGACTTTTCTTGGCCCTTCCTTTAATTAGGGACTCCTAGGTACCACCTCTGCCTGCACCATGACCCACAGAGAGACATTTTTATAGGTAGAGATTCCCCCTCAACCCACTTACCGTGTCTTTACATTGTAGTGGACATAGCTCTGGCTGTCTGCAATGAACAGGGCCAGGAAGGAATGAGGTACGTCATTATAGAGGTAGGTGATGTTTCTGTCTCTGCAGCATATAGGAATCTGACACACAGCGATGTTTCCAGAGGGGTAACTGGGAAAATGGTTAAGTAGAGCTAACAGGAAACTTCCCAGGTTATGCTCTCATATACCTCAGGGAAGCACATCTACAAGTCACTGTGTTAGCTTTTAGGTGCATCATTCCCCATATTGAAATATGCTCCCTGCACAAACATAAATAATAATTATGGAACCCAACTGTGTCATGGGTGCTTCCCTGTATCCTCTTTGTATTCTTCACAAACACTTTCTGCTTGGTGGTTTTACCTATCCCTCACAGATGATTAATTTCCCTGGGTCTGATGGGTTTCCTCGAATGTGAGACTTTTAGTGCAAAACCCAAGAAAGTCCTATGAAAACCAGGATAAACTGATCATCTTACACATGAGGAATCCAGGGTGTACAAAATGATCTGCCCTATGTCAGACCACAAGGAAGTAACATAGTCAAGATCCAATCTCTGAAGCCAGAAATATTTCTCTTCTTTTTTTTTTTGTTATTTTTTGAAAGATTTATTTATTTATTTGAAAGAGTTAGAGAGAGAGAGAGAGAGAGAGAGACAGAGACAGAGAGAAATCTTCCATCTGCTGGTTCAGTCCCCAAATGGCCATAATGGCCAGAGCTGGGCCAGTCCAAGGCCAGGAGCCAGGAGCTTTTTCCTGGTCTCCTTCCAAGTACTGGGGCCATCTTCTACTGCTTTCCCAGGCACATCAGCAGGAAGCTGGATCAGAAGGGGAGCAGCTGGGACTTGAACTGGCCCCCATATGGAATGCCTGCATCACTAGCGGTAGCTTTAACAGATATGCCACAGCACTGGCCTCTCTTTTTTTAATTTGAGAGAAAAGAGAAAGGGAAGAGAATGCTCCCATTCAGTTTTTCATATGGAGTTGCAATGGACCCCAAACAACTAAGATATTTCAAAACAATCTTCTAAATAAGGAACTGGAAGGACTCATTTCCTGACTTGAAAGATTATTAACAAGCTACAATAAAAACAATGAGGTACTGGCAGAAGGATGGATATAAAGATCAATAGATTACAGTTTAGAGCCTAGTGAATTGATTTTGGACAAGGGTGCCAAGATCATTCAATGGGGGAAAAACAGTCTATTTAATAGTGGTGCTGGTGCAACTGGATAGCTACATGCAAAAGATTGAAACTAGATCCATATCTCATAGCATATGCCTTAAAGGGCCTCAAAGACTTAAAAGTAAGAGCTATAACTATAGAACTCTTAAAAGAAAACATACAGGCAAGTCTTCATGACCTTTGACTTGGCAACACTTGCTTAGGCATGAAACCAAGAGTAAAAGGAACAAAAGAAAAAAAAGGAAAAAACAGACATCACCAAAGTAAAACACTTTTGTTCTCATTAACAGATCTGCAAAGAGAGTAAAAACATACCTCATAGTACAGGGAAACATTTGCAAATCATATTCCTTCCAAAGGCATAGTATTCATAATACACAGAAAACCCTCGCAATTCATTTTAAAATGATAAACAACTAACTCAAAACATGCGCAATGGACATTAATACACATGAACATACAGTTCTCCAAGGAAGATATACCAAAAAAAGGCACATGAAAACATACTCCACATCACTAAACATTAGAAACAGGTCAAAACCACAATGAGATACCACTATATCCACATGAGTGAATGAGTAAATTTAATACTAGAATGGTTCTGGAGTCTGAAATTGACAAAGTGCAAACCATTTGCAGGTTGAGGCTTTTAGATACACCAAAGATACACCAAGATAGAATCATTCCTACCTAAGAGATTTGAAAATTACGCTCTGAAAAAAGGATTAAGTCCTAAGCTCTGTTCTCTGGAGACCACAAAGTACATGAGTATTTTCCAAACATTTTCTGCACTCAACACAGATCAAACAGCCAGTTTGTTTTGTCTATAAGACACAGTAACACAGAATTTCTCCTTTTTAAAATGTAGATAAGGTAAACAGATTTCATGTATTTTATAGATACAAATTTAAGTGCATAATGATACTTCCCACCTTACCCTCTTCCCACCCACCCTGCCACCCTCCATCCTCCTTCATTTTTTTTTTAATTTTTACAATGACATACTTTCTGTTTATTTTATCATCACAAACCTAACACTCCACTAAACAAAAAATTCAACAAGCTGTAAGTAGAAAAACCACTGTTCCTTTAGTGTATACAAAAGAGATGTAACAGTAATCAAATCTCAAAATATCAATTTCACTTATGTTACATTTTATATATTCTGTATATAAAAACTAAAATTAAAACTAAAACTAAACTAAAATTAAAAAAAAAACTAAAAATTATGCTTAGTTACCACAAATCAGGAAAAACAAATGATTTTTGTCTTTCTGGAACAGTCTTATTTCACTAGGCATAATGGTTTCTAGTTGCATCATTTTGTTGCAAAAAATAGGATTTAGTTATTTTTTTATGCTCAGTACTATTCCACAGTGTGTGTGCATGTGTGTGTGCGTATATATGTGTGTGTGTGTGTGTGTGTGTGTATATCACATTTTATCCAGTCATCTGTTGATCAACATCAGGGCTGATTCCATATCTTAGCTATTGTGAACTGAGCTGCAATAAACATGGGGGTACAGATAGCTCTTTAACCTGATTTCATTTCCTTTAAGTAAGTTTCCAGGTACCACATGGCTGGGTCACATGGCGGATTTATTTTCAGATGTCTGAGTAATCTCCATACTGTCCTCCACAATGGCTGTACTAGTTTACATTCCCACCAACAGTGTGTTAGGGTAACTTTTTCCCTACATCCTCATCAGCATTTATTGTTTTTTGATTTTTGGATGATAGTTTTTCTAATTGGGGTGGGGTAAAACCTCATTGCTGTTTTGATTTACATTTCCCTGATGGCTAGTGATCCTGAGCATCTTTTCATGTGTCTGTTGGCCATTTGAATTTCATCTTTTGAAAAATACCTGTTCATGTCCATTACCCACTTCTTTAATGGACTGTTTGGTTGTTGTTGAGTTTCTTGAGCTCTTTATAGATCCTGGATACTAATCCATAGTTTGCATAGTTTGAAAATATTTTCTCCCACTCTGCTGGTTGCCTCTTCACCTTGCTGAGTGTTTCCTTTGTAGTGCAGAAGCTTTGTAGCTTGTTATAATCTCATTTGTCTAGTTTTTGCTTTTATTGTCTTTCTGAGGTCTTTTCTAAGAAGTCTTTGCCTATCCCCAATGTCTTGCATATTTTCGCTGATATTTTCCTCTAGTAATTTGATGGTACCAGGTTATAGATTTAGATCTTTGAATCCTTGATCCATTTAGAGTTGATTTGCATATAAAGTACGAGATAGGGGTCTTGTTCCATACTTCTGCATGTGGAGATCCAATTTTCCCAGCACCATTTGCTGAAGAGACTGTTCTTTCTCCAGGGATTGATTTTAACACCTTTGTCAAAGATTAGTTGGTTGTAGATGCATGGATTTATTTCTGGGGCTTCTATTCTGTTCCATTGGTCTACACATCTATTTTTGTGCTAGTACCAAGATGTTTTGTTTATAACTGTCCTGTAGTATGTCTTGAAACTTGGTATTGTGATGCCTCCAGTTTTGCTTTTGTTGTTTAAGACTGCTTTAGCTATTCGGGATCTCTTGTGTTTCCATATAAATTTTAGCATTAGATCTGAGAAGAAAATCATCGGTATTTTGATTGGGATCACACTGACTCTGTAAATTGCCTTGAGCAGTCTAGACATTTTGACAAGATTAAGTCTTCCAACCCATGAACATGGAAGATTTTTCTATTTTTTGTGTCTTCTATTTATTTCTTTAATGTTGTGTAATTTTCATTGCATCTTTGTTAAAATTTATTTCAAGGTATTAAAATTTTTGTAGCTATTGTGAATGGGACTGATCTTACAAGTTCTTTCTCAGCCATTGCATCATCTGTGTATACAAAGGCAATTGATTTTATGTCTTGTAACTTTACCAAGCTCTCTTATGAGTTCCAGTAATCTCTTAGTGGATTCTTTTGGTTTCCCCCCTATATGTAGAGAATCATGTCATCTGCAAACAGGGATAATTTGACTTCCTCCTTTCCAACTTGTATCCCTTTGATTCCTTTTTCTTGCCTAATGGCTCTAGCTAAAATTTCCAGAACTATACTGAAAGGCAATGTTGAAAGGGGACATCCTTGTCTGGTTCTGGATCTTAATGGAAGTGCTTCCAATTTTTGCCCTATTCAATATGATACTAGCTGTGGGTCTGTTATATATTTTTTGATTATGTTAAGGAATGTTCCTACTACCTACAATTTGCTTAATGTTTTTATCATGAAAGGATGTTATATTTTACCAAAATGCTTTCACTCCATCTATTGAGATAATTGTATGGTCATTATTCTTCAATTTTTAAATGTGATGTACCACATTAAGATATTTCTGTATGTTAAGCTATCCTTGCATACCAGGGATAAATCCCACTTGGTCTGAGTAAATTATCTTGCTGATGTATTTTTGGATTCAATTAGCCAGTATTTTGCTGAAGATTTTTGCACCTATGTTCATCATATTGGTCTATAGTTCTCCTTGTTATATCATTTTCTGGTTTTGGAATTAAGGTGATGCTGGCCTCATAGAAGGAGTTTGGGAAGATTCCCTCCCTTTTAATTGTTTTGAGTAGTTTGAGAAGAATTGAAATTAGTTCTTTAAAAGCTTGGCAGAATTCAGCAGTGAATACATCTGGTCCTGGGCTTTTCCTTTCTGGGAATGCCTTTATTACTGATTCAAACTCTATCTTGTTATTGGACTATTTAAGTTTTCTATGTCTTCATGATTCAATTTTGATAAATTGTATATTCCAGAAATATATCCACTTCTTCTAGATTTTCCATTTTGTTGGCATATAGCTGTTTGCAATAATTTCTCATTATTCTTTTTATTGCTGTGGTATCTGTTCTAACATCTCCTTTTTCATCTTTGATTATATTAATTTGGGTCTTATCCCTATTATTGCTTAGTTGGGCCTATGATGTATCAATTTTATGGGAAAAAAAACCAGCTCTTTATGATGTTTTATATTTTTGTTTCAATTTTGTTTATTTATTACCTAATTTTAATTATTTCTTTCCTCCTATTAATTTTGGGTTTGGCCTGATCTTGTTTTTCTAGGTCGGTGAGATGCATTTTTAAATAATTTATTTTATGCCTTTCTAACTTCTTGATGTAGGCACGAACTGCTATAAACTTATCTCTTAATACTGCTTTGCTGTATCCCATAAGTATGCTGTGTTGTCATATTCATTCATTACAGGAATTTTTTTATTTTCCTTTTGATTTCTTCTATGACCCACTATTCATTCAGGAGTATGTTTTCAGTCTCCATGTGTTTGCATATTTTCTAGATATTCTTAAGTTGTTAATTTCTAGCTTCATTCCATTGTGGTCAGAAAAGATGCATTGTATGATTTCAATTTTTTAAATTTGTTTAGACTTGCTTTATGGTCTAGCACATGGTATATCCTAGAGAAATTCCATATACTGATGAAAAGAATATGTCTTCTGCAGCTGAGAGATTAAAAGTTCTGTATATATTAATTAGGTTCATTTGGCACATAGTGCAGATTAGCTCTGTTATTTCTTTACTGATTTTTTTGTATAGTTGATCTGCCCATTGATGAAAGTGCTGTGTAAGCACCCCCCCCCATTACTATATTGGAGTTTATGTCTCCTTTAGATCCATTAACATTTGTTTTAAATTGCCAGGCACACTGGGTGCATATACATTTACTTTAGTCACATCTCATCTTCCTGTTGAGTTGACCCCTTAATCATTACGTAATACCTTTGTCTCTTTAACAGATTTTGTGTTAAAAACTATTTTGTCTGATATTGGGATATCTACTCCTGCTCTTTTCTGCTTTCCATTAGCATGGAATATCTTTTTCTGTCTTTTCACTTTTAGCCTTTGTGTATCTTTGTTGCTGAAGTGTATTTCTTGCAGGCAGCAAATAGGGTTTTGTTTTTTAATCCATTTGGCCAGTCTGTATCTTTTAATTGGATAATTTAGGCCATTTACATTCATATTATTAAGTAATGACTTGGTCTTGCCATTTTTCACAATATTCCTATTGTTTATTTTGGATTTCCTTTGTACTTTTTTTTTGAAAGGCAGAGTGGACAGTGAGAGAGACAGAGAGAAAGGTCTTCCTTTGACATTGGTTCACCCTCCAATGGCCGCTGCGGCCAGTGCACCATGCTGATCTGAAGCTAGGAGCCAGGTGCTTCTCCTGGTCTCCCATGGGGTGCATGGCCCAAGCACTTGGGCCATTCTCCACTGCACTGCCATGACACAGCAGAGAGCTGGCCTGGAAGATGGGCAACTGGGACAGAATCCGGCGCCCTGACCGAGACTAGAACCCAGTGTGCCGGCACCACAGGCAGAAGATTAGCCTAGTAAGCCATGGCACCAGCCCCTTTGTACTTTTTAATTAATTAATTAATTATTTTTTGACAGGCAGAGTGCACAGTGAGAGAGAGAGACAGAGAGAAAGGTCTTCCTTTTGCCGTAGTTCACCCTCCAATGGCCGCCGTGGCCGGCACACTGCGGCCAGCGCACCACGCTGATCTGAAGGCAGGAACCAGGTGCTTCTCCTGGTCTCCCATGGGGTGCAGGGCCCAAGGACTTGGGCCATCCTCCACTGCACTCCCTGGCCACAGCAGATAGCTGGCCTGGAAGAGGGGCAACCGGGACAGAATCCAGCACCCCGACCGGGACTAGAACCCAGTGTGCTGGTGCCACAGGCAGAGGATTAGCCTAGTGAGCTGTGGCGCTGGTCCCCTTTGTACTTTTACAAGGGAATTTTTCTGTCTTCACATTCTTTCATAATGTTGACTATATTTCTCTGTTTCTGTGTGCAACACATCTTTGAGTATGATTTAAGGCTGGTTGAATGGTGAAAAATTCTTTCAATATCTGTTTTGGAAGCGATACAGTATACTGGGTTCAGTTTCTTCTCTTTTAGGACTTGTACTATGTGTCTTCAATCTCTCCTAGCCTATAGGGTTTCTGATGAGAAATCAGCTAATTGGAGATCCTCTGAAGATAATCTGGCATTTCTTTCATACACATTACAGAATCTTTGTTTTAATGTTGAAAGTTTAACTATAATGTGTTATTGTGAAGATATTTTCTGGTCATGTCTATTAGTTCTATGCACTTCCTGTACTTGGATGTCCATCTCACCAAATTAGGGAAGTTTTCTCCTATTATTTCACTGAATAGGCCTTCAAATTCATTCTCTCTTTCCACACATTCAGGAACTCCTCAGACCTGTATGTTAGGTCATTTGATGGTATCTCATAAATCTCAAACACTATTTCAGTTTTTTCTAATTGTTCCTTCTCCTTCCCTCCTCCTTCTCTGTATGACATATTTCCAAAGATTTGTCTTCTAGCTTGGATATTCTTTCTTCTGCTTCACCAAATCTGTTGTTAAGACTTTCCATTGTATGTTTTAATTTGACATATAAATTTTTCATTACTAATATTTCAGTTTGAATTCTCTTCAATGTCCCTATCTCCCAGCAAAATTTTTCAGCCAGGTTGTGCATAGATCTCTTTAACTCATGAATTTGCCTCTCATTGTTTTTGATTAACCTTTCGATCATTCTTTTAAATTCCTTTCAGGTATTTCATCAATCCCTTAATCTTTATATACTAATATTGCTGAAGTATTGTGTTCCGTTGGGAGAATCATACTGTCTTCTTGTTCATGTTTCTGTTTATTTAGGGATTTGTGGAACCACTTATTGGTTTTTTCCTCTTGATGGCTGTTACCTTTGAAATATGCCTCTATGGCTTAGTGGAGTATCTGCTCTGTCAGTGAATATTCAGAGGTGTGTGCTGGGTGGGGACAGGGAGCTCTGGTCAGTGCTTGGAGGGTGGTGCAAGAGTCCAGCGTGACAACCAGGTTGAACATGGTAGATCTCTTCCCTGGTCGGCTGGTGGAAGAGTATGATCATATTGGCTGGTGTGATCAGTGATTCAGCTCATCTCTGCCAAGGTGATCAACACCTGGGACGAGTCCACAGTGGCTACACAACACACCCATGCAGGTGCCTGAACTGCACAAAGGATCTGTGCATTTCTCAATGTGAGCACACAATCCTTTGCAATGACCCTCCCCCCACCCCAGTCACAGACTCCTCTCACTTCTAAGACAGTGTCTCCTCCTAAATGATTCCGATGCTAGTAATTTGGAACAGAGATGCACTGCCTGACTTTTTGATGGCAAGTATGGCAAGGCAGCTTCCCTGCTCCAAGTCTGACAGGCACTCTGAGCCTCTAAAGCCAGCCACAGTGATTTCCTGATAAAATCCCTAGTCGTGCTCACATGAGTCTCAGTAGCCTGTACTTGCATTTTTTAGGATGGCATTCCTCTTTGTTAGTTGCTGGGAGCAGCTGGGAAGTAGGCAATGTGCTCTCCATTCACAAGGTTGGAGATGGGCACCCTGCCCACTGCTAGCACTCCGGTTGGGACTGAAAGTCAGCGTAGTCTGCAAGATTCTCCCTCAGGCAAAATCAGCAGTGACATGGGTTGCCACAGACTCCTCTCACTTCTAAGATGGTATCTCCTCCTAAATGATTCTGATGCTAGTAGTTTGGAACAGAAATGCATTGCCTGACTTTTTGATGCCAAGTATGGCACTCTGCAGGAGCAGGGCAGAAGAAGGAAGCAAGGCAGCTTACCTGCTCCAAGTCTGACAGTTGCTCAGACCCCAGGAAGCTCCCCAGGCTGAGGTAAAAGTCAGTGGGTAACTGGAATTCCCTCTCAACTGTAACTGTGAGTGGTGGAGTATGCAGCAATTTCTTCCTACCTTGACATAGTATGATGGTGGCTCACAGCGGTGTCTCTTTCTTCTCTCCTCTTGCCCCATGGAGTCTTCATTGTTTTTTTATTTCTCCACCAAAAATTTCCATCAGACTCCTGGAAATATGGTCCTTCCTTTGTTCTTTTCATATCCCAGAGAAACTGTTAGTGTGGCTATCCCCTGTTCGGACATCTTGGACCTCCCCAGAACTTCTCCTTTAAGATCTCTGGGTCCAGCTTCCTCACCTTTTAATCAAGACAAGTGAGGCACAGAGATCAAGGGACTAGTACAGTATCCCCAAGAAGAACTGTTCCCAGCCCCTTGGGATTCCAAAAGAGAAAATGTATTCACCGACAGGATGTGATCTTCATTGGCCTATGAGTCAGAATGCCAATAGTAATGCAGCAAAAGTTTGGGGTTGTAACCTCCAGCAGGGCCTTGGAGTTCAGGGATAAGTGAGAGAATAAAGATTCCAGCAGGCTGAGGTGTTATGACCTGATCATACACTAACTCATCCCTATCCCTAGAACACTAATAGAAACCTAATTCATAGACGCAGTTTCCTGAGGAGCTCAGGGAAATCACCCTATTAAATGCAGTGAAGGATCAGAAAAGCAGGGAGAGGAAAATCCACAAGCCGTCAGCAGCAGCAGCTGTGTTCAGTGCTCCAGGACACACTAGAAGCAGGGCTGAGAAGAGCATAATGAATGGATCCATTTCCCATCAGACAAATAATAAGACTTCCTTGACAGGGTCATTCAATTCCAAACTCTCAGAATTAAAGAAGAGGCAAACAAAGCAAGGAGGCCACCAGTGCTGGCCAAGCCTAGCAGGGAGGCTTCACCCCAGTGAAAGCTGAGACAGCTGACAGGAGGATGAAGACCCCACAATATCTAGGGCATCATTACCACCTCACCCGGGCTGAGGAAGAGATTTTCATTATATTTAACTTTAAAGATAGGAATGATGGCCATATTTCCAGCCTGCATTGACAAGATTAGGACAAGCAGCTGGGGTGTGGTATATGCATGTTGATCTGAATTGAACTGGAGGCTCAAAACTTGGTACTCCATCTTTGACCCTCCTGATTCTAACCTGGACAAACTCTTAACGCCCTGGAGGTTCCACCACCAAGCTTCTCAATCAAAGGAAAAGCCCAAGGAAATCCTTATGCTATTACAAGCCCCATCATTCCGTGGGGCAGGGTTGCAGACACAGATACAAAAGGATACTACACGAAGGAAGACCCATCATAGAAGGTGTAATGCAACTTAATGGGCTTCTTGGGCACCTTCTGCTTTTGAGGATTTTGTCTGCACTGAGCATGGTGGGTGGAAGGCTGGTGGGTGTGAGCACCGGAGGTATGAGGATGATGGGAAGTTGGGGTCTGCGGGTCCATCCTGAGGGTCGACACTGGCTGAGAGGGTATCTTTGCCCCGTAGTTGCGGACAGTCATGGGGTAGGAGATATTCCTCCCTTTCCAAGAGGCCCGTTCAGCTTCTCTGCAGGGGAGGAGATCAATGTGTCTGTTACCTACTGGCTGCACTTACCAGGGAGCTCTCGATAGACCCTCCCCATCCCCCACAACTCCCACCCCATCGCCTGCTCCCCACTCTATCCTCCCTCATCCTTAAATGTAGCACTTAAAGGAAGAACTCAGGCTGTTCCAGGACCTGATTGTTCTCTTGACTGTGGTGGTGAGGACTAAGGAGTGGGCCTGTGTGCAGACAGGGTCTGGGAGAACTGGAGACTTTGCTCAACCCCTAGCCCTGAGCTTCCAGAGCAAGAGAGTCTCCTTCTGGAATGTCACAGGAGGCCAGCTGAGTGGCTGCCGGTGACCATGCTGTGGCCCCGTAACCCCTCAGCAAACATATTTGACTTATCTGACTGGGTTATTAAATGTGATTATATTTCTAAATACTTTAGGGTCTGGGCCCTTGGAAAACCTATAAAATCATAAATACCATTAATCATCGATGTCTTTTTTTTTGTGGGGGGAAGAATAAGAGGTGTGTTTTTTTTCTTTTGTAGTAGAACACGTGACAAATGAGGCTAAGAAATTAATCCTCAGGACACAATGGCTGCAAATTTTAAGGAGCCACACAAAGGTGCATCACTGGTGAAGCAGCATATTGTGGAGATGAAGGGCTTTGGTGTGAGGCCTGGAGAACTGAGTGAGATCAATTAACTCCTCATCCACCCTCCTGTCTGGGCTGCCTCTACTTTCTTATCTGCAAAATGGGCATCTTTACTGCCTTCCTGCTGTGATTGCAGCCAGGTCATAATGAAGCCACAGATACGAGGGTGAGACTGTAAGAACAGGAACATGTGTACATGCAAGGGTTGTCACCCCTGGGGCTACCACAGGTAGTATCAAGTGACTCCTGGCAGGGTTAACATGTTTCCATGATTACCCCTTTGGGCTCTCAGTCAGGAGTGGGGCTGAGAATCTCTGCTCTTGTCCCCCACCTCAACCTCCACCACCTCGCCTGCTTACATGGCGCGACATAATTTCTTCAGTTTTTCCCTGGCCTCTGGGCAAGGATCCCTGAACTCCACGTCAGGAGATGCTACTACTCCTTGAGGAAGTGATGTAAAGACATCTTGTAAAGCTTTAGATTTGCCTGTAGCTGGAGAGAAAGAGTTTAGAGAGGAAAAAAAGAGGTTAGAGAGGGGTTGCAGAAAATGGTTTCTCAAAACGTCCTGCTCACTGGTGGCAGGGGCCAGGAAGAGCCCAGGAGCAGCATCCCCTGAGCATCACAGTAACCTGGCAGAGTGGGGGGACCGGTGCTCCTCAGGGACAGGAATCGGGGGCTGGCCACTTGCAGAACAGACATCACACTGCAAGTCGACCCTGAAGGGCATGTCAGGGACCGGCTAGTGCAGAGGGGTGAGATGGTCAGGGAGTGAAAAGAAGGAATAACATGACAGCCACCTAAGTGGTGGCCAGATTGGGGCACACTGAGACCCCACACAACTACACCCCCTTTTACCAGAAGGAGAGTGAGGCCCAAGGAATGTGCATCACGAGCCAGCCAGGACAGGGCTAGGAAACATCCACGCTTCTCAACCTCCAGCCTTACCTGCAGCATCTGTGGGAATCAAAGGGACAGTCTGAGTGCTGCCACCTGCCCTCCCCTCCCTCCGCACCTTTGCCAGCACCATTCTCCCCTCCCTACCCTGGCCATCCTCCCAGCCTGTCCTCACAGCCCACCAGGGAGGTCTGCTCTCCACAGCCCTGGCTCCTCTGCTCCGCCCTGAAGCTGCTAGTTGCACACTTGCTGTCCTGTTAGCTCCCATCTGCAGCCATCCTGTCCCATGAGTGTGCCTTCCCTCTGTTTGCTGCCCTCACACACTAGTCCCATCAGGGACACACAAACAAGTCTGTTCATTTTGGCATACAGATACCTCTGTTCAGATCTGAGGTGCCCCACTTGTGTGGGACTGGACCAGGTGTCCCTAAACAGATGGGTTGGGGTTGGGATCCTCTAGAGGAGGGAACATGGAGGTTGGGTGGGGGGTGTGGTGCCAGGGGAGGGGAACTGCTTTTCAGGGAATGGAGGACATGGTCGCATTCAAACGGTGAGACCATGCAGCAGTGGGAGCTCCATGACTGCTCTGAGACAATCTGCATCCCTCACTGCTGGGTCTCCAGCCAGGGCAGCTGTCTTGGATCTTTGGACCAGAAAATCAAATATAATCACCCAACAACCTACAGATGCTACACAGCAAACTACTCATCTTCTATCCCACCTGCCTGTACTTCTAAAGGAGGGTCACAAAGTCTTGCTGGAAGCCATTTTCACCTATTTTCTTTTTGGTTTCCTTTCCAGTTGAGAGGGAAAAGCTCAGACAGGCTGTGGAAGGCTGGTAAGTCAGCTGGTAGGGAGAGTTCACTCCTATGGCAGAGTAGTTCACAGGGGAATCTGCAGAAAAAGACACAGTGATTCTTCTTTCCATTTTTCAAAAGTAATTTTAATTGTTAAGTAAAAAATATAAAACAGACATCTGTTCTAGCCATATGATAGACCAGATATGCTAAGTGACCTATTGTTACAAAACAACCAGATCCATGGAGAATGTTTCTCAATACACATCAGGGAATCACATAAATTAAGGAAAATCTTTAAGATTCCCTTCTACAGTGTGCCTCCCACCCTCATATCTCATGAGGGAAATGACATCAGAGCAGGGACAAGAGATGATATTATTCTAGAGGGAGATGCTGATATAACTGCTGATGAGCTCAAGAGAATAAATCTTTCAGCAGGAGGAATATTAAGACTCATTCCTTTCTTCTTATCCAAGCCCCCCAAATCACATGGTTCTTATCAACATATCAGTCTGTTGTAGAATCACACCATCTTCTGGAGAATCATTTGATACCTGACTACTTACAAATTAAAATTTAGCACCTTCATCACTAATTGAAAAGATTTATTTATTTATTTACTTGAGAGAGTTACAGAGAGAGGTCTTCCATCTGCTAGCTCACTCCCCAAATGGGCACAATTGCCTGAGTTGGGCTGATTCGAAGAGAGGATTCAGAAGCCTCCTCCAGGTCTCCCACGTGGGTGCAGGGCCCCAAGGACTTCAGCCATCTTCCACTGCTTTCCCAGGCCATAAGCAGAGAGCTGGATCAGAAGTGGAGTAGCCAGGACTTGGACTGGGGCCAACAAGGGATGCTGGCCCTGGAGGTGGATGTCCAACTCACTACACCACAGCTCCAGGCCTGAAAAATCTTTATTCCTACATAAATCTCACCAAGTCATTTGCTTCTTCCCTCAAATGTAGACATCTCATTCACCAGATGTGAAACCAACAAATGCAAGCAGGTAACTAGTAAGGAGGAGCTGAAGTTCCAATCCCTGCAGCCCTGCCTGCTCTACTCAAATCTCTCATCCTAGTTTTCCATACAGCAGAAAACCACAGCTTCCATGAAACCCCTTGCCCAGATGCAGTGCTAGCCAACTATAACATTCTTGCTGACTACATCCTGAAGATGACCTTTAGATAATTGTTATAATAAAATTACCCTGGCTGACACTCCTACTCCAATCATACACCTGATACCATGACACTGCAGTGAGTTCCAAAAAGGTATATTCTGTCCCTTAGGAATATTCAATTAAGCCCCATCTCAGACACCTTCTCCTCTGCCCCCAGATCATATAAAAGGATGGCCTCAAACTTTGTTGGGTGCAGCTCACACTTGAGTGTGCCTGTACTCTTTCCTAAGTGTGTACTTTTGCTTTGCATGCAAATACAACCTATTCTTTTGCTAGCTTTTATTTATATCTTTTTTTTAAATAAAATTTTGTTTTTTTGAAAGGCTGAGTTGGGGGAGGGGAGAAAAAGATAAAGAGAATGAATCTTCTTTCCACTGGCTGCAATGGCCAGGCCACACTACTTTCCCACGTGCATTAGCAGGGAGCTGGATTGGAAGTGGGGCAGCCAGGACATGAACTAGTACTCATATGGGATGCCATCATCACAGGTGTTGGCTTAACCTGCTGTGCCACAATGCTGGCCCTTTTACCTTCATCTTGTGCTTGAATTATTTCTTGTGTTGGAGACAAGAACCTGGACCCAGCTATCTCATGACAGCTTGACCCCAAACCCAATAAAAAGCCATTGTTAGAAAATGTTAAGCCACCTACTTTCCATTAATCCTTCAAATGCAGAAAGAAATGGGAAACTGGCCTTATGAATAGACAAAATCTATAAGCAGAGACTCCTCACTGGATGACAAAACATAAAAACAATCACATTTGCTAATGATCCAAATTTCAATTACTGAAATTACATTTTTTACACATCTCTAGCACAAGAGAAATGAGAATTAATAAGGGTCAATGCTGATAGAGATGGACTAAAAGCCATCAACCGTGCTGGTATAGAGAAAATCCACAGAAAGTGTTATTTAGCAAGAGCTGTACACATATTTGAGACCCTCTGCCCCAATAATCCCTCCCTTGGGAAATTATTCTTACTAAGTATTACAACATCAGTGGTGTGCATAAAGTTTCTTATTATACTAACAACAAAACTCATGGAAACCTAAGAATTTGAGTAAAAATGGAACATGAACAGTACAAGTCTACATGTTAAAAAAGACAATTACTAAAAGTATATATCCATACTGGAAAATATTTTTAGTCTGCTGAGTGAAAGAAGCTACAAACAAAAAAAAATTGCAACACTGCAAAAATATATATGAATGCAGTAAGACAAGAACCAGAAAGGAAAGTTCAAAAGTAAAAAATAGCTCCTGTTTATGTAAAGACAGAAAGACCATGAATTTTGTTTTGGTTGTGGTTTTTTTAAGTTTTATTTAATAATATAGCCATCAGTTAAAAAGAAAGAAACATTTGGGGCTGGCGCCGTGGCTCACTGGTTAATCCTTCGCTTGTAGCATTGGCATCCCATATGGGCATTGTGTTCTAGTCCCAGTTGCTCCTCTTCCAGTCCAGCTCTCTGCTGTGGCCTGGGAGGGAAGTGGAGGATGGGGCAAGCGTTTGGGCTCCTGCACCCACAGGCAACCAGGAAGAAGCACCTGGCTCCTGGCTTTGGATCCAAGCAGCACTGGCCGTAGCGGCCTTTTAGGGGGTGAACCAAAGGAAGGAAGACCTTTCTCTCTGTCTTTCTCTCTCACTGTCTATAACTCTACCTGTGAAATTAAAACAAAGAAAGAAACATTTAAGATTTCTTTGGTGACAAGCAGTAGGCAATAGGAAAGGGGAAGACATAGGAAGCAGTCTTATTTCAGAAACAACACCCTAGCAAAGAGTATACTGTGATTACAGTTTTAAGAGAAGTGATAGCTTTGGTCTATCTAACACAGAAGAGAGTCCTGAGAAATACAATTCATACAAGATAAATCACCACAATGTGAGTCCTCTTTTTACTCCCCCAGCAGAATTATCTATTTAAAATCCTTCTGGGATGATGAGTGCTTCTCCCAGTGAAATGGGTTACTCCTTAATTTGTATTCTGCTGTTGTCATTTTTTGTCAAGCTCTAGACTTGCTTAGAGAGAGGAGTGTGGACACCAGAAGTGCCAACAAGTGGGAGAGATTTCCTGGTGGTGGGATGCAGAGGGGGCTCAGCTCTCCATCTCAGCTCTCCACTGGTGCAGCAGGAAGCAGAAATCATCCAATGTCTTCCAGAGTTCAGCTTTACTCTCCCCACCAAGAGGAGACCTTCACTAGACAAATCACAACCCGAGGGACACCCAAAATCTCAAGACATGGAGGTGAGAGCTTAAACACTATAGATGCAGTACCAATGGGGAGCTCCACTTTCCCTTTAAAGCAGTAAGACACAACATAGTCCTCCCTTGATAACTGTAGAGTTTGGTTCCAAGACCTCCACTCTCCCCTGCCCAGATACCAAACCCTCTCATATACTTTCTTTAAAAAAACAAAAGATTTATTTATTTAGTTGAAAGGCAGAGTTACAAAGGCAGAGAGATAAGTCTTCCATCTACCAGTTCACTCCCTAAATGGCCACAATAACTGAAGCTGCGCCAATCTGAAGCCAGGAGCCAGGAGCCAGAAGCTTCTGCCAGGACTCCCACGTGAGTGCACAGGCCCTAGTATGTGGGCAATCTTCTAATGCTTTCCCAGGCCATAGCAGAGAGCTGGAATCTTCTAATGCTTTCCCAGGCCATAGCAGAGAGCTGGATTGGAAGAGGAGCAGCTGGGACTAGAGCTGGTGCCCGATATGGGATGCCAGCAGTGCAGGCACAGGCTTAGCCCACTGCACCACAGCACTGCCCCCACCATATACTTTCAACCATCTCTAGATTACCTGTAATACCTAATATGATGGAAATGGTGTGTGGTTGTTATAAAGAAACAATGTAAGGGGAAACAATGTACAACAAGTTATAAATAAAAAATATAAGAAACAATGACAAGGGGAAAGAGTCTGTACATGCTCAGCACAGACCTAATTCTTTCTCCAATATTTTCAACCTGTAGTTGGTTGGTTGTGCAAATGTGGAACCCAAAGGACATGGAGGGCCAACTATGCAGGTGGGAGAGCCTGATGAGCAGGTGTGAGGGCTGATGCATTGGGCTGGGGCTCCCATGACACCTCAGACTCTCATACTCATGCACCACCCCTTTAAAAGCTTAGTTCTCCAAGCTCTGAAGCAGAATGCAAGGTATGGAGCTCAGCATTTGCTGATCACCTTCTGCACAAATTGGTGCAGCACACTGCAGAACGTGTGGGATCAGCACCGGCTGATCCAGCGCTAATGGACACAGAACAAATCCTCGTAACAGAGACCTCATTTCACTTTAAATTCTTTGTAGGGGTGGAGGTGGGGGTTGAACGAGGAGTTGTTTTGACTAGAACTTTTTCTCAGAACCAGAAACCACAAAATTCATCAAAATAACTTTATCTTTTATTTAAAGATTTGTTTATTTATTTGAAAGTCAAAGTTTCAGAGAACGAGAGGTAGAGGCAGAGAGAGAGGGAAGAATCCTCCATCTGCTGCTTCACTCCCCAAATAGCCACAGTGGCAAGACTGGGCCAGATGGAAGCCAGGGGCCAGGAGTTTCATCTAGATTTCCCAGGTGGGTGCAGAGGCCCAATCAATTGGGTCATCTTCCAGTGCCTTCCTATGTACATTGGCAGGGAGCTTGATTGAAAGTGGAGAAACCAGGATTTGAACTGGCACCAATATGGGTTGCGAGCACTACAGGCAGCAGCTTTACCCACTGTGCCACAGCACTAGTCCCCCTTCTTTTATCTTATGAGGGGTCTTCAAAAAGTTCATGGAGGATGTGCATTTCAAAATTCCATTTATACTAACATTTTGAAGTATCTTAATAGTTAATACATATATGTTTATTGATATTGTCAATATACACTATAATTATAGAGAAAATAAAAACACTGATTTTTTGAGGCAGTGTGATTTTCTTTTTCCTTGAATGACTGTAGGATGGCTGTAAAACATGAATGATTGATGTTTGTTTCTGGTTCAAGAGCATTATCACTTTTTATTATTAAGCCTTTAATACTCCAAACATCCTTTCTCCATGAGGTCTTCATCCTAGATGGTCTTCCCTTCCTTGGAAGTTAATTGGTTTCATGCCCTGCACCAGGCATCAGTGTCATTACACAGGAATCCAGCAGCTCTCCAACTCTGCTTTCAATGATTTCATGAAACCCCATATTGGGGCTGGCACTGTGGCAAAGCAGGTAAAGCCACCGCCTGAAGTGCCAGCATACCATGTAGGTGCCAGTTCGAGTCCCGGCTGCTCCACTTCCGATCCAGCTCTCTGCTATTGCCTGAGAAAGCAGTAGAAGATGGCCCAAGTCTTTGGGCCCCTGCACCCACATGGGAGACCCAGAAGAAACTCCTGGCTCTTGGCTTCGGTTCCGCCCAGCTCTGGCCATTGTGGCTATCTGGAGAGTGAACCAGTGTATGGAAGACCTCTCTTTCTCTCTCTGCCTCTGCCTTTCTGTAACTCTTTCAAATAAATAAATAAATCTTTTTAAAAAGATTTCGCATTTTTCTAAGATCTGCTTTTTATTATGCAATTTACTTGTACTGCATGTGTATATTATTACCAATTAAACTCTGATCATCACAAGCCTGGAAAATATACTGACTTGAGAGACAGGGAACCATGTTAAATTAAGAAATGACTAAGATTATTTTAAAAGTGACACCAAGTGGTTGTTCAAAATAATTATTTTATGCCTTTCTAGAAAACCTAATGGTGAGTACTTTAAGGCATTCAAAGTGAACAATTACATACCCGCAAGGTTATGATATAAAACATCACACATGGGAAAACACTTAACTTGATTTTTAAAAAAATAGGACTAATGATTTGAATTTATACTCCTTAAAAGAAGACATACAAATGGCCAATAGTATATGAACAAAGCACTAAATGTACTATCAGAAAAATGCAAATCCTCCATAAAATTCTGGCCAATAGAATTCAACAACACAACAGAAAGATCATCCACCCAGACCAAGTGGGATTTATCCCTGGTCTGCAGGGATGGTTCAATGTTTGCAAATCAATCAATGTGATACACCACATTAACAAACTGCAGAAGAAAAACCATATGATTATCTCAATAGACGCCGAGAAAGCATTTGATAAAATACAGCACCCTTTCATGATGAAAACTCTAAGCAAATTGGGTATAGAAGGAACATTCCTCAACACAATCAAGGCAGTTTATGAAAAACCCACGGCCAACATCCTATTGAATGGGGAAAAGTTGGAAGCATTTCCACTGAGATCTGGTACCAGACAGGGATACCCATTCTCACCACTGCTATTCAATATAGTTCTGGAAGGTTAGCCAGAGCCATTAGGCAAGAAAAAGAAATTAAAGGGATACAAATTGGGAAGGAAGAAGTCAAACTATTCCTCTTTGCAGACGATGTGATTCTTTATTTAGGGGATCCAAAGAACTCTACAGAGAGACCATTGGAACTCATAGAAGAGTTTGACAAAGAAGCAGGAAATAAAATCAATGTACAAAACATCAACAGCCTTTGTATACACAGACAATGCCATGACTGAGGAAGAACTTCTAAGATCAATCCATTCACAACAGCTACAAAAACAATCAAATACCTTGGAATAAGTTTAACCAAGGATGTCAAAGATCTCTACGATGAGAATTACAAAACCTTAAAGAAAGAAATAGAAGAGGATACCAAAAACTGGGAAAATCTTCCACGCTCATGGATTGGAAGAATCAGTATCATCTAAATGTCCATTCTCCCAAAATCAATTTATAGATTCAATGTGATACCAATCAAAATACCAAAGACATTCTTCTCAGATCTGGAGAAAATGATTCTGAAATTCATATGGAGGCACAAGAGACTTCAAATAGCTAAAGCAATACTATACAACAAAAACAAAGCTGAAGGCATTACAATACCAGATTTCAAGACTTACTACAGGGCAGTTATAATCAAAATAGCTTGGTTCTAGTACAGAAACAGATGGATAGACCAATAGAACAGAATAGAAACACCAGAAATCAATCCAAACATCTATAACCAACTTATATTTGATCAAGGATCTAAAACCAATTCCTGGAGCAAGGACAGTCTACTCAACAAATGGTGCTGGGAAAACTGGATTTCCACATGCAAAAGCATGAATCAAGACCCCTATCTTACACCTTACACAAAAATCCACTCAACATGAATGAAAGATCTAAGCCTACAACCCGACATCATCAAATTATTAGAGAACATCAGAGAAACCTTGCAAGATATAGGCACAGGCAAAGATTTCTTGGAAAAGACCCCAGAGGCACAGGCAGTTAAAGCCAGAATTAACGATTGGGATTACATTAAATTGAGAAGTTTCTGTACTGCAAAAGAAACAGTCAGGAGAGTGAAGAGGCAACCAACAGAATGGGAAAAATATTTGCAAATTATGCAACTGATAAAGGATTAATAGCCAGAATCTACAAAGAGATCAAGAAACTCCACAACAACAAAACAAACAACCCACTTAAGAGATGGGCCAAGGACCTCAATAGATATTTTTCAAAAGAGGAAATCCAAACGACCAACAGACACATGAAAAAATGTTCAAGATCACTAGCCATCAGAGAAATGCAAATCAAAACCACAATGAGGTTTCATCTCACCCCGGTTAGAATGGCTTACATACAGAAATCCAACTAATAATAGATGCTGGTGAGGATGTGGGGGAAAAGGCACACTAATACACTGTTGGTGGGAATGCAAACCAGTGAAGCCACTATGGAAGTCAGTTTAGAGTTTCCTCAGAAACCTGAGTATAGTCCGAGCACATGACCCAGCCATCCCACTACTTGGAATTTACCCAACGGAAATTAAATTGGCTGTCTGCTCCTCAATGTTTACTACAGCTCAATTCACAATAGCTAAGGCATGGAATCAACCTAAATGCCCATCAACAGAAGACTGAATAAAGAAATTATGAGATATGTACTCTATAGAATACTATACAGCAGAAAAAATGAAATCCGGTCATTTGCAAGAAAATGGAGGAATCTGGAAAACATCATGCTGAGTGAATTAAGCCAGTCCCAAATGGACAAATATCTGATGTTCTCCCTGATCTGTGACAACTAACTGAGCATCTAAAAGGAAACCTGTAAAAGTGAAATGGACACTATGAGACACAATGATTTGACCAGCCCTTGTCCTGACTGTCGAGGAACAACTTCCTATTTTATTCCTTTTAGTATTTTTTTTATTCTTCTTAATATCATTGATTGAAATCTTTAACACACAATTATTCTTAGGTGTTTAAATTTAACTGAAAAGTGATCCCTGTTAAATATAAGAGTGGGAATAAGAGAGGGAGGAGATGTACAGTTTGGCACATGCTCATTCAGACTTACCCCTAATGGTAGAGTTAGAAATGTGCCAGGGGATTACAAATCAATCCCATCAAGGTGGCATGTACCAATGCCATCTTACTATTCAAAGTGATCAGTTTCAGTTCACAATTCACCATAATGACAGGATTAAGTGTCAAAGTGATCACATAAACAAGCCTAGTGCCTGCTAATACTAACTGATAGAATTAAAAAGGAGAGAAGGATCCAACACGGGAAGCGGGATACACAGCAGACTCAATGGCAGATGCCCTAAACAGCACTCTGGCTTCAGAATCAGCCCTTAAGGCATTCAGATCTGGCTAAAAAGCTCATGAGAGTTTCTCAGGCATGGAAAGCCAAGAAACTGTGGCAAAAAAAAAAAAAAACAAAAAAAAAACAAAAAAAAAAAACCAAAAATAAAAAACAAAACCTAAATGAAAGATCTCTGTGAGTGAGATCCCAGCGGAAAGAAAGGGCCATCAAAGAAGGAGGTAACTTTCTCTGAAGGGAGGAGAGAATTTCCACTTTATTATGGCCTTGCCTAAATAAGGCAGAAGTTTGTGAACTCAAGAGGCTTCCAGAGCCTTGGCAGCTCATGAAAAGAGCTGATTACTGACGTCATAAATAAGAGTGTCAATTGTTAAATCAACAACAGGAGACACTGTACAGTTGCCCCCCCATGTAGGATCTCTGTTCTTAATGCAAATTAATGGTAAAACTACTACTCAAACAGTATTTTATACTTTGTGTATCTGTGTGGGTGCAAACTGTTGAAATCTTTACTTAGTATATACCAAGTTGATATTCTGTATATAAAGATAATTGAAAATGAATCTTGATGAAGAATGGGACGGGAGAGGGATTGGGAGATGGGATGGTTGTGGGTGGGATGGAGGTTATGGGGGGAAAAGCCACTATAACCCAAAAGTTGTACTTTCAAAATTTATATTTATTAAATAAAAGTTACACAAAAAGAAAAATGCAAATCAAAACCACAATGAAACATCACCTCACATCTACCAGAATAACTAGTATAAAAAAAAAAAGTGATGGTGAGGATATGGAGAAAACAGAACCCTGTACACTGTTGGTGAAAATGTATATGGAAAACAGAATTGGAGTTTCTGCAAAAATTAAAAAACAGAATTACCACACAATCTAAAAATTCTACTTCTGAGTATATATCCAAAGAAAGGAAATGAGTATATCCAAGACACATCTGCTACATTATGCTCATTATAGCATTATTCAC